>NC_133807.1:23655166-23991666 GCF_043250625.1 Sebastes fasciatus | reverse complement strand
TGACATACAGTATGAAATGTTCTGCACATGAGGATAAGATTTTGGCAGATGTTTTAAAAGTCACAACTTAGGTTGAAAAATTAATAGTCGCATGCTCACCGCAGCTTTGAAAAAAATACAGGCGTGCCTCATTAAAATACTAAGCCCAGATTTATTTATATAGAAACTTTTCATCACAAAAGTGACAAAGTGCTACATAATCAAACCTGTTTATTACTACTTGGGTGTTATTTTAGTGGTTCTGGCCATCATTGCTTATCGGTTATCCACTCGCCAAAGTCAGTTCTGAGCTCTGGCGACAACAAAGTCTGGCAGAAACAGAAGCAGTCAAACTGTCAGGCTGGTTGTAAATAAAACAACAGTTTATCCAGATTATCGAAACACTGTCTTTGGAGGTAATCACAAAAGTAAGCGCAGCTGTAATGTCACTAAAGTATAAAGTATAGGGGGTCAAGTTGAATTAGGAAGTCGCTCTGTAAACTGTGATGGATTTTTACAATGGACAGTTGGGGAAATAACTTTGTCGCTCACCTTTGTTTTCTTTTCCAGATAAGGTAGTCTTACCTGTGGGTTTGTCTAAAACCCGTCTGATGTTATTCTCCCAGATATCAGCAATTCATTTGGTGAGTACAATGATATTTTTGCCAATAGAAATCAAGGCTAAAACTACGAAACCAACACCCAAGTTGTATGTAATAAAAATAAAAATAAGCTCCCCCCCCCCCCCCCCACCCCCCCCCCCCCCCCCGAATAATGGGCCAAAAAAGACAGAAAATAGAAGCGAGTCTTGAGAAGTTTTTCGAAAAGGGGTCTTGCATCGCCCTTCCTGGGTTTATTTCACAACAATGATCGGCTCGCTGTGCCTTATCCCTTACTTAAACTTATTCCAAATTTAGGGGCACTGTCTCCCTCCATGTCAAATCAACACAAGTTGTGGAATCATCTAGTAGACATTGTTTAGCACACCTGAGAGACCGTATGTTACTACATGTACGTACACAATAATGCATTTTTAGTTTCTAAATGAAGGAGTGAAATGTGTCGGCTAAGATCACTGACCTGAAAACGTTTCTTGATGTCTTCCATGGTGGAAAAAAGAAGCTCTGACAAATGCATGACCCCTGAACGTTTACAGTAACTCATGTGTAGTCCTGTAATCTACAGAATATAACCACTACCCTCACAGAGGCCACTCTGCACTTGCTCATCACTGTGAAAATCCCCTTCTGTTTTTTGCACACAGTCCAGATTTCTCTGACAAACCAATCTCTTCATGCTGTATCTCTCCCCCTCTCTCTCTCACGCTGTCATAGCGCCTTTTCATCACTTTGTGTTTGCGATCGGAGTGGCGCTCACCACCACTCTGCGGCGGGCTGATGTGGTTTCAGCCCCCAGACATCCTCTCGGGGAGTGAGGGCCCTGTCTTGTCATGTGACTTCCAGGCCTGTCTGCAGGCAGCGTGGGCGTTGGCAGAAAGGAAGAAAAGGGTACGACTCATGCAACCCGTGGGTCGGCTGTGGTTTAGGCTTTGTGAAGAAAGGTTGTTAAATTGGCTGCTTGCACTGACTTTTTTCACACTTGTCTGCCAAACAACACCAACTCATGCCTGACCTCCACTCCCACTGCCGCGCCCTCTCTCTATACCTTTAACTCTGATGGTAGGGAAACACGACCTCTAGTGTAATTACCCTGACTGCATCTCCCTCATTAGACTCCTGCGGTGGAGCCCATAAACAGCTGCAGTATGTGGCCCCCAGTGAGCCACACAGTATTTACCCTGGACTCCTCACCCACGCGTAACCTAAATACACATCACATAGCTATTAGCCAAACCTACTGCCATCCAGTTATGAGCACAGGTTTGCAAAAAAAAAAACTGCTTCAACATCAAATTTAGAGCGGGCAATGAACCGCGATTTTATTATTACATAAAAACAATCCTGGCAGTATGACAGTAAGCATTTTACTTCTTTCACATCCACTGCCAACATCACCACCTCCTGAGTCTCAAAACAGTGAAATGTACAGTATGTTACACTAACATAGTCTGGAAATGTATGTGCATATACGTTTGATTGTTAAGGGTGGGAATCACCAGAAAATACAATTTTCACTCTTCTCTGAACCCCTTGAAAATGGGCATGCCAATTTTTCCTCACCAAAGTTTAGTGTAACTTTGGAGTGTTATTTAGCATTTTTCGAACACGACATGGTTGTTACCAATCCATTCTTCAGGTTTTCTAGTTTCATATGATACCAGTATCTTCACTCTAGCTTTAAGACATAGCCCTCTGAAAGACAGAATTGCGACCATCGGATTGTTAAGAAGTTAATAATTTATATTAGATTGATACTTGACGTCCGTGTATCGATACAATAGTCTCCACATACCACTGCCAGAAGACAATGGAAATGCACCAGGAAAAACGTGTGTTTTTTCATGAAGTGATATTGATGTATGGTTTGTTTACTCCAGATCCCAGAGCAGCTTGTGCTGGGTCACCTGCGGGCTTAGTCGGAGTGTCTTATTGAACTTCAGCTTTGCTCAAAAGCCCCCTCAGGTTCACTACATCCCTCATTTTCATAATCACTAGACATTTTGATTGTGGAGAGTCACTGTGTTTGACCATAAGTGCAACAGACTGAATCCATTAATAAAAAGACAATGAGCATGGTCAATAAGGCAATTTAGCCAAATACATGAATCAACAATAGCGTATTAAAGCTCTTGCCAGTAAGTAGGTCCAGGGGGATGGTGTTTTGCTGCGCGCTGTGAAAAATCTAATGCAATTATGATCAGAATAATGCCTGGTATTGACCGGTGTGAGAGGCCATGAGGTGCAGGGGTGGGGCTGCTCTGGGGATGACCCCTTCCCACTTCATGATTGATTGGGTGTGTCGGAGCAATTCCAGCCCAAATGACTCAGTGCGGGCCTGTGTGTCGAGCTGCGTCCAGGCTGGGCTCACATTATTAACTTACCCAGGAAGAGGGCACCGTAAATAGCCTGCAGTGGAGCCTCATTGGGGGACACTGCAGAAATAAAGAGGGGAAAAGCAGCCCCGCTAAACTCAATTTGTAATTTAATCCAGGGTGCTGCCATCGACCGAGATCTGCTCCGGCAATAGCAGCCAACCTGCAGCTGGGCAATGGATTAAAGCACGGACCAACTTATCATCCTCACTCCACTGCTGCCCTCTGTTTCCTAGATAGTCATGAAATTGTCTGTTTTTTTGTTTTTGTCATACAAACAATACTCTTTCCCAAACACACATACATTCATCCTGCAGGGTCACAAGTTGCAAATATTGAAAAAATAACACAGTAGTCTTCACTAATTCTCCAAAGGTCTTCATGAGTTAGATTGAGAGGCTGCCATCATACTGTAACTATCACATCCATCAACACAGAATCCACAAAGCTAGGACTGCCCTAAAAAGTAAAACATTTCCATGATATGGTATAATGTCATAGTAAAAAATCCTACATTTTAGATAAGTATAGAAAGATACTTAAAGGATCACTTCATCCACGTTCAACAGAAAAATATATATTCGGTCGACCACCATTATTTTGTGAGGATGTTAAAAGTATTAAATTACTTATCTAAAACCAGAAGTGTTTGCATTGCAAGATATCACTAAAAGTAAATAAGAAATTATCTTTTTTTAGGGCTGTGAAAGTTAACGTTATAACGCGTTAACACAAATTTGTTTTAACGCCGCTAATTTATTTGATGCATTAACACAACTTGCAATTTTAAGGTTGTAATAATAATAATAATAATAGCTTGGATTTATATAGCGCCTTTCATGAAACCCAAGGACGCTTAACAAGACATAAATAAACACAACAAATGTAACAGAAGCTAGGGGCCATAGGCCTTGGTGAAGAGGTGGGTTTTGAGGAGTCTTTTGAAGGTGTCCAGAGATGGTGCGTTGCGGAGCTCTATGGGGAGAGAGTTCCAGAGGGTGGGGGCTGTCACACTGAAGGCTCTGTCCCCAAAAGTTCTCATTCTTGTGTGAGGGACGGAGAGCTGACCCGTGCCTGAGGATCTAAGGTTCCGGGGCTGTGTGTAAGGGTGGAGGAGGTTAGATAGGTACTGAGGAGCCAGGGCGTTGAGGGATTTGTAGGTGAGGAGGAGGATTTTGTAGGTGATGCGGGACTTGACCGGGAGCCAGTGGAGGTGGATGAGGGTGGGGGTGATGTGCTGCCAGGGCTTGGTGCGGGTGAGAACCCTGGCAGCCGAGTTTTGCACATACTGGAGCCTGTCCAGGGCTTTGCTGGGAACCCCGGACAGAACTCCATTGCAGTAGTCCAAACGGGAGGTGACGAAAGCGTGGATGAGGGTTTCTGCCACAGAGTCAGAGAGTGATTGCCGGAGACGTGAGATGTTTTGCATTGGATTAAAGCACGGACTAACTTATCATCCTCACTCCACTGCTGCCCTCTGGTTGTAGCGTGCTCAGTTTTAAAGCCAGAGTAAAGATACTGGCATCATATGAAACTACAAAACATAAAGAATCCATTTGGTACCAATCATGTCATACTAGGAAGGAGGCTAAATAACGCTCCAAACTTTGTGCTAAATTTTGGCGAGGAAAAACTGGCATGGCCATTTTCAAAGAGATCCCTTGACAGCTGTTGTTGCCTGTTGGGCTTGAGTTTGCCATGTTATGATTTGAGCATATTTTTATGCTAAATGCAGTACCTGTGAGGGTTTCTGGACAATATTTGTCATTGTTTTGTGTTGTTAATTGATTTCCAATAATAAATATATACATACATTTGCATAAATCAAGCATATTAGCCCACTCCCATGTTGATACGAATATTAAGTACTTGACAAATCTCCCTTTAAGGTACATTTTGAACAGATGTGTGTTTAATTTGAGATTAATCACGATTAACTATTTTAATCGATCGACAGCCCTAATTTTGTTGTAATATCATCAATCATCTTTTAGGGTCTTTTTAGCATCTTTTCAATGTAAATATGATGGTTGGGCTCTCAGTGACCCCCAGGCCATTGTTTCTTTAAAGCCCTCAGGACTGAGGTTAAGTGTGGTCCTTTTGTCAGCTGTGTTATACGATGTCATGGCAGGGAGGCGCTCCCCATTCTCCTCCGCTGCGTTTGATCTGAGCTCAGTGTCTGAGAGACGATACCTGTGTTAACTACCAGCTGTCAGCCCGGACCAGTAGCTCCCTCCACACCAGGGAGCAGCTTCACATCAGTCACGGATAAATTGCTGTAGCTCCACTCCCTTCTACACCTTCTGCTGCTCCACATGTGAATGTGATTCGAGAAAAAGCTGAGTGCATAGTCGCAAATGAGCGTGGGAGGTGGATTTGATGGATGCCTCTGTCTTGTCAGACGGGTGGTACCGACAACTCCCTGTTAAATAAACTTTATGTCTCTCTGCTTTTGCCGTGACAGCATTAGGGCACTATTTGTGACAAAATCAAGCTCTGTGTAAGCAGGTTGAGATAAACTATACATCAGCCTGATTAGACTCTGCAAACACACTTTGGTTGAACTGTTTGCCATATGGAGCAATGAAAGGCTTTAATATTTATACGTTCTGCTACGTTGGTAAGGGTGAGAGGCGAAAGGGAAAACGCATGCCTGCTAATATGCTGAATTCCCCTACAGAATTTTTATTAGTTGCGTGTTTTGCTTGCAAACCCCTATATAATGCTTGGTGTACATTGTGCTTTTAGTTTTATTATTACACCCTTTAATCAGCTACTTAGATTTATTTTTCTTTTATTCTCATAAATTCTGCATCCCTCTTTAAGGGTTAACAGTTCATTGGCTGATTCTATGCAAAAGGCAATACAGTATTGGCTGACCAAATGGTAGCTGTCATGCTTTCACTAACCCACCACGAACTCCTTCATCTTATTTCCCTTGGTAGATAAGGAGAATAGCCTCGATTGTTGCTGTGAGATATAAGTGAAAGACAATCCTGCCATTTTGGACAAACAGTAATGGACTTCTTTCCCTCCCCCGTGATCTCTCTTTTCTGTGCGCCTCCCGCGTGTAGTCTGTGTATTTTGTTCAGCCACACCGTACGACTCTCAGGTTTTTATCGGTTCCATGTGTTTCATGCCCGGTCGGGGACTAGGAGGGAATGAATTGATCCCTAAAGAAACAGCCTGCTTCAATTCTCTGCACCGCTTTAGCCAATCAGCACCCCTGCTGCTCCCACTCACTCTCATGATTGTCTCACTAGAGTTTCAGTAATATCTCCAGGAATGCTTGCGAGCACACAAACACTATCTATCCCTTCATCTCTCCGTCTCGTACATACAAGCGTTACATGTGTCATCCACTGGGCTAAGAGGAAACAGTCCCACCATGTGAAAGATTTGCTGGACTCAATCACGCTCTCACACAAAGCAGGATGATTTGCGAACCCATTATTGTTATTTATTAGCTTTCAATACCTTTGAAACAATTCTTTCATGTGTCAAATGAGGCGCTTATATTGACTCACAGTCCCCAAATCTCAACACAACGCCTAGGATACAACACTGTAGGTCTTTCACTGTGGTCCTGGCGGTATTTATGGAAGAAGGCCAAACAGCCAATGAATCCCTACGATGATGTAATGCTGACCTTTGCCCTGGATGTATATGTCATTTTTATGATTATTGTGAGCATCAGGAATTACTCAGCGGCGTAAAGTGTTGGGGGAGGTGGTCATTTTAGAGATTGGGTTTGAGTCTTTGGAGGTAATTTATAGTGAGCATGTGATTTCTTCTGAAATTGAAAAATAGGCTCATTTCATCAGTGGTTTCGCTTCAGCTATTGAAGCACACCCCCTCCTTTCTACCAACCGTCGTATTCCGAGACAACTTTCTTTTTTTGTGGTATGATTTATGCGCCGGCTAATCTGTCACAATCACAAGCTGGGAAAGATGTTTTCAGCACCATCGCACGCTGTCAGGGGCATGGGTTGTGATTTAGGGCATGTGGATCTGTTGCCGCTGTGAAGGGAGGAAGAGGTTCGAGTCGAAGCCCGGTCCACTCGCGACATGGGTCAGTGGAGAATGTCAAGGCCCCGAAGGAAGTGGAAAGATTTTCTTGTTTTTCAAGGTTTATTTTTCTATGCGTTGGGGGGGATGGAGCGGGGTGCTGGTTTGCAGGTTTCAATTGAACATGATGGATCAAACATCCTGGAAAATAAACACACACTCACAGAGACGCTCACTTTGTCATTCTCTTTATTGCACATAGAGTAATTCACTCCATCAGTTGTGCACGTTTGCAAAGACACACACACATATTAACACACACTCAATTACCACCGCTGCTCTCCATGCTGTAACACTGCAGCTCCCCCGACACTGACTATACTCTAAACAAACAGCCAGATGAAAGCTCAGGTACACATCAGACTTAGCTCTACTCTAATGAGCTGACCAAAGGTAATGGATTGCTCATTACTGCAGCCTAAGTGAGTCTTGCCTGGATTCGTTAAAAGGAGAAATTTAACTTTATCCATGTCTGTGGCTGTCAACTACAGTGAGAGTTTCCGCTGTTCTTAAGCTGGCTGCCTGAGCTATAGGGTGAAAATGAGGGAACTACAGGGCTGTTAAGGATTTTTATGAATGAACAATTTATGTAGAGAAAAGGTCCTGAGTGAGATGTTAACGAATGATCGTAATTCTGTGGTTTTTGAATTATGCAATGTGAGATGATAAATGCTGTGATGAGACGTTAGATAGTGCAGTGGTTCTCAACCTTTTTTGTGTCAAGGACCCCTGAATTGTTACACATTAGGTCACGGACCCCCATTCATTAAGATTTTGCTTCAGGGACCTCCATCTGAAAAGATTTTGGTTGTTAGAGGATTAAGAATTCTATAGTTGTCAACTACTGTTGAGGAGATAACTGTGCAGGAAGTGAAACCTCCCAGAATAGTCACTCTTGTGACTCTTACTCACATTAGGATCACTCCTATAGTGAATTAAATAAAAATAAACTATTCTCCGTTTTTCTGGAGACCCCCTGAAACTCCCTCAAGAACCCCTGGGGGTCCCCAGACCCCCTGGTTGACAACCACTGGGACAGTAGATGTGACATATGTTAGATAATACATGAAATATGAGACATTAGATTTGATATGGGACATGAGAGATAAGATATAATAAATGATGAGTGATGAGACAAAAGGGAGGAGATGTGAGATATATGAGATGAGATTTGAGTCAAGACACAATTGAAAAATGAGATATGAATTACGACGGGGGGGCTGTGGGGGCAAGTGGCTATATATTTGTTTTTCCGGTGTAGCCAGTGGATATCCGAGCAGAGACTTGTTTTTCCGTGCGCTACTCATTGTTTACAGTCCGATTAGCAACTTGAGACAAGCTCATTTTAAACCAGTAAAAAGCTAAATCATCGTTAGACGATAGCCGATGGGTTCCGCCTCTTTTGCTCTCCACACTAACTGTTTACCTGCTTTCAACCAAAGCCTGCTCGAACGTGATTGTTCAATACTACTCGGACTACAAACGGAAACCAGAGCGCTTCCGATACCAAAACCTTGAACCATTGCCTACAGATTCTGCATATGAATCAGGAATCTATCTAATGGAGATTATAAAATAGGTGACATGAGAGATGAGGGAGGAGATATGAAGTGAAATACGCCCCTTCATGAGGCATGAGAGCTGAGATAGAAAAGATATGAGTGACGAGATATATGACAAATAACACGAGTTGTGAACTGAGAGGAGACATAAGAAATGAGAGATGATACATGAGATTAGACAGTTCAGATGAGATAAGATAGTTGAGATGAAAGATAACATACGAGGGGCGAGATATGTGAGACGAGACATGAAAAATAAGAATTGTGACGTCCAGTAAGGCATGAAATGACATATTGAGATGAGAAATTATACATGAGACATGAGAGACAAGACTGTTTCTGGATGCTACACTAGTCAAAAATAGAGTTTTGCAATCAGCAAATTGATTTTACAAGTTTTAAAAGTAACATGAAAAAGAAACAACAAAGAGGCTAAATGGTTTGTGGCAATATTGCAGGTGCATCTGTCAAAGTTATGAAGTTATTTAATATGTAAAGGGGAACTTGATGATTATCACAACAGGAACATGGCAACACAGAACACAGTTCCCTGATGTATGAGTTTATTACCTTAATTATGTAACGCTATCCAATAGGGCAACCCGGCAATAAAATGCATTCTTCCTCCCTCATGTACTTAATTTAAAAGTGGGAGGACAAAACATGAGAACCAAGTTTCAATATTGCTCTGGATTGTATTAGACTGTACAGCTGTACCTAATAAACTGATGAATCATTGTACATTTAAGGTTTAAGGAAACTGCTGATTGGCATGCAACCTAATCCGACCCACCCTGGTTGCAGTGTTTGTGTTGGTGATTTAGCTCCTTCAAAGTCTTTATCCTTTAGTCCTTTTATATTTATGTAGTTTTGTTTACCTCTTGTGAAATGGTTATGATGACTGGTGGATATAAATATAATCACTTGCGGATTCCGCTGTTGTCATTGATAGATACGCCAGTAACAACGTTGATATTCTTAGAATGACTGGAGCTGCCCTTCCTCCCTTTTCTGGCAGATCCTCATTATGTCAGAGAGTGGCCAGCTCTGTCATTCAGTCAACACCAGCAAAATGAGAAATTCCTCATCGCGACCCCACAGCCTCAACAGCTCGCGATCTCACACCTGTTCAGTAATGACGGATGCAATGAAGATGAAGGTCACAAAGTAAGCCACAACCTGTGTAACACTCTTTGATGCGTGTGTGAGCCGATTGGACATGTGGCCGTGTGCGGAGGGTTGTAACTATTACAGACAACTTGGCTGATGCTGGTCTGTTTTGAATAGTTGTCAGGTGTTAGACATTACAGTCCCCAAGCCCTCCCCCAATGTTTCACATCTCGCATGGTTTATAACACTTTCTGACACACATTCGGCTCATTCTCCTAAGCGCAGTAGACAAGCCTGTGCCCACTACCCTTCCTTTCTCCTCCAAAGCGAGGCCGTCACGGCTGACACCTGCCCAGGAAGCGCTTAAAACAATTAGAACTCCCTGGAAAGCTCAAAAAATGGTGCCTGCCAAGAAGAGAGAAAAAGAGATATAAAAGCATAGTCCCCCTCCTTAGATTAAAAACCCTAAATTAAATCAAGTGTGCCATCAGTGCGTGCCAGGGAGGGTCCCTAATGGCAGGCTTCTCATTCTTTTATTTCATTAATTCCCTCTCCTTGCTCAGCCCATCTCCTACTGTAACAGCCTCTCTGACTCATCTGCTGCAGGAGAGGGGGAACGGGAGGAAAAGCACCCAAGAGTGGAGCAGTGGGGGTGGGCACAGTGCCCGCTCGAGGCGGAGTGAGTCACGACGCACCGCAGGACCCATTCATCACAGTGTGGCGCTGGCACTGCCTGCACCTTGGCAGTGTCCATCACAGCCAACCTGAACAGCCGTGAAAATTAGTCTGCTTTATCGCTGGGCTCTTATGTTATTGTTGCCAGCTCCCCCGCCTGCGGCCCCGTGGTTCAGGATGAAAGGACACGAGCACAAGACCCCGGTCAGCTAATATCAGGACACTGTACACTCTGCACACAGAAAGGAGGGACTTGTCAGTCTAAATGACTTGGGCTACAATAGAAAAGAGCCACCATCTTCCTTACAAACCCTGCCATCCCACATTCACTCCTTGTATCCGATTCATTTTCAATATCAGTTATGGTTCTTATGGACCATATTGTGGACAATGCAACAATACAAGATCATCTTCTAAATGGCAGTGAGACTCACCGGTAATGGCTGACCTGCTGCCAATAACAAGAAAGGTCGTAGTATGTTCTTGCGTGTACTTATGTAATAATTACACATTTGAAGTATGGCTGTCAAAGTTGACGAGATAATAACGCAAATTAATTTTAACGCCAATAATTTCTTTAACACATTAACGCAATCGACTTCCGGAGGTTGTAGCGGCCTCAGTTTTAAAGCTAGAGTGGAGATACTGGCATCTTACGAAACTAGAAAACCTAATGAATCCATTAGTACCAACGATGTCATAATACCTTGTCGCAAAGGATGCTAAGTAACGCTCCAAACTTACGCTAAATGTTATTTGAGCTGACCTCAAGATATGTGAATGAAAATGGGTTCTATGGGTACACACGAGTCTCCCCTTTACAGACATGCCCACTTTACGATAATCACATGCAGTTTGGGGCAAGTCATAGTCAAGTCAGCACACTGACACACTGACAGCTGTTGTTGCCTGTTGGGCTGCAGTTTGCCATGTTATGATTTGAGCATATTTTTATGCCAAATGCAGTACCTGTGAGAGTTTCTGGACAATATTTGTCATTGTTTTGTGTTGATTGAATTGATTTCCAAT
Organism: Sebastes fasciatus; assembly: GCF_043250625.1. NCBI lineage: Eukaryota > Metazoa > Chordata > Actinopteri > Perciformes > Sebastidae > Sebastes > Sebastes fasciatus. Next base: position 23,980,251 of record NC_133807.1, on the reverse strand, counting down.
AATAAATATATACATACATTTGCACAAAGCAATCATATTTGTCCACTCCCATGTTGATAAGAGAATTAAATACTTGATAAATCTCCCTTTAAGGTACATTTTGAACAGATACAAAATGTGCCGTTAATTTGCTAATCATGGACAATCATGCGATTAATGGTGATTAAATATTTTAATTGATTGATAGCCCTAATTTAAAGTAATTTTGTAAAATCATTCAAAAACAGAGGACAATATGAAGACTCCCTCATGCAATGATGATGACTTGGGTGACAGGAATGAATGTGATGCCTCGGGATTCAACTGTGAGAATGATTCCCTTTGTCTGAGAGAGATGTGCTTTGTACTGTAGTGCAGAGATGGTTAGAAGTTGAGGCTTTCATTTGTTAGAGGAGAGATCGCTTCAGGTGTGTGACATCAAAGGATATCTGGGCGCTGGAGTCAGGACTCCTTTTTAAAACTTTCAAAAGTCAAATAGTTATCCTACCAAAGTGCAAAGTTGTCATGTGGAATTTTAATCTTCTCCGGTTTGATCATTACAACAGCATGTGTTACAAAGATTATAATGCACGAAGCAGAAACAGAATACAAATTAAGAATAGAGCAAAAACGCCAAACAATAGCATTTAAACCTAACGTATCATTTATAATGCAAGCACAAATGAGGTATAACCAGAGGGCACTGTGACATGTGTTACTTCTGGTTGCAACAAACCAAGATGATGACGGCCAAAATGCCAAACTCGAGGCTTAAAAACCGTAGTCCACAAACCAATGGATGACGTCACGTGACTATGTCCACTTCTTACATAATTTACCTTCTATAGTTTAACATACAGTCAGTGTGAATGAGTTCATGGGAATTCATGAAGCACAGCCAAGTACAGAACAAAGAAAAACTGAATATACTGAACAAATGTACAATATTAAACATATCCAAATGCATGTTTTCTTTAAGTAGAAATAACTTAATTTACACAGATTTCACACATGGATTTGCAAAATGTAATACAGTCCATATCCATAGCTCTCTGCTTCTGAATAGCTTCTATTACCACAGAGGATCCCTGCCGTCTTTAAAGAGGCTTGAGAAACAGTTGCAGCTGTTCTAAATCACTTCTCCTAACATCTTGAATCCACCGAATGTCAGATGCTGAGGATCGGATAGTGTTTGGGGATGAGAAACTAAAGGCTTGCTGTATATTTTCTGTGCATCGCAGTGTATTGCGGGTTAGTCTGTGTGTGCTACTCATTAGTTAGTGAAACCACATCTGTGTTTCCATCTAAACAAAGTTCTTGTAGGGGATTAAGAACAATGCTGAGGTGGCATTGATCTTATCCCATGAGGTATGCTTGGAAAATGGATGTTGCCTTTATGTTGTTCTCTATCTCTTCGGAGCTGGACTGTGGGATATGTACTCACAGACGAGAAGGTCCAATGAGCAGATGGAAAGTCTGAGCGATTAAATCCTCAAGTTCAACATTAGCCTGAATTGCAGTCGCTGCCTGGTGGGAATAAAAATGTCAGACACATGTTGATTTAATCTCACCTTTCTTACTCCTTCACCTGACGTTGGCTGTTTTTGTTTATCTAAATCACAAGGCGACCATATGATGTTACATTTGTGTATTAACTTTCTGTTGTCTTTGATCAAGCTGTCATGGCCAATTTTCTCAATTTATACCAGATATGAATAATGCATCACTTCACAGCCATCACCATTTGTTTGAGTCAGCAATGCTAATTCAAACAGGATCGGAACTGTTTTAAAACAACATTTACAGTCATTTTCATGTGATGTCCATACACAGCCTTGGGATGCTCATTGTTTACAAGTGTTCTCATTTTCTTGTGATTGTTTCATGGTCAGCTCAGCAATGTGCGGACCACATGCTTCAACCCAACGTTCACTTTTAACACTGAAGTTTTGTGCCAATCCGCTCATGACACACATCGGGTCTCACATTCCGCTCTGTGCCAAAAAGCCCTCGGGCGGTTTCATCCCTCTTCATATAAAATCATGGATGGACATCACACGTCTTTAGGAGCCTCCACGGCATAACGCGGCCCTCATAAAGATTTCATTTACGGCTGTTGAATCACCCCTCTGTCTCTTTTGTTTCCTCAATCATTCCTCCTCTCTGCCTCTCCCCGCACTCTCATTGTAGATGACAGGGCTTTCTACCCAAGGCCACTGTGTTACTCACCACTCTCGCTTTTTTACTCAAGACTGGTCGGACTGTGTCACTTCAACCCCCCTCTCCTCTTCCTCTTCCTCTGAACCCAACCACCCCGAACAACATATCCTCCCCCATCATCTATCTCCTCTGTGCTGGTGTCTGGTCCGCTTTAATCTTATAAAAGTGGATTTCTGATATAGAGAGTGAGAGGGCTTTTAAGTGGATGGTATTGAGGTTGGTATACAGTGTGTATTATGGGTGAGAGGCTGGGGGCAGAGTGATGTGCTGGGTAGAGGGCAGGTGGTTCCTGTAATGGCTTCTGCTCCTCCGCCTCCTCTCACCCCCCCAATCCTCCCTCCATATCAGCCACTAATGAGCCTATATAGACACCCAGTAGTGGGTTATGATGTTGTGGTGAAAATGAGAGCTGGACGCAGAGAGAGAAGAAGAAGAGATAGAGAGTGCGGGTCCGTCGGAGCGGCGCAGCACACCCGGTCACTTACTGATATTGATCCGCGTCCCAATCCATCTCAATTTCACTCATATGTAGTCACATCCAATTATGTTGCGCTCCATCTTGAAAGCGGCGTGTTTCAGCAGACGCATCTGAAAACTGCAACAGCGTGACGCTCACATATATGCAGCATGCAAAATGCTCGGGGACTTAAGGTCTGAAGAAGTGTGTGTGTTTTTATGTGTACAATCCACTTTTCTCTGTCCAAATGCCTGAAAATCCCTGGGGTGAATGCGCTGCTCTCTTTGTTATAGCATCTCCATTTGAGGAGAAGATGAATGCATTCCCTTCTTTATCTCCCCCACCCAACCCCGCACCCCTTCCTCTCGTCTTTCCCTGCTGCCGTCTGGGTGGTAAAACTTGAGTGCAGAGACGCATGAACTCAGGAGACACTGTCAGATGACGATGGCGTGTACTTTCCGTGTGAGTTTTTTGCTTGTGTGATGAATCGCGTTTACATACGGAACAGTAGTCCTGGAGATCCATCCTGTTTCTTATTATAGCCAAGGATACACAGAGCAGGACCCTCTCCGTCTTAATGACAGTGGTTGTTTCAACAAAGACAGAGCCCCTTGAAAAATAAGATGTCCAAAGAAATAAGTGCTCCATACAGACTAACAATCAGCCGCCTGTGAATCCTATTGTGGCTATTGTTCTCAGGGACGAGCTTTTCTTTTAAGCTAATGAGATTGTCTTCTTTTATTGTCTTGTATAGCGTTTGAATACTTGGCTCGGCCCTTATACAATTACTCAAGTATATTTCATTGATATTTTTCCTTATTTATCCAATCATAGCACGTTTACAATGGGTTTTCTTTTATTACTGTATTTTTTTTAATCAGATTTCACCAGATCTGAAAGTCTGTCATCTTTCCAAAGAAGCCCCTAATGGAAATAAGTCCAGTTTACAGTGGGTTAAGAAAGTATTTAGACCTCATGGCAGTTCACACATTCTCAAAATCCAATCTGACCCAGTTTGAAAGAAACTACACAAATTCAGGTGCTTGTAGAGACTTAACCAAGAAGACTTGAATTTGTAACTGCAGCCCTAACCCTAACCCGAATGCCTAACCTTAACTATTCGAGGTCAGTGCCTAACTTTAACCATCTTGTGAGAGTCTCTCAACTCATCAGTTAACTTCTAGACATGACCCTGTCAGCGCTAGCATGGAGCCCACACTCTCTAACTCCCTGAAGAAATATGATCTAATTTTGTAAAAACAAAAAAGCAATTTCAGAGAGAAGCAGACAGAAGGGTCTACAATATGTGCAAAAGATTATTTGATTCCACTAAATTCCTGTATGATGTTTTACAGTATAATTTAATGATTTATTTGTATGTTTTTACAGGATGAATGCAGTCAAAAATCTTGTATTATTGTTGAATAAATGAATCTATCTAAACTATTCAACACATTCTGCGCTGAGATTCTGAATCTAATTTGAATCCTAAATGCTTTAGGAGATGTTGCTTCATAACTCATAACAATATAATTCAAAAATACAAATGGGCCCATTCTCAATAATGTCATTACTGTGTTAGGAGGAGACAAAAGATATAACTTCAATAATATTTCACAGTTCAACTTCATTAATTTTGCATTAGGATGGTGGATGTCCTGAGTAGTATATGAAGCTTCATTTTTACAGCATTGTAAGACTGGAAAGTTGTTGGAGAGCTTTTATACTTTAGTTCAAGAAAGCCTGTGGGATGAATAATCCATCATTCATCTTGATCATCTGGGACTAATATATGTGACACAGTTTAGAGGACCTTAGTTACTATGACCCCAGTGAAAAACTGACCTGTTCCATGTGACACGTATATAAAAGCTCAGTCTCAAGCTAGTGCTGTAAAGTGTGTTTCCACTGATAGAGTGATGTTCTTTGGGAAATGGCATTCTCAGGTAGGTTTCCATAGTGACTGCAGGTCGAGGCTGTCTCTTAACTGGGAGTTATAGGACAGGAGATGGCGATGGTGGTGGGGGAGCCGTATGGAGGTGTTAATGGACCGAACATGCACATGGAACCGTCCCAAGAACTTAAAATAAAACCATCCCAAAGTCTAGTGAGAAAACCAGATGAGTCAATGCAGAAAATATCACCTGTTCAGACCATATTCTGACGCGTGTTTCTGATGTTGGACTCCAGGGAAGTGACGACCAGTTTGGTTGTAACGTTAGTATATCCAGCATCCGGCAGCAAAATTGAACTGCCGTCTGAGCCGCAGTCTGCCCGCTGCAGACGACATACTTGAGCCTGCAGAGACCTGAAGCCCCATCCCCGCTGCTGAACAGAATGCTGTTTGCTTGTTTATTCAAAGTTTATTAATATTGAACGTTTCGCATGTCCAAATTGCATCAAATTTGAAACACCCCATTTGGTCCCCAGCAGTATACCCGTCCAAGTGTTAAGTAGATCGGATGAGTGGTTCTTGAGATATGTGAAGGGCATACATACAGACAGAGATTCCTTGCTTTATAGTTAGATGTATTAGCCCATATATATTGAATAAGTTTTACTCTAAATCATCCACTTGAGTGCCTGTAAGTGAATTTTTATGCCACATTGATAAAAGCATACTTTTTACTTTCACTTCCCCCCCCCCTTCACGACCTCCAGTGGGCGTAAGGGACACCATCTCATCATCTAAATTTATGGCCCAAACTAATCTCTAAGTGAATCTCCAGTCAACTCTAACATATCCATCCATTAAACAAAATTGACTGAACCTCAACCAGCTCTGTGGCTGCTGTTCTGTAGCCCCTGACCTTTGACCTCCCAGTGAAGTGAGCAAGAGAAGAGTGAATCTCCCCACAGAGATCAACAATGTCCCCATTAATCCCAGAGAAGATTTGTTATGCTTGTCAACTAATATCACAGATATTTCCAGAAGACATGCTCAAAAATATGGATTTGGTAATTTTACAGAAGCCACAAGGGTTTTCTGGAATGGGTTCTCATTTTGGTTCGTAATTGTTGGCCCTACTGTTTAATTAAATACTGTTTAGGTAGAAAACCTCAGAAAACATTCCATGAGTCAACCCAGTGAATCTCCGGTTTATTGTCAGTGGAGCTTTTCCAGGCTGTAACTCATGACAGTGTTGAGCTCCGGGAGAGATTTGTCCACATTTACAAACATTAATTAAAGTGTCCCAGGCCAATTGTGTTTCTTTCAACTTTGTTCTATTCCCATTTAACTGAGATGAAAGAACTACGATAGATGTAGAGTGCTAATGAGAAACAGCAACAGCAGTGTAGCATATGCATGTCCATTTGTTTGCAAATGAGGCTGTTGTGTCATTTGCTCTGTCAGTGCTATCGATGCCACCTCTGTCCAGATTGCATAAACATGCATGCTTTGCAGCGGGATACCCACAGCGTCGATGAAATAAACATCCTACACACTAACCATCACCTCTGGTTTCAACAACAAACACACACACAAAGATGTTTGGCAGTGTTGATATGACGCTTCACCGACATCAACGCGAGTAGAGGCCCGCTCAAGTGGTTCATCGAGGGTTCGCTCTCACAGATGTCATGAAGTTGAAGCATCTTAATCGCCCACGCGCTGACATTCAGTAAAATCACTGACTCACACATGTACAGTTCATAGCGCGCCTTCCTTTACAGTCAGCTAGAGAGATGTCATTCTGGATGGTGTCCAGGTGTAGCCTGCCTCTCCCACCTCATGTCATTAAACTCCCGGCCTGTGGGAAGGACAGTTTACTGGGCTCCGCTGAGTGCGCTGACCCCGGGATGAAGCCGTCAGGATCGCATCTCTCAGTTCACTGCTAACAGCTCACCGCCATAATTCACAAAGGGCCAGACGCAGCAGACGTCACGGCGAACTTATTTATTGCTGATATTCTGCTGTTAAATGAGAATCTCTCAGGTGTTACGCCATAGGCATGTGCCAGTGATGACATTTTAATTTCATGTTGGCAGCCCGTTCACTCACCCGTTTCATGAACTTTGTTTTACATCCTGCTGTCAGTTTGGCCATGCATTGCCATTGTTTTTGCTGTGGGATTGGAGGAACTGCCGCAGGACCAGCAGCATTTAGAGCGATCTCAATCAGAGAAGTTCAAGTCATTTATAGCAAATCAGGGTTAAACGTTACTGTTTATTTATTAGTGGTTTTCAAACAAATACCAAAGTGAATTGTCATGTTTAATCATCATTTAAGTAATTCCTTATTGTTGAGCCCTGCAAATGGTCATACTGTAGAGTTAGATTTTACATAAAATGCTCTGCTCTTTGAGGGAGCTTTCGAAGAACATGAGCAGCAACAAGGATTCTGCTGGGAGAACTGATCGCCCCCTGAAAACATCAAAGATTAATTGTCAAATTAACAATACCAAAAAACAAGAACATAAGGAGGAGGTTCGGGTGGTGTATGAGTAGCGTAATCGTGAACAGTGTCGGGGGCAAAGTGCACTTACATTTGAGAGGGAGTTCAACTGGGGACTTTGTAGACGGTTCATTCTTGATCTTAGAAAAAGCATTTGCAAAATGTAACATCTCGAGGTCCACCTTAAGTGGATGAACCAAGCCCAAGCTGTGCTTTGAAGCAAATTTACATAGTGGCCAATTGGTGGTACTACAACTTCCGTGTCTGTGCCATTGGGCCCAAAAATACTTTTTCCCAGAGACTTACATTGGGAAAGAGACGTCTGTAAATCAGCGGATATTTATCCCATGAAATCAGTTTGTATGTAATCAACATAATCATGAACCAGGAAGTATAAAATGCGACAAATGCTGCATAGGGAGAAGGAGAGACCGCTGTTCGTACCCAATGTGAAACCAGAAAGTTGATTAATTTCTTACGTAACTTCCGTATTGAAGTTATGCATGGAGTTATTTTAAGCTAAACCACAATCTTTTCCTAAACCTAACTAAGTAGTTTTCTAGTTTATTTTGAGAAGACTGTATGCATGAGACAAGTGGAAATCACACACATCACGTGTTGCTGGACATTCCTAGGAAAACGCACGAAAAATCTGGAAAAACTTTTTGAATATCTTTCAATACTTATTTCCCTTTCTGAATCTATTATTAATAGCAGTGTTTGTATATTATCTGTACAAATCTGCACAAAGGATTACTTATGTCATGACAAGCTGCGGTGGATCAGTGTGGATGTTTTCTGGCGGACAGGGGATGAGTCAGAAACAGGTCTGGTCGAGGAACCATTAACCAGGCTTTAGGAGATGGGTGGGGGCCTGTCCCATGCCTATCAGACACACTGGCTGTATAATCCACACTGACAGCCTGAGGTCCAGTCTGAAAGGGTTTTCCCACTCAGCCGGCAGACAGGTGAGGTTTGATGGCTTCAGGGTCCCAGGGAACACTGTTACTACCCGCTGTGCGAGCGGTAATGCAGCCCAGTGAACATTAACTCAGCAGGTGCCTGGTGCTGGACTCTGTGCAGTGAACCGTGCTTTGTTTGACTGACATCCTGTTGTACATCGAGAGAAATAAGTAGAGTGTTTAAGCCGTACAACATGTGTGGAGCCTCATATCACTTGTAATTGATTCGTGATGGATGGTGATGTGAGCTACAAATACAGGAAAAATGCCTGCGAGGTTATTGACAGTGAAGAATGACTTGCCATGTGGTCGATGAAGCCATGCAATGATATTACATGTAAAACTAATTTAGCCCACTTCTATTAAGTCCTCATGTCAGGGATGTTGTATTTCTAGATTTGTTATGAATTGTCTATATAGGCTCACTCATGTCCTCCAAGTGGTTCCTTATTAAACTGAGATCTTCTTGTTCTGGCTCACTGGGGAGGGAGTTGATGCTGTGAAAACACGTTCGCCACGACTGGTTCTTCTGACACAAGAAGGGATTGGAGGAAACCAGAAAAGCTTAATGGTGACGTAGCATTCCTTCTCTGATAATATCTGCATGCATGGTAAACCCTCGTCACTCAGAGCGCTGCTCCTGCGCGTGTTTGACAACATGGTTGCCTCTCTAATTTGATGTGTGGTGACTTCTTCCACTTTGTGTATTGACTGTGAGGGCCATAAACGCACATACACACGATTTCACACTCGTCTACATGCTTGAGATGTAAATACTGTTGCCTTAAAATAGCATTACAGCTCCAAGGGCTTTGTGTTTCCTCAAGAGGCAGCAATACAGTACCTCAAAGCTGCACGTGTGTGCCTTCTGTTAACGGGGAGCTAAATGTTTGTAAGTATGAGATCTTAGATCTCTTCCCTCAGGGTTAGATGTCTCATCTCATCGTGTCTTCTGCTCATCATTTTTTCATCATCATTTTCCTTATATTAATAGCCGTCATGGGAATAATACCAGTGATTGGTTTATTTAAAAGTTTGTCTTACCGTATACGTCTCCAGGCTATGCCATGATTAGAAATGAGTCCCAGTAGCTCTGACATATGGGAAGCATCAACCCTCTCCAGGTTGTTACTTCCTTCCTCGTTATTTTCTCTGCCGTGATGGAGAACCGGTGGTCATGTCCATTCTTCAATGCCCTTGCCCATTAGAAAGGTCACCACAGGTCATTAAGGGGGTTTGAGGTAGACTTTAGACCAATGGAAAGCCAACAGGATATCGATTGCAAATGTGTTGCACTACCTGTATTTGTACTTGAGCTTTATAAGGAAGGAAAGGCTCAGTGGTAATGGCTTGTTTACGCTGTTTGGAAAGCGCGGATCTTTTGATTCATGTAATTGGCCTCCGACTCAATCAATCAAGGTATCAATCAGCGGCCTGTGCTTTAAGTAAACATATTAATCGTTTTAGATTTCTGCTCTCCTGATGAAGCCCCAAAGAAAAGGTCAAAACAGCAACTCTGAGTGAGAATCCCATCCGAAGCTAGTGTTTCCATCATAAGCAAACACGCCAATTAGTTGAATAAGCAGTACAACCGTCGTTAAAGGCGACTTGTTCTGTCGAGATGCACAGGACGGAAAAGCTGCTCGGTGCTTCGCCCATCAAGGCAGGAAACGACGGGTTAGAATGGCTCCTGGAGGACTCTCAGTAGTGAGGTATTTGTTTCAATCAAATGAACCACCATTTGAGTCAGTTTCGGCCCAATATCCAATCCAGTATCGGTATCGGCGCATCCCTTGTTTGAATGTGTGTTTTTTACGATGATCAGTGAGGTAAAACTACTGTTGTCTGACTGGAGTCTGGTGGCTTTGAGGAGCACATATTAATTGTATGTTTTGTACATTAATAAATTATCATATTTATCAACTTCACATAGTATCGCACTGGAAAAGGGGTGAATATTAGCACGTCCACCCGGATGTCGTGTTTCCATCACTGCCGTCTAGAGCTGGAGTCGATAGATACCTGTGACTACTGCAGAGTGATTTGTCCTGGAAATGAATGGCAATTGTAACCTTTCCCACTGAAGACAAAAGACAGATGTTAGTGTGTTTTTTGTCCAGTGGGAAAGGAGCTTTACTGTCTCTCTGCTCTCTGGTTGATGAATGTAGACGTATTTTAATAATAAAGTTCAAGAGGGACAAAAAGATGAATCATCTTTTTTTTCCCATCTTATTTGTGAACAGTTTGTCTAACATGCTTGGCAGAGTATAATACCTGACAGCACTGAATCAAAACAGTTGTGGATGGGATTACATATACAGTATATTACCTGGCACAGTGTATATTCAGTACGTGTTACAGTTAAAGATTTTTTATCTCCACTATCTACATGGGATTTAAGATATTTATCAATCCTTGAAAACCATGGAAAAAAACCTGTAGCAGAACATGCTCACTCTCTACAAGTTGTACTGATTTATATTATTGTGAATGTTCGTAATAATTAAATTTTTTATTAACTTACTCCCGCACCGAAAATTCACTCATCCTATTTGTAATTAACTCTCAGAGGCTAACATGAAGACTTCGTTCCTGTCAGGGACTTTTACAAACAGTAAAACCTACATGACAGTAAACAGAGCAGATTAAAAGTGCCTATTGTTCTGTACGAGATGACCACAGTGTCTTTCTTTCTCCACCCACTGAGCTTCAAACTCAGCCAATGAGATGATTTCTGTCCCAGAGCGGCTCTGCCACCCAAAACATGTTTGTACAACTCAAATTGCGCTCTGCCTCTCTCACTCTCACTCACTGTCACTGACTTTGGTACTGCTGCTATGTTTTTCTGAATTCTTTGCATGTGTGGCAGCTGAGAGTTCGGGCAGCAGCCGCCCTGGTGGTCTTTCACTTCTCTAATTGCAACCCCTCCTCCCTTCGTCCTACTCCCCTTCTCCTGCCCTCTCTGCTGCACCGTTCCTCCCATCGTCAGTGGATTTACAGCCCAATCACTGCTGCCGTGGAATGCAATATGTCGTGCAACAGTAAAACAAGTACTTTTCATAATGGATGCACGAGTGGGTCTGACCTTACAAGCGTAGTCGAGTGTTGCACGTCGGCCGGCTGTCAGCTCTGCTCTGTGTCAGTCAAACTGCAGATCTTTATAAGGATTTGTTTCTGATATGTTACACTTATCCCTGCTCCAATGGGGTTGAAAGGACACCTTATAAAGTCAGGCCGAAGATTAAGTAGCTCCTGCCTTCATTACAGTGCAGAGACGAGCCACTCCAGTCATTAGACAGAGCCCTGTACTACTGTAACCACACCAAGGCTGGCTCAGCTCACAACACACCTCCTAATAGCTTTCCCAGAGTAGCCCCTGGCCGCCGCGGACTCTTGGATCTTTAAAATGAAACAGACATGCCTACTTCCAGCTGGGCACGATGTTGTACAGTACAACAGAGCAAAAACCAGAGGTCCGCGTTGGATTTAGTGAGCATTTAATGGAGTACGGTAAGACTGAAGGTACTGCAGGGGAGTTTTTTCTCCAGAGCCAGCTCATGAGAACATAACCTTGGTGTCCATCCAGACATCCACTCCGATGCTTTTACCCCCACATGCATGTTCTTCACTCCCATCTTCTCGGCTTCCTGCGTCCCAAGTGTGGTCGTCTTTATGCACGGTTGCAGGGTTAAGAGTTCGATCTGATGTGGACAGCAGGCCTGTGCCACAGTGAGGGATTAAACACTGTCATCACCCTCTCCTCCCCCGGAGCTCAACACTCTCCATCACTCAGACAGCAGGTCCCAGTCCTCACAAACCAAAGCCAAACACATGCCAAATTGCAGAGAGACAGACGGGTAACTCCTCTCTGATACGCAGCATATGTCGCCCTGTTTCCAACCTTAATGCACAGCACCAGCCGACACAGGATATAGTAATATTGGGCTCTACTTTATTGGACTCTTTACTGTGTCTGTGCATGGAAAGCATTGACCTCTCATCAAACTACCTCGTGAATTAAAGTGTTCCCCCTCTAGATCACAAGCAGACTTAAAGGCCTTACCAGTCCTTGAAAATGGAACTTATTATTAAAAATGTTTATATAAAAAGAGGCTAAACCAAAATGTATTGAACCAATCATGTATCGCAATAATGCCCTTGGGTCTTTTCTTTTCATGTGACCCGTTTAAGTGCAAATATCTGAAGCCAGACCTGAAACCCGAGGAAATAAGCGGCCATATTGTTCACATATTTAGTGCTTTACACCTTTTGTCTCGTGTCAGTGATTCTTTCTCCAACACATTTCCAGACCACAGTGCTTGTAGTGTACAATAATTGCATGATGGTTGACATTTTCCATGTGTGCATCGTATTGCTGTTAGAGATTTAAAGGTATCAAAGGAGCGATACAGAAAAATGGCTTTCAATCATTGAGAATTAAATCAAAAGAAAATTACCTCCAAATGCGTAAATTCTTCTTGTTAAGTTACAGTAAGAATTTAAGGATTTAATAACCTTTTTGACTTCTTTAAATTGGCTTGTAAATCGCTATTTTTCCATGTGTGCTTTCTCAAGAAAGTACATTTTAAATTATGCAAAAACTGCTGAATGCACACACACACTGTCTGGTGGCAGAGGCGAGGAAGGTGGTCATGGTTCTTGGTGCCCACAGCTGGAGTTCGACCACAAAAATTCCAGGAGGATTATTTTGGTTAAATGCAGGGGTATTTTGCTGGCGAGGGGGCATAGCGATATTCCGTCTGGGACCCAGAATCCTTAGCTACCAACCTGGCTGGTGGGCCATTTGAAATCATAAAATAAAATGTTTGACAGCTGTCTGAAATCTCAGCCCCTTTCTTTCCTCCTTCACTTCTTATCCTCAGGGACACTTGGTCCATGAAGTTCTTCAGCGATTTGGATCTTATCCCAGGCTCCAGTTTTCCCACACTAAATATAGAGAATATCACGTTCTTAAAGGTCGACACTGGCTGACTAAAAAGTTAAAAGAAAGACAGACCTCGGATTGGCGCTTGTGTCTCGACTTAAAATCTCAGAATGGTAAAAAGAAAAGGAGTTTATTTTGGATGCAGACCTACATTGTGATGAGTGCAACATGTTCAATTGGGATTTGAGCCATTGTGTCATTAAGTTCAGTATTTTGGTTCAGAGCCTTAAATGAAAAAAGGAAAAGGAGAGAGCAAAATAAAAACCAGAACTGTTCATTCATGTCCAAAGCTTTTACCTCACTGTTTAAATGTCACAGTCTGATGTCTTCAAAAACACATCCACCCACTGCCTGGGTAAATGCAATGTTAACTGTAGCCAAGCACACATGAAAAGGCATTTTACTGTGAATATCAAAAGAAACACCTTGGGTAATTGTTGTTGAAAACCAGAAAAATATCCAGTGTGTAGCGAGGCCGTGACTCTATCCTGCACAACTGTTTTTAATGGAAGTAGAGCCCCACACACTGTACTCCTCCACCCCCTCAAATCAGAGTCCTAAGACCAGCAAGCGTCTTCTAGCACCTTCTTAACGCCGTTCAGGGTCAGGAGAAAATCAGATTGAGAAAAGAAGGGTCTCCTCTGGGACGAGGTGAAGGTGTGAATCTGACATGAAGCAGGTTTAGTTAATGAAGCAGAAAGTATAGTGGTTGAAGTGGTGGATTGACATGTTGCACATCCAACTTTAATGTCCTGTCACTTCACTAACAGTTAATAATGGCCTCTTTTTTCTTTTCTTTTTGTCCCGAGCTTTAACCACAGCACAGTTTCCATGTGTAGATATTGTAGAAAGAAGTACTTTTTAAAAAGTTGTCACTGAACATAACCTGCAGATTTGCAGTATTATCCAACATTTTCTGGTCGCGTGGCATTCCCTCCAGGAACTTGTGATTTTGAAACTGCAAATATTAATGTTGAATCCTGCTTTTTTTAAAAGGCTTTTTTCTACACAAAGGTAATCTGATTTAGAACTACTTTTACAAGCCAAAGTCAAATCAAACAAAAATTAAATTTCAGCCGGTTAGACTGTTATGAGGTCATTAAATGGGTGTTATCAGTGGTTATAAGCCTCATAGATGTGGGTCAGTTGGGGCCTGCTACACCTACTAGTAGGTTTTTATCATCGATTCACATTGCTGTAGTATAGACAGCATGAAACTCCATATGGGGTTGAGGTCGGGGGCGATGGATGGGACATAAAACACGAGACCCTGACTCGCATCCCACGTGAAACCAACAACGGGTAGTTGTCTTTGTGTTCACAACCTTAAGTTTCATTTTCACTTTTCAAACAGTTATTTTAAAGGAACAATATGTAGTATTGACAGCTAGTGTTTTAAAACGGGTCTGAAGTCCAAATTCAAATCATTGGAGCCGTGGCCCGTCCACTCCTCCGGTGTGACTGATAGCAGTTAGCATGTGATAGCATCACAGCGTTAGCCACTGGCCAGCAGCAGTAATCGGAATCACTTCACCGGCTGTGTGTCTCAAATACTCGCTGCCTTGATAACCCAGCTGCACACGGACCACAGAGAGATGTGCAGAGGCCTTTCAGGTCGGGTAGAACTTAATGTTATGTTATCTCTGTTGATCCAGTTCATTAGCTTGCTTCCATTGCTGCAGAAGGCTGTGTTTGCGTGGCTGTTTGTTTCTTATGTGGCAACCGGGTGTTGCAATGGGCAGTGGACAGTATCACACCAGTCAAAACAAAAACAGATGTTCCCGAATGGAAATTTCAAAGGAGAACATACTGGCTGTAGCATTGTTGTCGGAGAAGCCTGTATTTCAATTCAGCATGTTTCCTTTTTCTCTGAGGGCATATCATGGTCATTTTATGATTTTGTAGAAGCAAATATGTTACATATTGGTCATTCATGCTGCAATGTGCTATACAAATAAAGCCGCCTTGCCTTGCCTTTAAGCCAAAACACAAACGTAATGTTTCATTCAGTTTTACATGTTAGAACGTGTTGCTTTTAAATTGCGCTTTCACTTTTACAACATAGTAGGCCCCTACTGACCCACATCTATGAGGCTTATAACGATTGATAACGCACATAAGACACAGTTGAATCCGATGCAATAATCATAAAAAACTTTTATCTGGCATCCATGTTTGCCAGAAAGTATGCTCATATACCAATAATTCGTTATAGCAAATCCATGTCATATCTGGCAAGTCGCAAAATGATAACGCTGTATGTATGAGTAAAATGTTCACTGAAAACGTATTTAATGTGTCTCCTACAATATCCGCTCATGCAAAAAAATATTCCCTTGTATGAGATTTATTAAACGTTTTTATGGTCATGTTTTGGCGCTCTCAGTGCTCTGTTATTAAGGAACAACTGCGGTTTTGGCTTAATGTTGAAAACGTCTACAGTGACTTCTAGCACGACATATGATGTTCACTTTTTTGACATTTAACCGGAACCAGGATCTCTCCCCAACTTTACGTGCTTATGTTGCCTAAACCTAACCACAGACAGGACTCCCCTGACCCCGGTCTCCATGGTCACATTCCTGAGCTTCATACACCCACTTTCCACCCTGACCACCTCCTCCCAACTTGCGTGCGGCACAACAATGTAGCACTTACTTTGCTGGAAAAAAACACTGTAATGAACATAATCCAGGCAGCTTTAACATTTCAGATCAAAAAAACACATTAGCATTATATAAATCCATCTGTATAAAAATAATCACTGTTACAACCACTTTCACAGCCCAAAGTCACATTAGGCCATTCAGTAAAGAAGATGCTGCAAATTCAGGCACACAAAGAACTCTGCATACGTGGCACTTTAAGTAAAGTGACTGAAAATGGTAAAAGAGTGTTTGTGAGATTGTTCAACCTGTCACAAGGCCACATGTAACTGGTATTGACCTTTGTTTCTTCCTCTCTGACTGCTATAACAGAACTGTAACTGATCCTGTTTGGATGATATTGACCCTCTCTGTTGGGCCAGCGGTCTCCTCCTTCTCCTCCCTGCTGGAAGCACTGCCCCTATTGATCTCATTCTTTAAGTGTTACCATAAATTCCCTCCCCATTAGTTTAAACTGGACGGCATTTGGTCCACCCCATGATTCATTCGGACAGTCGTCCACAGAGAAAGAGGAGCCCTCTCTGCTCTCTATGCCGTTTTCTCCAGACTGCTCTTCTGCAGTGTGTTCCCTCCTCTTATATTACCTCTCCATCAGCCACTCTCCTTTTCCACCCTTTCACTCACCCTCTCCTCTGTTTAAGTGTTGTGCTTCCTGGATTCCTGCAGTACAAAGTGCTTCTATACGGGACGGATTAAATTCACCCCTAATTTGGTTTTGATATTTTTTTATCTGCGTCATTTGCTTGTGGGAGGTGTGTGGCCGCTGTTTTCGTTGTTGATAACTGAAATGGACTCACTGTACTGTACTAAAATGCTTATAATTCTTAAAAGGGAACAGTCAGTTTACAGCAGACAGAAAAGCTCTCCAGGAAACTGAAGTACTCTTCCTGAATGGGCTGTTTAATGGACTACAGATGAGTTTCAACAGTACACACACAAGAGCTGGGTGACATTACATTTGCAAATGCATTTTGCGGTTTGTGTGAGCTCGCTTGGGTGCCACGTATGTGTGGAGGTTTCCAAGTAGAACAAAAAGTCAGTTTAGTTGTTTTTTTTCTTTTCTGTTATGTCAATTTAGGGCCTGTGTCTATATGCCAGTACTTTTTTTCAATTGTTCCAATCAGGAGAGAGCGTATGCGGCCGCATGCGCCCACCTAGAGAAAAGACGCTGCACCCTTTTTTTACGCTACACTTTTTTTGTGCAGCTTTTTACAGCCTTACTCGTTGAAAATCACTTGTGACGTCACTGCAGAACACGGAGGAGTAGCTTGTTTTGTCTATACTGAGCTTTATATGTGAGACAGACATTATCGTAACAAAGAACGAAAAGCCAATTTGTAGGAGCAGATCAGCCGGGCGGACGCTGAATGTTGCTGGTGAGTGTTGTGCTTCTATCACCGTACGTGTTGTGTCTGACGGATCGTCCTCCTTGCCCTACGACTGTCAGATTGAGCGGTGACAAGCTCATTCATACAAAGAATGAGGGCATGCATGCTCCAGTTGGTCTTCATGGTGAAAAAACAATGTTAAACGAATAGATAGCCCAAATAGATAATAAAAGGGGCAATGCTAGTCTATCATACAACGGTGGTTAGAGTGGTGATAGCTCTCCCCAGCGTCCTGCGGTCGCTTTTCTGCCAGAAAAAGACGCTACATGGACACAAGCCCTCACCTTATGCTATCAATGTTCCCAAGAAAAGTCCTCAGAAACGGTTAAACACATGCAAAAAGTTGTTCTAAATTACCGTTTGACCCACACAGAGCAGCAGACAGCAACAAATGCACCACGTCAATGCCAACGCTGACAGATATGACCTCTTGCTCCTATCACATATCTCATGATTACCCCTCTCCTCCGTCAGTCCTACAGCGTCTCAGGTGTCATGTGATCACTGAGCCCTGGGTACAATCCCCCAGGTGAGTGTTTTTGAAAATCTCTTCGAATCATTTCGCTAAAGCTCTCGATTGGAGCTCTGAAGTGTGAAAACGGCCGGACGCACAAATCATTTCAGGGTGAAGCCATATGTGAGGCTTTAAATGTAGAGACGGTAATAATAATGTTGGTCTGGAGCCAGCGTCGGCAACAGACGGGCTGTTAGATGGATGTCTGCATCATGCACCTGAGTTAGGCTTTCGGTAAGCAGATGAAAATGCTGCATTATTTCCAATAGAGATTTCACTGCAGCTCACAAACCCCCACGGGAGAACAATTCTCAGGGTCTGTTGTGGGGAAGAAAGTTGAATTTGATGCTGCATTGATGCTCCTGAATCATAAATCTTAACTGTTGTCCCGTTTTTAAGGTATGTGTGCGGCTTCGCAACATGCTTTCTTGTGGGTTTTCTTTCACATGTATCTTCTTGTATGTGTGTTTGTTTGCACACATAGGCCTACATACGTGTGCGATCCGGCAGGAAGAGCTAAATTGGCTTCAAGAGATCAAAGCGGTAATTTAATCAGTCTTTCAAACACACAGCAATTTGTGCAGGAAGTTTTGATTAAAAAGCCTGTGCATCAGTGTACGGAGCCTCACTCACCTCCATGCAGCCAGTTAGCTGATTAATACCCCAGAGGACCCGGTAACCAACGGCCTGCCCATTACTACTCCTGTCTGAGAGGGTGAAGAGGGAGGGGTCAGGAAGAAAGAAGGGCGGATAGAGACCTGTGCTACAATAAATCACCTCCGTCCAGCACACACTTACACACCGTAATACTTTTATTTGTGTTCATAAAAGCAACAAGCACTTGAACATAAACCATAACTAGTGCAAAACACTGCAGGGAACTGTGTTTTTCCATGTTTACACACCACAGTTTCAATTAAGAACACAAATACTATAGCAGCACCTCCACTAAATGTCAGTAATTGCCGAAACAGAACAGAGCAGCACCTTAGTAGTCTGTCAACGGCACTCTCCCCTCATCCGTAAATCTCTCAGCACCAGTTTAAGACATTTAAGACGAAGCCAAATATAAACACAAGTACGGAGCAGTTTGTTGAGTGTGTGTCAAATACTGCTTGGTTAAGATGCGGTTAAGGTTAGGCAACAAAATGAATGAATGTTCGGGGTAGGATGTAAAGTTAATGTTTCCAAAGCAAACTTTTATTAGAGAACTTTTCAACACAGTAGTTACAAAGCGCTTTACAGATTAGAGAAAATGGAAAAGAAGGAACTCAAAGAGACAGACGCAGGATAATATATAAAAAGAACAAGGAAACAGACTGTAAAAAAAAACACAACATCTAAAGTACTAAGATTAAGAAACAGAAAACAAAGTTTCATTTTACTGTTCCGCCACCAGCTGTTAGTTTCAGTTGAATATTCTGTTGCTATAGCAACCACTACTGGCACAGTTATATCGCAGTTTAACCGACATAAGGTGTTTTAAATAATCCTGTGGACTCCCTGAGAGGAACTGCCTGGGGAGCTCCCCCGAGAACTGCATACCTTCAACGGCTTTTTTCTGTTTGCATTCGCACCGACAATGACATGAGACGACCGGCACCACTCGAACACATCTCCAACTGGGAGATTGGTGAACGGCTTATTCGCTACGTTTCACAAGCTTTTTTAGTCATATAAGAATAAATAAACAACTCTATTACATGCCTCAATCATATAAACTCAAGCAAAATAGCCGCCACGAAAGTACCGTTTGTGATTTCAGTTCAAATCGTTCTTCGGCTCAGTGGATGTGTGCTCATGAACGAGTTAACTTCTGGACTTCATTGTCGGTCCATTAGTCCGTGTTTTCATCCATTTATCTCGTTACAAGCTGCTGTCTGTGTTGTCTGTTGTCTGTTGTTTACACGGCTAACTTGTTTTTAAAAATTACCGGTTGCCGTAGCTGCATTGGCTCGTGTTTTTGACCAGTCATCGTACGCTTTCATCACTCACGACACTCACTATTCCTCTTGTGCTGGGAGAGTACCTACTCTGAAACTCTGAAACAGAGGCCAACGATGAGGCCGATTCCTCATCTTCAACTTTTTATTGGTTTTACACATTGGACATCAATCCTGTCCTACATCATCATCATCATCAGTCCATCCATAAAAGAAACCGTTTTATTATGGTTGGATCTTTTCCTCCACACAGAACAAAACTACAACCCACCTCCAAATAAAACAGACAACTGTCTACTGTTAGTTTCCAATTCCAACATCTGGACAGTTGGCTGCTAGATGACACATTATTTTGTAACACAGGCATGCTTGTATTTTGACAGAGACTGGAACATGCTGAAATGACCTTATGTCTTTAATACCCCAAACAGCCTCCCGCCCAGCGCTGCTGTGCTACATATCCACCTCATTAGGTCCATTAATCCGGTCCTGTGCTTCTGCTGCTGCTCGTATGGACCTTTTTCATTATCTGGCTGATTTACTGTTCAGGATCACTGTGTTCAAGAGCCACTCGAACATCCTCAGAGGTCGAGAAAGGAGTTTGGTTCCTGATTTAGAGCATTGCTCGTGTCCTGTGTGTGTGAGGGCTCGACATCTACAGTACAGCGTATAATGAGGCGGCAGTTTGACTCACGCCGCGCTGATCCGAGGTCACCAGCTCGCTACGATGTGATGCGGGAATTAAATGTCAATGAGTATTTAAACTATCGGATTCTGCATGGAGGTGTTGCTGGGGAAGGTCGTGCGGAGTATAATGAAGTGTTGTTATGTTCGCTGTAATGTGTTTTTTAGTGGGCTGCTTGGCAGTGATGTTAAAACTACATTTATTATTCGGCGCGCAGTGGTTAAATGATTTTTTACCTTGTGCACCAACTTCAAGGTAATTTGTTAGCTGTCCTTCTTGGCAGCACATAAAAGGTTGAGATATAATCACTTCACTTTGTCCATCAGCCAGACTAAACAGCACTATTCTTTACGAGGTTAATCAAGGAAATGTAGTATGTAGACACTCTAATCCACCGTGATATCTCTGTCAAATAGATACTTTATATTGATGAGATAACTTCATATCTAAGTGGGGGGATTTTTATAGGAGTGTATACACTTCAACTAGAGATCCTTAACCTGAGAGATGTGAGGCTGGTGGTCCATTTCGTAGAATCGTAAAAGAAACCCCTGACAGCTACCTCTGTTCCCTGCACACACAGTCACACAGAGTCCACCCGCTGACCCCGTTCACCAACATCTCCATTAACCAGAGCACAGTGTGATTTCATTACATCAGGCTTAATTGTGTTCGCTGCATCTCGACGTGCTCTGGTAGAAACAGTGGCGTGAGGGCGGCTGGAGGAAACAGTAGATGGGAACAGCGGTGGGGACGCAGGGCAGAGGGGATGTCAAAGCTTTTATTCACTGGCTTTTAAAAAGCTCTCTATTCCACACCACTGCATTTCCCCCTCCGCAGGGCTGAGAGCATGTCTGCGCTGGGAAAATAACCTCCAGCCTCCGTGCCGCCTCACAAACAAACCACACCGACGTTATGTACTGGTCTCTGCACTACAGGCCAAATGAGATTTAGTATATTCACCAATTTAGTGAGGCAGGAAAGGCAGGTGGTGGATGTGGATGTTTATCAACTCATACTGGTGTGTGCTTTTTATTCTATTGAAGGGGAAATAAAAGGAGGGTGAAAGCTTTCCATAAATGGAGGGTAATGGGTTGAGCAAACAGTGAAAAGCAGGGATTGAAAATGAACATAAAAGAGGAGCATAGGTTCTCTAAACTCTTCACATTTAAACACTGATTCACATAACTACCTTTTTAAAAAGCTTGATTATGTTCTTCTTACTTCTCCTGACAGCTGGTGCCTATTTACAACTATTGTGTAATCAATTTGGACAGCTGCATAATAAGAGCAGTGGGAGCAGGACCTGGTAGAGACCTCACTGTTTGGTATAAGAGGAATTGGCCCCATCGGGAATAAAAGTGGAGGTAATTCTGGGCCCGTCTGTGCCCGACACCTGACATGGTTTGGTTTCTCACTACTCCGACTGGAGCTGAAACACCTGCTGGGACTTTGTGGAGTTTTGTTCACATGTCAGTCCATCCAGACACCCACTGCTGTTTCAACTGTCACAACACCGCAGAGACTGAGGCTCTGTTAATTTCAGGGCATGACCTTTTGTCTGGGTGTGTTCAGACACATCTGTATGCTGGTATGTTTACCTAATGTGGTACTTTTGTGCACCAGTGTAACTTAAGCATGAATGGAGAATGGACAGATTTTTAATAGTGAAAAAACAATTTGGTATGGTGGACACAAAGTGCTAACTTTCTCCCAAAAAACTTGATGACAATTTTACTACATACTTTTGAAAAATAAATGTGAATTCGGACATTTACATCATCTGATTTGGCGCACATAAACTCGACTACTTTAGTTTGGTCAGAAGTTGTCGCTAAAGGCTTGCATGATCCGCCAGTAAACAGAGGAGAAGTAGAGGTTGCTAGTATTGGCCATGCTTCATGCTGTCCAGTGACGAAGACAAGCATTCGCCCATTATGGGAATATACAGAAAGACACCGACTGGAGAAACACCTGAAAAGTCATGTAAGTTAAATGTTTGCTACGTCAGAATTTATACAGCAAAGGTGTTTCCATAACCCATTTAGTGCATCAACTCTTTTTTGACAAATGCAACACTTGTAAAAAAAAAAATGTATCAAACATATCCTCATACAACGGTTCATATATCTTACGTATGGTATGGTATGGATATGAATGCGGTATGAGAACAGCCTGTGCCTGTAGACTTAATCTAGTTTAAATTTTACTATCAATATTTTAGACCTCCAGCCTTTTTCAAGACCTTCAAAACAGTAGAACTGGTCCAGATCCCTATTAACCTTTGATGAGCTAATCAGTGCCACCTGGAAACCACGTTGAGATAATATGGAACCTGCTCAGAAGTTATATTGCCTCGCTGCAGGAGGGAGAAAAGACGGGGAGGCATTTAAGGACGAGGAACAGGTGTGGGTGAGAGAAACGCACCAGGACAAAGAAAGAAAAGAGTGGAGTAAGGAAGAGAGAGAGAGAGAGAAATAAACAGAGACAAAAATAAAAGGATTGACCATGTAGATCTGACACAATAAAGATAACATCTACTTATTCTGCCAGCAACTGCAGCGTCTCCGTACTTTCAATTAGGCCTTTTCAGTAAATACTTCTGTGTGGGATCACAAACTGTTCCCCAATCTGCAGTAAAAGAAGAATCTACCCCCAAACCAGTTGAAAGGCCTGTGGTTAGCGAATAGCTTTGACTGCACCTACTGTTACTCTAACGCTGCGAAGGCTTTCAACCAGATCTTGAGTTTACGATTCGGAAACTATTTAATTGAAATTGGATCCAGGCAGGTTCAGAGTTTCGTACCTTTGAAGAGATGCGTCAGGAGATTTTATGCCTAATACAATGTTAAATTAAGACAATAATGAAACCATTACTGATGACAATGCCTACTTCACATTTTGATTTAAACCGTTTTCACTTGTAACCATGGTTGGATGGAATACCTCCATGGGTGTGAAATCCGACCTTTAACAACAACACAGTTCATTGCAGGTAATGTTTTAGTATGTTTTGTGTTTCCCTATTACATTTAACCTTTTTTTCCATACAACCTATAAAACCACCATGTGCATTACTGTCCTTGAATCTATGTAATAAAACCTTTTTAGACACCTGCTTTGCATGGATTCAAGAGACAACTGTTTGAATGCTCAAAAAAACAAAAAAACTTAATGCTCCTCTAATAATGCAAACAACATATTTTTTTAATTTACAAATCTGAAATGATTTTTGGTAGAAGTGTACCTTTCTTGCAGCCTGCTTAACTTTTCCAATGTGCTTCAGGAGAATGTAGTATTCTCTGGATGGAAATAACCTTTAGATTTATGGGACGAGTGAGTTCGCACATGCAAGAAATTTAACTTGGAAGGAGTGCTCTCATTAATTTAAGTACTTTAAATTGGTGTAAAAATGCAATGGAGAGTGGATTTAAGAGACTGGAGTGGAGAGAGTTTTCCCCTCGTTTTATACCCAACACCAGATTTCCCACTAAACTGGATCCAAAACATCTCAGTTACGAGGGGTGGGAATCACTAGAGGTCACACGATACGATATTATCACGATATTTAAGCCACAACATTTTAAACATTTTGCGATATGCTGAAAATTGCGATAAGATATATTGCATTATATTGCGATTTATTATCTTTTTTCAACTGCAAATTATGCAGTTTGTCAACATCTGTTTTATCTTATAAGATACAGTTTCACTCTGTTCATCTCAGAGGTTTGAAAATGGCCATGCAAGTTTTTCCTCGCCAAAACTTCGCGTAACTTTGGAGAATTATTTAGTGTTCTTCCCGACAAACTAACATGGTTGGTAACAATGGATTCTTGAGGTTTTCTAGTTTCATATGATACCTATACCATATAATAACTTCAAGACTGAGCCCGCTACAACCTGTGAAAGACAGAATAGCAGCTGGGCCGTCGGATTGTTAAGAGGTTAATAGTTTATATAATAAAAGATCTATACTTGACGTTCGCGTATAGATAAAATATTGCCACGCAAAATATCGCGATTTCTATGCTGTATCGATATTTTTCCCCCACCCCTATCAGTTATAATAGGAAGACTGGGTTAAACCTCTCTTACAGTCCTGTTTTTGATCGAGCCTAATGCTATATTAGTTCCACATTTGACATTATACGGCTCTCATGACCTGGATAATGGTTGATTCACGGGTTGGCACGAGTTGATGGAAAGTGTCAGTGGATGGAGGTGAAGGTGAAGATGAGCTTGCACCATGCAGAGGAGAGCATCTGCTGTCTGTAAGCTGCAGAATACATCAGCCGTGATGGTGACAGGAGTGGAGGCAGAAACTTTTGAACCACAGAATATGGTGTACACCTGCAGCACATGCCGCATGTTGGAGGCTTGGTGATATTGGAGATAGTCACGTCAGTTAGTCTACGTCAGTGGAGACAACAGAGACGGCCAGAATACATTTCACTGGATGATTTCTTGCGTGTACCTCAGCGTTCGTTAGCTCTGACTTTGACTTTAGACAGTTAAAGTTTATTACTATAAATCCTCAGTGACCTTTTTCCTTTTTAAAATCAGATGTCTGCCCTGCACTGTCCTAATTATAGAGCCACAGTAATACAAACAGCTGAGTGACGCCAAACTGAAAGTGCAGTTTACATAACTAACGTTCTTAACTTTGCTATCACTGAGCTCATTATGGACAGAAATAGAGAGCTTTATGCACAGATGCTTTCATCCAAACCCATTAATGCACTTTTTGCATTTACGTCCAGGCTCACTATGGAGACGGAGAGCTATCTAAAGTCGTGATGCGTTCGAGTGATTTCTTGAGGGTGGCATTTATGATGAACGTGTCTACTCTCCTGGACGGCCCTGCAGACATGAACTCAGGTCTTTGTTTTTGATCTTCCCCCGGCTGTCTGATGCATTAACTCGCTTCTTTCAGCAGATGCACTCATAAATGAGTCACTTCATTTTTCATGCTGAGGAGCAGCTCTATGAGACTCATTGTCAAATCTGGCCCAGCAGCCCTTGCTGCACAATGTGACTCTTTAGTACATTAAGCCACCCGTCTCCACGCAGACGCATTTAAAGCCAGACGGTAACATATTACTGTTATCACGACGTTGTGCATTAGCGCTGCATTATGCAGCTCTTAGCACGTAATGTTATTGTAGTTTGCGCTGAATACAAATCACGTCTAAATGGTTTGCTCTATGAGGTGCTTGTTTTTATGCTGTTGGAGAAAATCACCTCCTCCTTCATGTTTAAAGGTCCCGACACGCTGTGCAATAACAGTGCCCCTGTAGGTTCACTGCATGTCACACTGTGCCAGATGAGTCAAATAA
This sequence comes from Sebastes fasciatus, assembly GCF_043250625.1. Classification (NCBI taxonomy): domain Eukaryota; kingdom Metazoa; phylum Chordata; class Actinopteri; order Perciformes; family Sebastidae; genus Sebastes; species Sebastes fasciatus. The sequence continues at coordinate 23,954,757 of NC_133807.1, read as the reverse complement.
AGTCTTGCTTGCTATCTATGTCAGACTCTATGTTGTCAGTTTTGAGGTATGTCAGATTGAGATGCAGCAAAACATAAAACAAGCTTTCACCGTAGTGCTTGTGTGCTCCAACCAAATTATTTTGTTCTCCGTCTTATTCTTTTTTGTCATTTCATGCTACATTCAGATAGTTTGGTTCGTAGATGGTAGTCGTAGTAGCAACAGTCGCACTATGAGAATTTGGTCCTAAATTTCTGACGTTTCAAAATGGCAATTTTGGGGCTGACTTTGGGCTCCAAAGTTTTAAATCAGACTGGTCTCAGTGCAATTGATGAACAAAGATTTTACCACATTTCTGTCACAACTTGCGATCAGATATATTGTGATTTATCACCTTTTTTCAACTGCAAATTGTGCAGTTTGTCAACATCTGTTTTATCTAATAAGATACAGTTCTCACTCTGTTCATCTCTGTTTTCATTCACATATCCTGAGTTCAGAGGTCAAGGGACCCTTTTGAAAATGGCCATGCCGGTTTTTCAAAATTTAGCGTGACTTTGGAGCGTTATTTTGCGTTATTCCCGACACGACATGTTAGCATGGTTGGTAGCAATCGATTCCTTAGGTTTTTCCAGTTTCATATGATACCAGGCGAGCCATCAGATTGTTAAAAGGTTAATAGTTTATGTGATAAAAGATCGATACTTGACATCCCTGTATCAATACAATATTTGCCATGCAAAATATCGCACTACTTTTTTTCCCCACCCCTACTACAAATGTTGCTTGAGATTCAGATTCAGATTACTTTTTAGCCCATTAGATTTGCATAAAAATGGAAATTTGTCTTTGGCACTGGTGTATAAGACAACACATACCATGCACAACAATAGGCTACACAACATAAACACACAATTATGCTCTCATTTTGTCCCCTTAAGAAAGTGTTTTCCTGTTTCCATGCACCTTGTGAGAAAGCCCATCTGTACTGCGGAAGACGTCGCAATAATGTTTGTTTCTCTCTTGCCATAGTTGCCTCGAGTGAATGACGTCCTATCGACGGAGAGGAGAGAGAAGCTACGCTAAAGGCGAATATGAACCGTTACCCTTAAGAAGCCCAGACTTCATTTTACACCTTGAAGGTAGGTGAATATGTGCCAGAAAAATGACTCTGCCTTTACAGCCCAAAATCACTCTGAGTTTTTAAACTCAAAGCTTTTTAATTGAAGTTGAGAGAAAAAGAAAATCGAAAGTGTGTCAACACATATTAATGCTTTTACTTGACGTTGTCCATGGCGCGTTTACTTTCATTATTTTAATTCTATTCTCTTTTAAAAATGCTTTACTCATCAAGCCCCTTGAGGGAAATTTGTGATATTGGGCTGTATAAATAAAATTGGTTTAACTTGACTAATCCAAATTTGAATATACTGTAATTTCTTTGCTGATGCTGATTTAGCATGACTCAGAGTTGGTTCAAAATGACCTCGACAACCTCGTTTGAAATATATATCTGTGGCCCGTGAAGCCAATGTTGTTGAAGATTTCAGACTCTATGCCAATACCACCAGTGCCATAAAGCTAACAAGTGCTCATTTAGTTACTCTCCTCACAGCACTTAGTGCAATAATGCAGTTTTAATGACTCTCTCTAAGCGCAACTTAACTGTATCTGTGTTGCCGTGGTGAACAGGACCTCTGGGTATTTTAGCATATTTACTGTTATAAAGGAGAGCTTCCATATCATCGCTACAACCTCTCACACCCATTGATTGGATACAGACGCAGGGTTTGTCCAGTAGTCCTGTTCCCCTGCTATTAAGACAATGAGTTGCTAAGAGTGTGTCCTCTACTGCTGGCCAAAGAAACAGTTTCTCTGCTCCGACTGTACAGCATCAGCCGAGTGCTGCTCGGAGAGAAGAAGTGTGAGACCAGACAGGAAGGGAGGGGAGGACCGCTGCAGTCTAATATAATACAATTTAGTAAGAGCACTTCCATAAAGACGGTGAGTGGATCCACGTGGGCTGACTAACGACAAGCACAGCTGCATCTGCAAATTTGCCCGATCCCCTCAGCTCAGTAGAAAATGATTGTCTGGCCGTCAGTTAGTGCTCCTTAGGTTCAGATTTGCTGGATGTGCCTTCTTCTTCTGCTTGCAAATTTTCTGTTTTTCTTTCGGGTAGACAACCACCACTGCGTCTATTCATAGTCATTTTCAGACGACGTTTGGCAACAACATGTCAATAGCGAAATAATATATTCATCCAATGTCTGAGGGGCGGTTTCTAGATGGAAAATTTTTTTCCAAGGGTTGCTCAGACACTTACTGCAGTGAGATATTTTTGTTGTATCAGATTACAGCTTTATGAAGGTGTTACGGCATAAAACCTCATTGATAAAGTTCACCAATGCTTCACAGTTTAAGGCTGGCTCACACTAAAAGATTTTTCAAATCTTAACAGATGTTGAAGATGTGAGAGACCCCACACATAACGACATGTAAAATTCAAACAGTTTTTTGCTATAGAGTTTGGAGGGCAACGATTTGGCCAAAACAGCCAAAACACCACACACTAACAGATTCATTCATGAACAAGAGTCCCGACTGAAAAAAACGTAATCACGTGTGATGAAACGTGTAAAAAAACATGGTGGAAGACATGCAGGAAGAATTAGCGATGTTAGTTTTTGCACTACTTTGTACTGAAAATGCACAAAGGATGGATGGAGGAAGTCATGGAGACACGTTAAATAAACACTCATGTTGTTGCCACAAATCAACAAGTTCCTCCTCTATTTCTGAGGTCCATCTTACTACTACTTTATGCTTTGCGTTTTGCATTAGCTCATGCATTAGCTGTGGCCACCATGACGGTGGTGGTTGTCCTTCCGCTTCCAGCTTGTTTCTCAATTGACTAGCGTTTTTTTCCATGTGACTGCGTCATCGGCTGTCCTCGGGGTTCCCAACACACAACAGGATATTCGATCATAAATATTGAACATGTGTAATATTTCGTATAATCGATGCGGCCAGTATGGACTTCCGAGCTGATCGGTGGATGTAAAAACATACCTTGTTCATACCTCAGTCACACCACAGGAATATCTGGTCAGATAATCGTTAGAAATCAAAAAATCAGGGCTTTGCTGATGATCGTCGGGAGGGAGGAATCAGGCCTGAAATCGGCTTGATTCTCTTGTAGTGTGTGGCCGTCATTACCATTACTGTTACAAATAAATGTGGTGACGGCATGCCACTTGGAAACCATTAGCTTTCCATCTGTAAAAGAGAGTTTATGTTTAAGAGTGGCAAGCTTTAACAAGGAATCCTGACTTAACAGATGTTCGACCACATTTATAGATCAACCTGTTCATGCAAAGGCAGCATGCTACAGTGAAATCCATTGCACCATGTCCCTTCTTCATTAGTTCCCATGCTGTAACAACGCAAGCTTTTTCTGATCAGACCAGGGAGTCTCTACAGGTTACTGTGAAGCGGTCAGTCAGTCGGGGGACTCTAGTTTCACACCCTGGTTTCTTTACTCCGGGAGGCCTGAAGGGGAAACTAACAGAGCTGTTCGGGGATCCAGTGACGCTTTAGGAAAACACGGTGTAAAATATGGATGGGAACACTAACTTCTTCAGACAGATGTGTTGATAAGCCCTCAAAAGGAAAAGCTTCAGTGTGATGCTGTGAGAGGCAGCAGTGGAGGAAAGAGAAAATGGGACAGATGGGGCTAAAAAAAAAAGAACAAATACATGAAAAAGATTCAAAAATATTCTCTCTTCTGCCTTCTGCTCAGTTTGACTTGCAGCTCAGTCATATTCTCTTTCAGACTATCCCTTCATCCCTCCCCCTAAATTAGCAGCTGTCAGCCCCTCGCACTGCGCCGCTGATTGATGACCTCATCTGGGAGTTAACATGACACACTTTGTGTCAACTTTTCAGACTGCTGCACTCACGCTCTACATTGTCCTCTTTACTCAATACCTTGAGCCATTCATTACTTTGCCGCCAAACACCGCTTATTGTTACCTGATCGCTCAAACGCCGCGACCCTCGGCCACGCACCATGTGGCGACCAGACAAAGACACTTGATTCTTTTGGCCAAGTAACAGGTTATAAATAGTGTCAGATGCAGAGTAAGACATCTTATGTTTGACTTAGTGGGAGAGGCTTCTCAACACACCCACATCCTCACGGTGTTGATGAAGCTGCAGAGCTCTGATTGATGACTGCGCATTCACACCGGTGCTCTGGGGTTCATTTACAGTATGCGGGTGTCCCCTGAGTGAAACTCGTTTCCTGCGAAGACACAAGGGTGACGTACGGAGGTGTTTTCTTTGTAGTGGAAAAAATTCCACAAAGTCTTTAGACAGTTTTTATCTCAACTTTGTATTGTCTACTTTCTCCCCGTAATGGATCCTGCAGCCTCTCTGTGTTTTAATCACCACTTAATCTCTCATTAAGAAGAGTCAGCAATCAGGGATCGGTCAGCCGAGGATTCTAGTGGGAAAGTAAAGCTTTTTTTTATGGCAAATATGTTGACTTGCCAAGTGCGTTGTGAAATCCAGTATTGTTTCAGCTTGGCTTTTCGGAACAATAAAAGCCACTGTGGTCGGTTTGTGGTTTTCCACAAGAGAAGTAATTATCCATTAGACCTGTCAGAGATATTAGACGTTCTCTGGATGGTCAGCTAAAATGCATGTCTGGGATTTCTGTTTGTCCTGAAAGTCGGCTCGTAATGACCTAAGTGATGGTAAGAAGTAACCTCAACCTCAAGTGGTTTCATATTAATCAATACATGTGCAATAGTATGTAGGGCACATGTAATGTGTCTCAATCTTATTACTGGGGTTGAATCTAAAAAACCCATTTAGCAAAACAACTTTTTAATTGAATTCCATGTTTTTACAAGCTAGTGTGATTTTCATTTGCATGTGTGTTTTAGAGCAGCAAACTTTCCTCATAAGCTTGTATATTGGTTCTGCAATTGCTTAATTCTTGTTTTTTTACTGTAGTAAATCTTTTGCCATGCGTTCTTGGTTAGCTTTATGGCAGCTGTCCTTACCAGCAAATCAACAAAGCCACAAAATATTGGTTCAGTTCTGGGTTTTATATTTGCAGATGTGGATTGTCTACATGCTTTTCATAGGCTACAGAGCAGTGCACATTTTAAAGAAATTCAAAATAAATGCGTTGTAATCCATGAGACCAAAGAAACATGTCAAATCATTTTTCCTTGAAGATCAACTTAAATATTTGACTTTGTTATCTACTACCAGTGCTTGAAGTGGATAAAAAATAAGTGCCGGTACTCCCCTTATTCACATGTTGGCGGGTGTGTCGGTATCAGCAATCTCTTGCTCCTATTTATTTATTTATTTATTTATTTATTTATTTATTTATTTATTTATTTATTTATTTATTTATTTATTTATTTATTTATTTATTTATTTATTTATTTATTTATTTATTATTTAAGCATGTTATACTGTGTCAGTCATAATCAGCTGTGATTCTATTGATTTTCTTAGGCTATGCATCTTCTGTAGTAGGCCTACAATACAAACATTATAGGGTTAAGGTGGTGTGTTTGTATATTTACCCATAGTGTTAATAGTTAGAGTGCTTTCCTGAGTTATTTGTAGCCCAGAGTATCTCTCTGTAATATATTATCGGATGTCTATAATCAACACCAGCAAGGCAAACAGGCAGGTATACACACAGAGCTGAGGTGTGTGAGCGGTTCATTCAGGTTTTAGGAGCAGTGTCCCGGTTAGGATGTGCCTACATATTATATAGAGACACATTCTGAATTTCAACAGTGAATAAAAGATACTAAGAGATAGAAAATTTGAAGGTTTTTGACCTAAAACTATGCAATTTTACATAATTTTCAACCATAATTATTAGGCTTGATAACGGCCAAAGTTAAATAATTATTTTATTATTTACACACATCACAACCTTCGTCTGAACATTTAATTCTTCTGGAAATGTTTGCCCTATAAAATCATATTCTATAACTGAAAAGCGACGGATTCAGAAAACTTTTAAATGATGTTTCATTAATTATTTTTGTTCACAAATTAATGACGAACAGTTTACTAATTATTTTACAAGAAGGACGTGAACACTGTGTCGATAAATTACAGCACTGTCGTTCTCACCCCTCCTCCCTCGTGCCGTGCCGTGCTGTGCGTCGGCTCGTCCAGATGCTCTCCAGATTGTTTTTTATGTCTATATGTCTTAATAAGGCATGGCGCAAAAACACTGGCTATGAATTAGGGTTATGAATCGCCATTATGAATCTCCCAAAGAACCAGATATGGCAGCTTACGAGAAGATCTGGTGCACAAGAAAAAGTCACGGTGCGACAGGGAGCAAAATGTAGAAGTGCCGATACTGTGTACCGGTGAGGACCAGCCCACTTCTAGCACTGTCTACTACCAAGATACAACCCAGCAACATGAGTATGTGTTACCAGACCTCTCTCACAAGCACTAAACCTCAGTACCAGTTGGTCCTTGTTCTGCATTTTCAAAAATGTTCACTGATCCCCTCTAATTTGTTTTCAGTCTAGTGTTTATTTTGCCTTGATGTCCACCAGAAAAATGTGTTTTTACTTTAACTCTAGCTTCCCCTTATTAAATATTGGAGACATGAGCAGTTTCATAAACTGCCATAGACAGAATAGAGAAGACATGACCAGAAAAGGGGCTACAGACATAATTTAATCAGACGTTCTGTTCTCTCGGCTCAGTCGCTCTTGCCCGCCAGACTACTCTTGACTGTTTTTGAGTGTTCATTTTTACACGTTCCTTATTAATCTAAAGCTACATGTGATGGCATGTCTCTATAGAAAGCTTTTTCCACTCTCCTCCATGTCCGTTGTGTGTGCCTGCTGGGTCCTGCTTTGTTACTGCCAGACATCACAGCAGAGCCTGTTTCAGTCTGACAGCTGTGTTAATAGGTGAAGTAACAGGTAGGAGATGGGATTTCTGTAAAGGCCACTGAGCTGCCGACTGTTCTGTTATGTTCTCTCTGTGTCTGCATGGGTTTCTTTTCTTCCCACAGGCCAAAGACATGCAGGTTGGATGAATTGGAAAGTCACCTGTAGGTATGAATTGGAGTGTGTCTGTGTGTGTTAGATCTTTACACAGCCCCTATAGGCCAATGCATGCTGGGATAGACTCCCCCACTACTTAGAGATATTACTACTTAAGATATTTTACGGCAACAGGAACCAACAATTTTTTATAGATGTTTTACTTTGCTCAGGGCTTCCTTTGCCCTGAGGGCAGTAGCTGGAATTGGTGATTTAAGGGATGGCTGTGGTTGTCTAAGATTTTCCACTTGTGGGTGTTGGACTGCTTTGCCAGGGATCACCCAAGTGGTTATAATTCATCCTGAGGGAATCATGAATGGATTTACCAAATCTCATGGTTTTAATCCATTCAATAGTTGTTGAGACATTTTACTCAAAACCACATGCCGATCTCGGTGGTGGAGCTGAGGAAACGTCAGGAGATCACCAACGTTATCAGGGTTTATCCTCTGGAGAATATAGATATCTGTACCAAATGCCAATGCAATCCATGTAATATTTGTCAACCTGCTGGTGACTATAGAGTAAAAGTCAGATCATTTCCAAAGTCAATTGTATTCATCATCTGGGGAACATAAATGTCTGTATTAGGGATGCCACGGTGAGGACATTTTCCCCATTAGTTGTGCCCTAAAGCACAGCTAGTCTTCCTGGGGTCCACATTGGAGGGATGTTAGAACTGAGACAAACAGAAGACAAAAGAGTTGGACTCGCCTTATTACCAGTAGGGACAGTCGTGCTCTTTGGTCTTGATCCAAAATCACATTAGGCTTTTTAATTTATTTGATTATCCAACAGTGCTGTTTTTTTATAGAAAGCTGGCCTTTTAAAATCCCAGTTTGTTTTGGTCATTTTAGAAAGCTGTATTTCCCTTAACGCTTTGCTTTTCAGGTATTAAAAATTGGTTGAGGGAGGCGAGTCGCTGTAGGCCGTTTACTATTCTCTGCCTTTTATAAATGATGGCTTCCCCGAAATAGAGTTTATTCAGAGAGGAGCAGGGAGAAATGGAAATAATTCCTTCCACAGCGAGACAGTGCTTTATTGTCTCAGCGTAATGGTCTCTGCCCCAACACATGCAGGAGATAATGCTTTATCATAAAACTGATTTCCAGGTCCATTCGCTGGACAGAGGTGTGCTGTGGAGCAGAGCGAGCTGTCTGCTTACTGTCACCCACGCTGCCAGCTCGCTCGGCACAGATGCAGCAAGACGTGCTGTGGGTACCCAGCGTCTCGAGCCCGAGGAGAAGGCTCTATAGCTGCCCAACTCGTCGCTGGCTGCCATCTATCTCCAACAACATCCCCTCCTCTCCCTCTCTTTATCATGCACTCCTGCATATTTACAACTCCTTATTCATCAGAAACACTCCAGTTGCTGAGTTGCCAACATATCTTCTTCACACACCTACTGAGTAAACACACGGGGGATCCCACCTATCTATCTTTTTATGCATGTGTTGGATATTCAGTATTCATGTGGCGTAGAGCTGAAAGCATCTGGGCGCTGCAGCTGCACCAGCAGAGGGTCACTGCAAATAAAACATCTCTGATATTGTTGTTGACAGAAATAGAGTCCATTACGAGGTGAGAATGGCAAAGTAATGAGGTAAACCTGATTGTTGAATTCGCTTCGCTTGATTCTGTTTGTCCCTCAGTGTTTGTCAGTGTTTGTTTTGTTAAGAGGAGTTTTGAAAGGCCGCTTTCACTGTTTAACTTCATGTAACTGATATCAACAGTGTTCTGTGAAGCTCCGACCAGTGTGACGTTGTAAGATCACTTTACCTTGCCCTGTTTTCCTGTATATCATCAAACTGGTGTGACGCCTCTGATCAGCTTCAGTAGCCCGAGGTGCATGAAGGTAGTGTGGTTCATACGGCCGTCTGTACGCAAGGGGAAAGGCTTAATTAAATATATGTTTGTATGTGTGTTTGATCTGTTTGTCATATACAAACTGCCATCAGGATGAAAAGCCAAGATGATTAGAGAGGAGAAATCATGCCTTGTCTTGTAATCAAACAGAGGAGAAGGTGTGTCTCACAAACAGCAACACAGTGTGTGTGTGTGTGTGTGTGTGTGTGTGTGTGTGTGTGTGTGTGTGTGTGTGTGTGTGTGTGTGTGTGTGTGTGTGTGTGTGTGTGTGTGTGTTCTGTCTGCTTTCTATTAAAAGTAAATTCTGAGTACATAAAACCAGGTGAGAGAAGCTAGAGGGAAAAAAAGATTATGTACGGAATTTATTGTTGACAATAAGTGGTTTCATGTTTCATTTTGCCACCCGTGGGTGTCACAGATAAATATATGGCGTAGCGCTGTTATTGTGGTTTGTATGAATGCTACTCCTTAACAAAGACAGAGTTATAGGGTGGTTGCATCATCTGTTGCGTGTATACAGCATGTCAACTCTAGTTTATTTGGTATTTCTCAGCGTTATATACAGTGTCTCAATGAGCTTTACAGGCTCACAACAGCAATGGTTCCCAGCCCAAACTGTCTCAAAGGAAAACAATGAACACAATGATGTAGCAGTAAATAATATTACAAAATGCGATTGTAATCCAACAATAGGATTAATATAATCAGACTAACACTAATGTAGTAAATCCAGTATTAAAAAATCAAGTAAGACGAGTCAAAGCAAGTTCTGCCTGTTTGTTGCATAAAGCTTGAGGCACAGGTCGGGTTCGGTTCCTATTTCTCAATGTAATTTATTGAGAAATTTCCTTCATTCAGTCTCTGATGTTTCCAGTTATCTGTGTCCATGTGTATCATGTGTTGCAGATACACAATGCCCAGTGGGAAGAGGGAAAGCGATGAAACGTAGCTGAGCTTAGAGTCAGTGATGGACTTGCTTCACATCTCAAATGTGTCAGTATCAGCTGGGTTTGGGGCAGATTTTTAGACCCCTTCAGAAGCATTTGAGTTATTTGGTTTGATATTCATCTGCATAAATAGTAAATGGATTGTACCTACCTTAGCGAAGAAATCGTTTTACGGTTTCCCTATCGTTCACAAATGACATCAGTGGGCAACCTCCGGGGTCTGAAAAATGAAGCCAATGCTGAAGTGCCTTAAACTTGCATTCTTTCTAATAGCCAGCAGGGGGCGACTCCTCTGGTTGCAAAAAGAAGTTTGATTGTATAGAAGTCTATGAGAAAATGAGCCTACTTCTCACTTGATTTATTACCTCAGTAAACATTGTAAACATGAGTTTATGGTCTCAATCGCTAGTTTCAAGTCTTCTTCAATACAGCATGATGTTCATTTAGTAAATTATGGTCCCATACAGAGTCAAATAGACCATAAAGCAGGGGATGCTTTAGGGCGTGGCTACATCCACTTCTTATATGCAGTCTATGGTTGCAAGTCGATACGCGATGCCCAGTGGTACGGCTGCACAATTAATAAAAATGTTATCGAAATCGCAATACGGCCTGCTGCAATTTTCAAATCACAGGATGAGGAGGAAATCGCAATATTGTTAAAGGTAAAATGTGTGTCAAAATACCATTTTAAATTACATATTGGGATGCCGCATAGATGTCCTGGCCTACACATCATATTCTACAGGTTTAGGAAAACATCTTTGTTTGGTACAGATCCTTGCAAAAATCACACCATTATCATTTTATAGTTTAATGTCTTTCAATGAAAAATTATGTAAAAATGATCATACTCTAATATCGCAAATCATATCGCAATTAGATATTTTGTTTAAATCGTGCAGCCCCACCCAGTGGGAAGAGGGAAATGTAGCATGCGAGCTAAGAGTCAGTAATTGGCCTGCTTCACGTCTCAAATGTGTCGGTATCAGCTGGGTTTGGGACTGAGTTCGGGAGAAATTTTGGGTTCAGTGTCTTGTGCAAGGACATTGCGATACCCTGTAATTAATGAACACCCTGGTCTATCTCCTGAGCCACAGCCGCACTGTCTAATATAATTATTTCTTTCAATATGGTAAAATAGATTGTTACACTGAAAGTCATTGCATAATTCTCCTGTTGATAACATTCGTTGTACCCATTGTGTGGCCAAAAGCAAACAAACATAAAAAGAGCAATAGCATGTACTCTTTTGAAATGCAAATTTGTTCAATTCATTCAAAAGTGCTGCTGTCTATATTGGTACCCTTTGCTGCAAATTATGCTTGTTGTTATTTCTCACATAATCTACCTCCACTGTATTTTCTTCAAATGTGAGTCATTTCTTTTTATTTCCCATTGAAATGCTGTGCTTTCTGTGTCCCTTCCTGCCTTGTTTACTGTGCAACAATGGTATTGTACTACATTTAAATAAAATAATAATAATAATTGTTCTCGGCATAAAGTGGAGGGTGCATACATTACAGACCCATATTTCATGTTTCTCTCTCTGTGGAACTGAGAAAAGAAAGTCTAACCCTGCCCTGAAATTATTCATCTCTATCTTGATACGAGGCGACAGTCAAGTAATGGATGTGGGCAAACTGAATCCCACTGAGTCTCACTCGAACGTTTCATTAGTCAACTATGTTGTCTACACCAGTTTATAGCAGAGCAGGAAATAAGCAAACCAGATCCATGCATGAAAATCCATCGCTGAACAGAACCATATTTGAGTTATTGTAGTGAATCTAAAAATAGAGAGTTAAACAAATACGTATAATTTAACTAAGGCAAAATTTTTCATTCGTCTTGTTGATTAAAAGAACATGATTTATACAGTGAAGCCGACTATATGTTTACCTTTTCTATTGTAAAGGTGTAAATAGAAGAAGGGGTCTGTATACATATGGATTTGATTTATGCATTCGTACAGCCCTATATGAGTTATATGTGGTACGGTGTGATACCTAGAGGCTCTTATTTCTAGACGGAGACAAAACACTCTCTTCTTGTTAACTTTATTTCCAGCTGACGTGCCTCAAAAGTCCCACAGCAACAAGTGCAACGTGATAAATTAGAATAACGCCGACTGATGAGGGTTTGTGGTTGGGCGTGTTTGACTTGGTGGGTCGGGTTATATCCACCAGAGTGTGAGGTGTTACAGGATGAGGTTCCCACAGCTGGCCGCCATCACTCTCGGGTCTTATTTTCCAGCTACAGTTCTATCTTTTCTGACTCTCGTTCCTTTGTCTTTATACATAAAACTAAGCGAGTTGGGACAGGGTGGTCCCCTTGTTCCTACGTGGGATGCAGGCAAATGGAAGAGGCAAGGACTGGATTGGTTGATTTGCTTAAGTGTTAACTGCTGCTGTGCTGTATCCAAGCCTGCAGCCAGCTCTCCCACACTGATTTCTCACCCTGTAGAGACCTGTATGAAAACACTAAAACATACTAGAGATCGTGGTAGAAATGGCCCCGTGTTTCCAGTTTGTTCTGTGTATGCGTGCAGTGTTTTATTCCCCGATGTCTTGTATATTTATTTGTCAGGTGTTTCGACATCAGAGTAAAGAGTTCAACCATTTGGAGAACATTGAAAAACACTCCTTCCTCCACAGCGTGGAAGGACGCCATTTCCCTAAAAATATCCTCCCTCAGGACGCCAGCTCACATTGTGTGCAGATGTAGATTGAGTGACTGAAGCCGCAGTCCAAGATGTGTCGGTACAGATGTGTGTCAGTGTTTTAGCATTTTAATTTCACTTCGACGGGCTCTGATTGGGCTCGGGAACTCTGAGTTAGAGGTGCGACATGTACTGTTTTATGTTTTAAAAATGAGAGCCACATTTCCCATAAATCCTGGTGCTTCCTGTCTGAGGGTACATAACTGTTTTCCCCTCCTCCCTGTTGTCACTTCAGTTATTTTCAAGAGTAAAAGGAAGTATAAGAACTAATAACAGCCAATACTCATTCAGATATTGTAGGGCAAGGACATGAAGTTGATAATATGCTGTTGTAATATTGCAACCGGAATAAAGTTGGGTCTCGAAGGAATACTTCACCAAAACTCTGTCTTTTGAATAGGAAATATGGCATGTAGGCAAATGAAAAGCTTGTAGCTTGCTCCAGAGAATGGCATGATGAAGGCAAGATAGCTGAACACTTTTGGCAAATAAAGGGTCATGTCTAGAAGATAACCTGCAAATTGTAAAATCTTATCTGAAATCTGCAAAATCTTGCTAAAACTCTCATGAGTCTCGCTGCCCGACGACCTATCCTAACCATAACTATTCGAGGTCAAAGCCTAACCTTAACTATTCAAGGTCAATACCTAACCTTAACTATTTGAGGTCAATCCCTAACCTTAACTATTTAAGGTCAAAACTTAACCTCAACTATTCAAGGTTGAAGCCTAACCTTAACCCTCTCGCAAGTTTCCCAATTTGTGGGTTACCTTCTAGACACGACCCAAATAAAGTGCGAGAAGACTTGCGCCATGTCTCTTAATTTGAGACCGGATGTGAACAGCAGTCGCACATGTCAAAGTCAGGCACTTTGTTAATCCGTCCATCCACCCCTAAAAGGTTCTGCAGTGTTCTCATGCTTCTTCCGTCTTTGCACAACCAGAAAAGAGTTTCATCATGCGAATGTAAACATTGTGATTTCAGGCTTTTCAACAATGACCAATGATGTCGTTTTTATAGAGAGGACAGCCTCTTTCTTTGCTTTGATGTAAGCCGAATACAGCTGTGGTCCTCTATGAACTTTTAAGAGCTACCATTAAAATCTGAGTATTTCACACTGTAAATACATGTTTTCATCTTCTTCTTTGAGCTGTAAAACAATCAGACGCGATGTTGCACCGTGTCGTTTTCAGTGCAGCAGGTGCTGCTGGAGGCTGTAACTGCTGGAGGCTGTAACTCATGTAATTCATGTAACTCTGCGAGTGTCTTAGACTGAATTCAGCAATAATTTATTGATTTTAAATTGATAATAAAATGCCACAACAGCAGCACAGACATTCATCATCTTATAGCTGATGATGACGTTTCTTCATGAGTTGAGTCGTGTTTGAGTTTTATCGCCCCGAGCATATTTTAATGCGCCTTTGCTTGTCCTACAATGAGCATGTCTGTTTCCTTTTATCTATCTAAGACTTCTTTTTTTTTTCTCTGTCATTTCAGCTGACTTGCAGTCTTGATTAATCTTGACAGAGGGAGAAACGTAGTTTGATTAGTGTCTCCATATAAGTGCTCCCTGCTGATCAAATTAAAATTCTGCAGTCTATCTGTCACCCCCATCTCAGTGTGGCTCGCTGCTTTCAGGCCCTCATATAGAAACCAGTCAAGGATGGGAAAAAAAAACTGCACAAAAACATTTCACACTGCTGATTTTGTTTTGTTTTTCAAGACCAACTTGTCTACAAAATCAGTGAAGTAAAAATTGAAGTACTATTGTTAAAACTGTAGTGTTTTTCCCCCCAAAACTGCAGTAACTACAGACATTTGTGCTGCATTTGGTGACTTCCTTCCTCTTATGTTCTTTACGTCTCTGTAGAGGACCTTATCGCTGAGGATTCATCTCTGACACGTAGCAGGAATAAAAACTCTGTTGGACCTCCGAATGTTAAAGTGGTGATAAGACTGCAGGGAACCACACTCTGCGTCCAATATGGACCCACACATATGGTCCTGCTTTTGACTGTGGTTTGGCTTTCGGTCTGCCACGCCATACTTTCTGGTTTCAGCATTTTATTTTCATTTGCTCGAGGTAATTTTCACAAATGCTTTTGGGTGTTTGGTAAAAAGGGGGGGGGGGGGGCGGGGGGGGGGGGGAATACTAAAAGTGCATTTCTATAGCTTAACATAAAGTCTGTGTAACATATTGTGGACATTTCCTCCACATATTTTGAGGTCTATACAGTCAACTCGTGGGAATAATTGAAATAATTTAAAATGTTTCTCTATCATAGTACGATCTCACTGAGGTTTTTTCAAACCCTCTTATGTCTTCATGTATCTAAACCCAATATTGAATTGAAGGAATAGTCTGACATTTTGGGAAATATGCCTAAACGGTTTCTTGCGAAGACATAAAAGAGAAGATCGATACCTCTTCCATGTTGTACAGTTAATATGAAGCAACCTCCAGTAGCTGGTTAGCTTAGCTTAGCATAAATACTTGAAAGTCTCCAAAGGTCATCTAGTTTAGTTTAAAAATAACTCATTGTTGTTGTTTTCAGGGATTTAAAATGAGATTTAATGTGTTAATTAGTGAACTTTAGAGGTGCTTGTAGACCAGGCTAGCTGTTCCCTGATTACAGTCTTAATGCTAAGCTAAGATAATCGTCCGCTGGCTGTTGCTTCATATTTAATCAACAGACATGAGAGTATCGATCTTCTCATCTAACGCTCAGCAAAGAAGCGAATATTTCCCGAAATGTCAAACTACTCCTTTAACACTTAACATCATATTTCTCTGTGCATGTTTGCATTAAAATGCGTTTCGTATCCAGATTGTATCTACATATGATTTAACCTGATTACAGTTACACCTGGTATCAATATGTGTCTCCAGTGTCCACATCGAGATCTGATTGAGATCCGATCGCTCGATCTGAATCTTTTAATATGAGACAGTGAAACATGTTAGTCTTGGCTGAGTTTAGAACAAATTGTGTGTATATGATATATACTGTGAGTTGGATCATGTTAACTGGTCTGGTGGATGTGAAGGGGCGGTCTGAGTCAATGGACCGGGAACTCTGTGGTGAAAAAGGCTATTTTTCATGAAGGCTACTTACTTCTTGAAGGATGTATGATATGATTTGCAATAACTGCAGGACAATGGAGTGTAACGGACTATTTCAAATTTTCAACTTTTTGGAGCGTGTCTTGTCTGAGTCTGTGTTTCAGTCTTGTGCTGTTTTATTCTGTAATGTTATGTTATATTATTATGTGTGTGTTTTTGTCTTGTCCTGTTTATTCTTGCAATGTCACATTGTAAGTGTGTTTGTGCACCCCAGGAAGAATAGCTGCTGCAATGCTGTATAATAATAATAATAATAATAATAATAATAACCCAAAATGCATTTTAAATCCAGGTGTAAAGGGGGTCTTAGTTTAGCTACAAAGACAAACTGGACACATAATGCAATGACATCTCTGTTTATTGTATTATAGATGCTCATTTCATCTGCACACATTTTTGTTTTTTTTACATTTTATAGTGTATTTCTGTATCTTGTATCAACTCTAAGAAATTCACATTTACACAATGCATTTTACATTAGTAGGTAAGTACAGGTGACATTCAGCTTTTTCGGGAGCAGGTCCTGAAGATCCATCTGTATCAAGTTTGTAACGATGTCACAGAGAATCACAGTGAACCTCCCCGTAGATTTCATGTTAGGGCAGATTACATGTCTCCTCGCCTCTGAAATGGAGGTACATGATGAAACTTACCGCACATGCAAAACCTCTGCACAGTAGAGCTGATTTCTATTGACTAATAGCATATGTGAGTTTTAGAGTAGACATCTCAGGTGACATGTGTATGTTTTTGTAATGCTACATTACCATATTAGTTGCCAGTATTTATAGCATGTTAACATACAGTATGTCTTCATTGGCAACCTATGTGTTCTGTAAGTCTCTCTATATTAGTGCCAGGGTTATACAGTTTGCTTGAGTCTCCAAAGTTCGTCTGACTTCTGTTTACTAAAAACTTTCATTAGAAGTGCACATAAAATCATAAGTGGAAAAACTGCAAAAAAATATATAGTCAAACTTCTGAACTTAAAGACACCTGACACTGTACACAGGCACTTGAACTGTGGTACACTCTTTGAGTGCATTCATATTACATCTAATAAGTGCTACAAAATAACATATCAGTTAGAAAAAATACAGACTCCAAAAATTGTAATACTATTCATAATATAAATCAACAGGAAAACGTAAAGACAACTTTACAGTAACAGAATGAGGGCCAACTTAAACCTTATCCTTGAATGTGTTTCTTGCATATTTCTGTTTATATTCAGGTTGTACATTCTTACGTTGTGTGTCTCACTTCACAAGCTGCAGGAGAAAGAGAATAAGTGCGCTGCTCGAGGGTTGGTTTCGCCTTGTGGGGAGACCGAGTCGAGGAGTTTCGTTTCTTTAAATCAACACTCTGGTCACTCGTACTGTAGCGCTTTGATGTCACCGCCACAGCGAGGATCAGGATGAATCACACCGGCTCCCTCAGTTGAGGAGTGAATCATACACTGTCGCTCTGTGTGTGTGTGTGTATGGTCACACGCATGCCCACATCATCTGAGGAGCTGTGAGCAACAGAACAGCAGCGTTTCATTTGTTTCCATTCACAACGCTGCAGTGATACAGGATGAATCACAAGTGAAGGGACCACAAAGTTTAATTGTCTTGAGATGTTGGTGACCATGTGACCGATCCATGCAGCAGGATATAATGAGTCACTTTCTCCGTCTTCCTGACATTTCTTATCTGTCTATTGCTCACTAAACTCTCCAAGCTCTGCTGACAAGTAAACACGTCATATCTCTCCTTTAAGGTAATAGATTGTGCACGTATTCGCTTTCTTTGCCAGAGTTACATGAGAAGATCAATACTGTGTCTAAGGGATTA
The DNA here is from genome assembly GCF_043250625.1 of Sebastes fasciatus. Taxonomy (NCBI): domain Eukaryota; kingdom Metazoa; phylum Chordata; class Actinopteri; order Perciformes; family Sebastidae; genus Sebastes; species Sebastes fasciatus. Next base: position 23,937,166 of record NC_133807.1, on the reverse strand, counting down.
TAGTCCAGCACATAACCAGACTGTAAAATCCCAACGTGTCATGTTTTGTATTAAACAAACTGGGGATGTCACGAGAACCGATACTTTGGTACCAAGTCGGTGCCAAAATTCTGAAAACGTGACGGTACTCATTTTTCTACAGCACCGTAGCTGCTGTCAAGGCTCGAGACTAACGGCGTCCCAGCGTCTCGGGGACGGTAGAAAACGTGTTTGGGACACACCCTGTTTTTCCCCTGATAATGCTAATTTGCAAACAACAAATCTGTGTTGAAATCACTGTTAGACAGTGCTGCTAACCGCTAACGTTAACTAGCTCTCGTTCTGCCTATTTCAACACAGGACGTGCCATTTGATTTACATTATGATGCATCCAGGCTCTAATCAGTAAAAATGAGTATTGGGCGAAGGTAAATTATAACGTTATGATGTGTTCAAATGTAATCTTGAAAGATGTTTTCACAGTAATATAAGATAGATAATAGAGAGGGAATTATGACCTGTTTAACTTCCTAACAAAAACCAGTATGCAAACAGTAATAAGGGAGTGGATGTTGAAGTACATTGGACTTATTGTTTTACTTTTGTTTTTTTACTGTGGTATCAAATTGGTAATCAAGAATCATTGAATTTCACTGGTATTGGTATCGACTACTACATTTCTGGTATCGTGACATCCCTAAAACAAACTAGATGTAACGTGTTAATTAGTGAGCTTTCAAGGTGCTGGTAGGTGGACTTTGTTAGCTTTAGACAGAGGCTCTGTCTAAAGCTTTTTCCCCCTGTTTCCAGTCTTTATGCTAAATTAAGCTAAGCCAACTGCTAGCGGTAGCTTTATATTTACTGTACACAAGTGTTATCAATTTTCTCATCTAAGTCTCGGCAAGAAAGTGAATAATTTGCCAAAATGTCAAACTATTTCTTTGAATTCTTCAACGTCTGAATCATGTTGGGATCAGCTAATTAGCATATCAACCCGTATCTTTCTTCATTTGTTCTTGTTTCAACGTAACAGCTGCTTTATATCTGTACCTGCCTACCTACCTACTCTATCATACATCTACAGGTTGTTTACAGAAATCCTCTACAGATCTCTGGATAATCTTAAAGTCACGCCACAACAAGAGGGACCCTGAGAAAGTACGTGCCCCTGTAGGAATGAACGCTAAAGCAGTGCAGTCAAACTCAGCTACAGTATACTTCTTTAACAAGATATCTATCTGCTTTTACAGTTACTGCAAGCAGCACGAGGCAGGCAGCATAAAAGTGGTCCTGTGTGATAAAAGGTGCCACCCTGCCTTTCAACTAAGTGCTTTTATATCACCATGGCGATATAGTAAATGTCAGCGGCCTCGGACTTGGATAAGGGATCTGTAATGTCACGCTGAGGCTTCAAAGAGGGCCGCGTCGCCCCTTGGTTGTCCGCAGCCTTAACCCCCGATGAGAAGTGGCTGAGTCGAGCCGAGCAGAGGGTAAATGAAGCTGAAACCCTGAGGTAATTACTACCTGCCTGTCGGGACGTCTCTCTAATGGGCCTCGTGTTGACGTGAGCGCCGCCGCTGCCGCCGATGCATTAGCGCCTCAGCACTGTTTATCAGGCTCTATCACGCAGACAGAGCTGTACGCAAGACTGTAAGAGTGTGTAGAGGGTGGTGGTGAATGTGAGATGAGGATAGTGAAAGGAGCTTGCCTCTGAGGGGTGTTCCAATTTTCCTCTCAGTAAGCGTAAAGAATGACAGATTCCTTTTTGCAAATTTTTTTTCAGTACCAAATTCATTTAAGCATCTGTTTAACGAGCAGCTCCATATACTGGGTCACCGATGACGTCATTAGACATCGTCGCAGTGACTCAGCAGAGCTCCACAGTCCAGAGATGTTTCTCTCATGTTGCACATCCAGGACCGCGGAGGCACCCTGCTGAATCAGCCGCGTAACTCAAGCCACGGAATGAAAGTAATGCACCACAAATATGACACAAACATTGGGGGTGTGTTACATTATGAAAAGCATGAAATTACTGAAACACAATTCCTGGAGGCGCTGAGAAGGGGGTCTGTGTCGAGTGCAGGAAGAAGCATATCGCCAAGGAAAAATAGTTGATTACCGAGCTGGCTGCACAGCAATTGACCTTTCTTCCCAAATATGAGTCACTTCTTGTATCAGTCGGTGCAGCCAATCTCAAACAGTGACGCACATGTTTTACAATACAACATGCAATGAAACGCGTCTATGGTTAAATGATAAAAGAACAAGGAACTTCAGAAGAAGTTGAGGAGTGACTCACGGCTTCCCCCGCTGCTTTCTGTATCGCAGATGACGGCGGGGGTCTAATAGAGCGAATCCTATGGAGAGAGACAGAGGATAATCTGAGAGGGGGACGCCACAGAGGAAGATGTGAGAGGGAAAAGGCCGGTCTCTGAGGAAGAAGGTCTCTTTGATGCACAAGGAAAAGAAAGAGGAGATAACGGAGAACCTTTCTGCCTATTTACCTTTCAGGCACATAATGTTTCATGGCTAGTGATTGTGGAATTAAGGGGGACATGTGAAGCTTAAAGGGGCTGAGGAGTCTTAAGTTGGCAGTTAGTGAGAATTATGTCAATATTAGATACTGGAGTAGTCCGTTAATACGAGATGCTCTGGCGTATATCTATGATTATGCATCTGCAGTGACGTTGGTACAGATCGCGGTTGATATTGCCGTAGAGGTCGTGTCCAGGCACACACTGATTGATAGAGTTGCACACTATATGCAGGGATGAAGAGTCAGCCTGTGGCCCAAAGGTGCTGGGAGGTCCATACAAGTCAAGTCTTTGCTCTGTGGCCACTTCAGATATGAATCAGAGTCAGTTTTACATTCCCATGTGCTCTCCCTCCCCTCCCCCTGCTTTCTTTTTGGTCCACGGTTCAAGTCTCCACTCTCCTCTCCCCGTCTTCAGCTCCTCCTCCTCTTCCTCAGACTTCAGGGGGAGGCGTGTCAGGCTGGGGGCCGCCATCCACCCTCACCACTGCAGAGAGAAGGTAAAAAGAGATATGTCAGGCTCTGGAAGAGGACACAGGTGATGTCTGGTGATATTAAAATCAGCGGTGGTTCTTTTTTTTTTTTTACATGAACCCCATAAAAATAGAACAAGAGTAGAACGGGCGTCAAACTGTTTGCCATGGTCATTTGAGTAGTTAAAAGAAAATTGTGATTGTTGGTAGTCATGGTCACATCAGTAAAGGGTTTTTATAGAATTTGATGACTTACGGCTGCTTGTTTGTTTACTTTAGTTGATTATATGGCTTTTGTATTTGCTTATAATGCTTACTGAGGTGAGATTCCTCCTATAAGCCCTGAGGTTTTTTTTTTATATCTCCCCTGCACAACTTGCTTCTTCTCTTTTGTTGTTGTGTTTCTGCTGCTTTGTTTTGGTATGCAAACAAATATGCTGCAAACCTACCGATAGCAATATGAAGCAATTAAATCCAGCAGTCCTCTATTCCTCTCTTGAGGAAGGCAACAGAGGCCTCTCCGTGATTCGTACTACTCCACTGCTTGTTTGGTCGTTACTACAAATCCTCACCTCAGTGAGTCCGCGACTTGATGCAAGTCACTTTATACAGAAGTTAGCCCGCTACAACAAAACATTTATCATCCCAACTTGTCACATACTGACGCTTTGTCAGACCCCTCGGCATCACTTTTAGTGGCAAGTAAACCCATGCTTAATGTTGTGAATTAAACAAAAATACTTGCTTAGGTTTAGGAAAAAACAACATGGTTGGGCTTAAAACTACTACTTTTGTACAAAATGTGACTTGACACAAACGAACAGATTGTAACGTGAAAGTGAAACCTAATGCACGGGACAGGAACAGCGGTTTTCTAGATGAAAGCCCTGTGTTTGTTGGACCCATCCACCTCCCCTCCCACCTGCCCTGTGTGTCGATTTTGCTCTTTAAACTACGTCACCGCGGCACTTTTCTTGAGCGTTTACTGTTACCGCAGATGGGTTAACATTGTAGTTAATGGAAAACCCAGTGCATCTCGTACCTTCCGGTATTGAGCGCCGACAGCGTTGACAAAGCGTCAGTATATGACGCCCTGGGAATGAGAACGGCCTGGCTACAACGGTCACAGTTATGGCCGCCGCTCTGACCATCATGGTCATCCTGTTGATTTTAAAGACTCTCATTATATTTCTGTGCATGAACCCTTTTCTTAATCACACATTTATGCATATTCTCTTTCCCACTGAGAAGTTCCTCCTTAGTAAATGGGAAGTCGTTTGATTAAGGGCACCTTGATTAGTTTCTGGATGTTTTTCATTGAATTCCCTGCTCACAAAGATTATAACTTCCTGTCCACCAAAATACTTTCTGCATTGAAAAACTCTAAGCTCCCTGATAGTCCCACATTTCCCTGCAGAGGGCTCTGTGGTGTCACTCACTCATCTGATCCTGCTAAACTGGAGTCATTAGCCGGATGAGGATGGGAGACAAATGCTCTCTTTTCCCACAAACCTCTTAACCTGCTGTCAATTGAGGGACGCCATGGAAACGCCTCAGGAATGCAGAGGCGTTTCAGAGAGGACCCCCGAGTCCGCTGGGTGTTTTCTCGGCTTTATCAATGCATCCTTGTGCCAGGGAAGTGTAGTACAAGAGGGTTTATTTTAGAGCTTTAGAAGAGGGGGATTCTTTTGTCGACTCGTAACGTCATACCCTCCCTCTGTTTTCATTCCTTTCCCCTTCCTAAAAACCCATCTTTTTCCTCATATTGTCCTCTTATAAAACACACTTGGATTGCTTTACGCTGCCTCTCTGCTCCCTGTTTCTATCCACAGTGATTGTGTCCAGTGACGGCCACAGTCCATAGCACTCCTCTCTCCTCCTTCCTGTTTAAACAGACACTCTACAGGCATCAGCGGTGACAAAAGAGCAGAGAGACATTGATGCTGGCCAGAGCACAGCCATCCGTAACACACAGTGGCTTGCACCTGTACTTCTACCTCAGTGAAACATTCATTGCACCTTGTTTTAGAGGCAGCTGTGATGATAGTGACCACATGGCTGCCCGATGTTTCTAGTTCAACCTCATTCTAGGAATCAATACAAGCTGTCTTTCACTGAACCAGTTCAATCCGCTCTGAAATGTGAACTCGCAGCAGAGCTTTGTTACAGACTTCTTCTTCTTCTTTCTTTTTTTAATCAGCACATTCAGACAATCCTGATTGGACCCTAAGCCACGATAAAGGCTTTCAAATTTGCTGATTGGGATTGAGTTTGAGATGGCTTCTTGGTAATCACAAGAACTCCCGGGAAAAACTTAACAGACATTGGGATTGTTTTACTAATTTGAAAAACATATTACTTGTTTTGTTACTTTACTTATCGCTCCCTGTGGACAGAGGTTCATTGCATAACTTATTTTATTACTTTTCCATTTAAACCCCCAAACACACGGACACCTCCTCTTACTACCGGAGCACCAACCCCTTCACTCGCCGTCATTTTGCATTTTTTTTTCGGGGGTATTGTGTAAGATAATGTTAACTCTGAAATGTAGGGTTGGTAGTGTTGTTCAAAGGTCTGAAGGGACGAGCTGTCAGTGATGCCGACTTGGCGACTTTCTCTCTAGATTTAGGGACTTTTTTGAAGCAAGTGCTGCTAGCTACTTTCATTGGAAAAGAGTTGGGTTTTTTGGTTGGGTCATTTTTAAAATCTAGTTTCTCAAGATTACCGACCCTGCCTTTAAAGGCCCTGAAAACTTATTTTTTCAATTAGCTTCTACAATGACAATGAATGGTGGGATGCCACATGAACCCAGTACGTTCTGCCAAAGTTAGTTTTGTTTATTTAAATCCAGAGATTTACGCATTTGTTTTTGTCTCTGTGCTCACTGGTTTGAGTTACATTTGTTTAATCTGTAAACAAGCAAATATTAACAATCATCTTTGATCTAATCCCCAAATGCCTACATGTATTTTCTTATAATTATATTTTATTTAATTTGCTCATCTTCACTGCCAAATATAATAAATTGCTAATTAACGGATTGTATGATAACTTAATAAAAGTTATTCCTCATTTTTTGTTTTCCTACTAATGTCCAGCAACACGTGACTTCCGTCTTCACAGGAAACAGCTTAGTTAGGTTTAGGCAACAAAACTACTTTGTTAGGTTTTTGGAAAAGATTGTGGTTTGGGTTAAAATAACACCGGAAGTGACGTAACGTAAGTACGGAAGTAACGTGACAAATCAACGTTGACTTCTGGTTTCACATTGGGTGCGAAAACCGGCCTCCTGGGCGAAAGTCTGGTGTTTTTTGACCCAAATTTCCACCCCGACCTCCTTCCTGCGTGGCGTTTATCGCTCTTTATACGAGCTGTTTCACAGTTACGTGGATTACATACAAATCGATTTTGTGGGATATATACAAATTACAGTACATTACTTTTCGTAGGTATAGCTACGAGCGGTGTAAGAGAACAGCCTGCTTTACTCATTTGATGTACATTTACTTTTACCTAAAGTCTGCACTATGTAACTGTATTATGTAGAGGGGGGAAATTATCTCAAATAGAATAAGAATAAATATTTGATCAGACTCTGCAGATTCTAAATTAACGTATTTGGGTCATCTCTACTTTTGGTGGAGTCTTGTGACTTTTTGACTCACAAAAAAACGTGTCTCAATTTCACTGGCATCATTTTTCAATCTGTTATCGCACTACTTTTTAATCTTCGCGGTTCCTCAGATGCGGTGGAAATGCAAACAGAAATGTGCAAAAGGGCTTTTTAGTTCTTAGTGTAGTTCCTGAGTCACTAAGCTCTGGCTTTGGGACCCTTGAGGCCTATGGGTGTGGGCACGGCAGGCCACTTCCACCCAGGTCAAAAAGGAGAGGTGTCATTAGAGGCAATTTCCGTCACCTCTAAATAAACAAGGGAAACTGATATTGCCTATGCCTAAGTTTTATCAAAATATGGGAGAAATTATGAGTCATCTATCCTGTATTACTGAAATTGCATTAGTAATTCGCAACCTGACTCAGCTACATTATTACTGTAACTTGCTGCTGGATAATGTTACACACAGAATGTGCTGTTGAGCTCCTGCAGGTCCCTCAGGCTCTCGTCCAGAATCACAAACTAAAGTGCAGCCCCTCGATAACTGTTGATTGTAGTGCTGTAATAAAGACCCTCGTCCCTCAGGGTTTTCAGTGAGGCTTCATTGTATCGTTATTTCCTTGCGGCTTTCACATGAAAACAAAAGTACTGATTTTACTCTTTATTCTGGTGAATAACAATCTGTGTTACTTATATTCAGGATTATACACCTGCAGCTGTATGATGTTCAGTCAGTTTTGAAGCTAACACCCAAATGTGTTCCCATTCTTTGTCAAAATCAAAATTTCCCTCCTTCAATTGGCTTTTTGACTGACATTTGCCTTAACTCCATTTTGTATAGACTATGAGGTCAAATGCAGGACAGGGATGCACGGACGGCCGATGTGAGTGAGGGCTTAGAGTCTTGTTTAAATTTTAAACACATTCAATATGCACGATTCAGAGGGGGAAGCAGTCAGGGAGGGAGGGAGGGGTGCTGCGCAGATAGACGGCTCTTTTTAATGGAGATGAGCAGACCGAAATGAGGCCGAGCACCCTTCATGTAGGAGCTCTCACCCCCTCACCGGTGACTCATACCGGGAAAACCCTCTCTGAATGTTGTCACTCAAAACACAAGACATTTTCATTGCTCCATTTCTTTTTTTAAAGGCTTATTTGACTTGTTTTAACTGGAGGTGTTCCCATTATTTTAGCTGGCTGTAAAATATGGTTCACTGGAAGCAGGAAACCCCCCTGCGATTATCGTGGATTTATTGTGCATATTCTCACCCTCTCACTGGTTTTAACAGAACCAGTTGGTTGTGGAAAAGGACCAACGGCCCCCAGCATGAGAGCATTTGCTGCCTTTTTAATGGCTTCCGCAGACGGTGCTAATGCCAATTAGCACGTGCTAAACGCTGGCGCCGGATCAGATTTTGAAAGGCATCGAGAGCAGGCCTGGATCCCGTCCCGTAACACCTGCTAATGAGCCAATCAGTTAGAGAGGCGACGGGGTTAACGGGGCGGTCATCTTCTCAATGATCCAATCCCGAGCCGTTCCTCCAAAAGAAATTCCTTCCTTTTCTTGGACGTGCAGCAGGCTTTGCATTTGTTGAGTGGAAGAATGGAAAGAGGGACTCAAACAAAACACAAAACAAAATGAGCTTTTCCCAAGCCTCATTAGAATGTAATGGGTATCCCAGAAGAGACGCAGTGATGTGGATTTATCAGCTGTTGGGCTCGAGAGCGCATTATCCCTGTATAACTATTTTTTTAGGCTTTAGTATAATTCACAATAAGACTAGGAAGGAAACATATGAGATCCTTAGAAGGGAAGTCTGAGAGAGAAGCATGAATGACTGAGTGAATAACAAGATCATGACCAAACTTGAGACTTCTTCTTCAGGTAAAAAGCCTCTCAGGTTTATGCGTATAGATCGAGTGAGAGCGGAGAGAGGGTTTCATCTCTTTAATGTAAGTGCTATTTGAAGGGAGGTAGACTGCTCTGAGGTCACATCTCGTTCCCGTAGCACTTGCTTTTATTCTCCGAGCTGTTTAAAGGTTATCCTCTATTGGTATCTTTGCAGATTCCCCACAATGCACCTATAGCCTCTTTTTTTGTGTTAGTACCTAGTGTAAGTGATGCTGATAGATCTGAAATACAAATATCGATGCATAAATCACCAATTTTTCCCTTGTTGTTGAAGTTGCTACAGTTTAAAGGGCGATGCTAATGATATTCTTTGTTTTCTATTGTCAACAAATTCCATGAAAAGACCAAAACAATAAATTGATCAGAATTAGGGCTGCAACTAACAATTATTTTCATTGTCTATTAATCTGTTGATTATTTTCTTGATTAATCGATTAGTTGTTTGTGTCTATAAAATGTCAGAAAATGGTAAAAATGTTGATCAGTGTTTCCCAAAACCCAAGATGACGTCCTCAAATGTCATTTTTTGTCAACAACTCAAAGGTATTCAGTTAACAGTCATAGACAGAATCAGAGAATTTCGACTTTTTATTTCTTAAAAGATTACGCAAACCGATTAATCGATTATCAAAATAGTCGGCGATTAATTTAATAGTTGACAACTAATTTAACGATTAATTGTTGCAGCTCTAATCAGAATAACAAGTATTGGCTTTGTAGCTGAAATCTGATATAACTTATTCCTCTTTACTATAGACCTCCACTGTTAACTATTAAAATGTTGTTTATGAATCAATCCCATATACTGTATATATCACTAACAAATGCACTATTTCTTCTGATTTGAGTAATGTTTGATAAAAAATTGCAGTGTCAGCTGTTTTAAGAAAATACCTAGCCTTTTTTTAAATGAAAGGTTATATTTGTTACCCATTTTGGAAGATTTACACCTACTAGGTAGGGTGTAAACCTTTAAGATTTACATCCTACCTAGTAGTTGGTTTTGCTCTTTTCATGGGATTTTTTAACAATAAGAAAAATATTTTTAAAAAGCCTGTGGTATCCTTCAAATACAAATATGTGATTAATTACGAGAGATTGGGAAATTGTGCAAAATACATATTGACCGTAAAAAGCAATACAACTAAAACTGTTTCTCTCTCCCAATGCACTGCATTGAAGGAAGTAAATTAAGCTCATGGTAAATTGCTTTATAATAGATCAGTAAAGTGCACAATGTTGTTTTTATCCCTCCAAGCCAGACATGATCTACTGAGTTAATTTCACAAAACCTTTTAGGTTTTGTCTGGCTTGCAAGACTACGCGGCAAAGTCTGTCTCGCAGACATACACCCAAAATACTTCATGAGTCAAAGAGAGACAAATATAGGTGTAAAGGAGTAGTAAGAGTAGTAACGGCAAATATAGATCAAACATATGCAGTTACTTACCGCCTTATACATTACAATTCCTCATTTTTAATGCTGTACACTAAGATAGAAACTGTTTCAACGCCTGTCAGCACTGAATTCTTCAGCCTCATATTGATGGTCTGTCTCAACATTTGTGATTAGGAGGCATACAGCCAAAACAATGTTCAGTACTCGCCTCACATTCATGTTACTACAGGTGCCTCAATCATATTCTCTACATTCCTGCAGTCTTAATACATCATACATGTGAGATTTGGCTGCTCTTGGCGGCTAGGTGTTAGTCCTGCTCCGAGGTGATATATCGTTTTTGATTTCTATCCCCAGAAACGTGTTGCTCTGAAGAAAAGACTTGCACACTGCTAGAAAACCACTACCCGCAAAAATCTCTGCAGAGTATCTTGATGTAATCAATAATGACAGCTAGTATATCAAGGTGTGAAGCTGGAATGTATTCAGACTTGGATGAGCGTCTTGTGTTAAGTTAGAGTTTCTGTGGTGAATATAAAGTCGTGGGTTTTTGCCAGGAATCGCTTTAACCAAAATAATAACACCTGGTCTGTTCAGAAGTTCTATATTTAACCAGGCTGGTCTCATACACCGTTCGTAGCTATACCTACAAAAAGTAATGCACTGTAATTTGTATATATCCCACAAGATCAATTAGTATGTAATCCACGTAATCGTGAATGGGGAAGTATAATGAGCGACAAACGCCGTGTAGGGAGGAGTTCGGGGTGGATGGATGGGTCAAAAAACACCAGATTTTCGCCTAGGAAACCGATGTTCGTACCTCGTGTGAGATAAAGTTGATTTATTTGTTATGTAACTTCCGTACTTAAGTTAAGCCACTTCCTGAGTTATTTTAACAAAAACTATGATCTTTTCCTAAACCTAACTACATAGATTTGTTGCCTAAACCTAACCAAGTTGTTTCCTGTGAAGACACATGTTGCTGGACATTTGTATGAAAACACACAAAAAATAGTCTTGAAATCCATATTACAATATGGATTAGGATATTTTTCTAATATCAATAAACACTCAATGGACTCTTTATTAGGTACACCGGTACAATCTAATGCAATCCAGTACAACAGCGCGCCATAACATCTATCTTTACGAAGCTCATGATGTTCAGTTTTTGGTGACTTTATTGGAAATAAGTACATAAGAACTGTATATAAGAAGTGGACGTATTCACCGTGATGTTGCCCATTGGTTTTTGGATTGCCATTTTGAAGCCTTGAGTTTGGCATTTTGGCCGTCACATCTTGTTTTTTTGCAACCAGAAGTGACACAAGGGGGTGGAGCTAAGTACAACCGAATGCTGAATAAGACATTTTTAGGCAACCATAATGTTGCAATTAACTTTTTGAAAGAAAACACACTGTGAAAGCTGTGGTAGCGACCTGTCAATCACAAGGTTATTTTTGCCTACCAGAGGAGTCGCCCCCTGCTGGCTATTAGAAAGAATGCAAGTTTAAGGCACTTCTTCCCACCGGCTAAATCATTTAATGGTAGTGTCAAAAAATTTAACATTGTAGGCATCGTAAAAGTAGACTGGCAGAACAGTTTTACTGGATTGCATTAGACTGTACAGATGTACCTAATAAAGAGGATACTGAGTGTATATCACATCTTAGCAAATGTATGCAAGAATTTCATATAAAAATACTAAAATTTAAGTGAAATACAATGATTAAGGTTTTTTTGGGGAGTTTTTCCTCCTTCGAATCGAGGATCTGAGGACAGAGGGTGTTGTATGCTCCGTAGATTGTAAAGCCCCTTGAGGCAAATTTGTGACGTATACATGATTTGATTGCATTGTATTGCATTAAGCATTACATCACACAAAACTCCTCAAACATCTAAAATAAAAATCTATTGTTTCACAACAATTGCACAAACATGACACCCTACAATAATATTGGATTCTTGCCCAGGCATAATTAATTCCCAGGTTGCATCATGAAAATATTCACATACTTGTGTTAATCAGAAAGATAAAGAGGTAGTTTTAGGCGTACCTATCTGTTCCTGTGTGCGTGAGTGTGAAGGCTGAGCCTGGACCTCAGCCTGGGCCTGCTGCTGCTGCTGCTGCTGCTGCTCCTGCAGACTCTGACTGTCCACCGAGATGCCGCTGTCGCTGTGCAGCTTCTCTCCCTCCGGCGTCACCATCTGGTTATTTGTAGCCGCGCGGTTATTAGCTGCCTGCTTATTCTGCTTGCAGCTATTCCACCTGTGGAGAAGTGGCAAGTCAGAGGAGGAGAACGAACCGATCGATATGTTACAGTCATGTGATCCTGTCTGTAGTTCTATATTTGGATTTCACAGCAGTTATGAGCTATAAAACAATAACTGATAAGTGGAAACAGCATTTTTCTTTAACATTTCTTTAACGCAACTTGCGATTTTACTCAATAACGCTCCAAACTTGCTGGACAATATTTGTCATTGTTTTGTGTTGTTAATTGATTTCCAATAATAAGTATATAGCCTACATACATTTGCATAAAGCAAGCATATTTGCCTACAAATAGAAAACTGTAATAAGATGCTCATAATACGTCATGAAAAAGCTTAACAATTCTCTACTGATGCTTCTCTTTAGAAGATGAATGACTCGTGAATCAATGTTTGAAATATGCATGAGGTATTGAGTGTTACAGTTAACACCTCTAACGCTCGGGGCACACAGCCCGCTTCAGGCTCGCCTGACGGCAGCGTCACGTCGTGGCCGCGTCATGCCCACCTAGGGTGTTCACACTAGACGCGAGTTACCTGCGTCTCGGGAGCCTGTCGGCTACCTGTCAGCTGTGTTTCTGATGCTGCTGTCAGCCCTTTCTTTCTACATAGAGTTTGCCTTTTAATGGCCATTTAACTTCATGATAAATATAATTTATATTTATTTTAGACAGAGAAAGGTTCAGAAACGTGTGGTAATTAGTAAATAATAGTAATAATCCACAATTAAAACTCCGTACTGTATTCATTTATGATGCTTTCCAGCTCTCTGCTTGTTCCACATCACTGTCCGGCACATATTTCAGAATAAAAGCCTCGTGTTAACAAATGAAGGAATTCTGTGCAAAGAAAACCCGCTTTAGGGCTTTTATTTCGAAATGAAAGCAGGAAGTGTTGATTCAAACCCCAAACTTTATAAATTTTTGCAGCCCCCAAAGTGATTGCGTGTTCCACAGCACTGACTGCTCATATTTCAGTATAAAAGCCTCGTGTTAACAAATGAAGGGATTCTGTCTATAGTTAACTTAACTTTACTTTTTTTTCATCTCCGTAACATATTCTACAGATAAACCTCGAAACTGAAGTAAAGTCTTGCTGGTATGAAGTTAATATACAGTCACTAGATCACTTTCACTGTCTGTGACATATTCTACAGATGTCTAGACATGGAAACTGTAGTAATCTTGCTGGTATGATGTTCATATACTGTCAATAGATCACCTTCACTGTCTGTTGCTGCTGGGAGACGCAGCCGAGAGGTAAGCGGCTCGCGTGTAAAATAGGCGAGCCTTCTATTCTATAAAATAGACGCGCGTCGGACGCGCGTCTGACGTGCGTCTCATGCGGGCAGTGTGTCCACTCTAACCTGTTAACATGGACGCCGAAATAAAAAACAACACGCGACGTTGCCGTCACGCGAGCATGAAGCGGGCTGTGTGCTCCAGGCTTAAGTGTTTACTTATGAAATATTGGGTGCTGGAGAGATTCACATAGTCTGTTTTTCTGCATGACGACAAGTACATGAGGATTATGAGCCAGATGTGTGCATGACTGCTGTTAAATCTAGCACTTGAGTTTCACCCTGGTCGGCACTTTTCAAACAATCAATGCCACTAACGAGCTTGTTTACTTGTTTCAGACGCGTTTCAGCCCGAGCTTGTATCTGTCTGTGTGAGTGCTTGCATGTGTGTTTGTGTTTGTGACCTCTGTGATGCATTAAGCATTGTGACCTTATTGTTTTGTTTAGAAACACTCATTGTGGTACATGTGAGTGATTCTCTAGAAGTGGGTTAAAAGCTCTTTGACCATCACGGGCCTGAATATTTCATCAGGCACCTCACTGACATTCTATAGCCCGGGGCAACATCTGCCACTCTATCCAACACCCCCGACCAGACCACTATCTCCATCACTCTCTTTGTCCTACATTATATTGTGGATGAGGTGCTAATGTCTTTAACCACAAGGCATCTTTTCATCTCGTTATTTTCTACCGACTGACCTCTTAAAAACGATGTAGGCCACGAGGCCGACCACCACGGCGGCCAGGATGGAGCAGTAGATGGGGATGAGGTTTTCGTTGAGCCCGTGGCCGAGGAAGCGCGGAGAGCCGGCGCTAGACGTGGTCGTCTCTCCTGGCAACGGGCTCTCGGAGCCATCGGGGAGGAAGTAATTGGTGAAGGAGGGAGGAGACAGGTCCATGTCGGAGGTGGGAGCAAAATATGTTGGGAGGAGAGGATCTGTGTTGGAGAAAAGGGAGCATCGGTGAGAAAAGATAATACAACTGAGAAAGAAACTAAATTAAGTCTACAGCCATGCCAGCAGCTCTGTGAGGCTGTGCTGAAGTACAGTAGTGTTTTCAGCTAAATGCTGACATCAGCATGCTAACATGCTCACACAATGACAATGCTAACATGCAGCTGTTTACAGTGGTGGAAGAAGCACGTATTTTAGTAGAAGTAGCAATACCACAATGGAGAAACACTCTGTTACAAGTCAAATTCCTGCATTCAGCAAAGTACCCATTATGCAGGATGTACTTTACATTATTAGATGATAAATGTTGATGCATTAATGTGTACATCACTTTAATGTTTACGGTCAAGCTAGTTGACTAATTACTTAATATACTGCTGGGTAGCGTGAATTTCCCCCCTGGGATCAATTAAGTCTTATCATATCTTAATCTATACATCCATATACATCTTAATCTATACCTCTTCATTTGTTTGTTGATTATATTTTGTGTTAATAATCTGAATCTGCGTCGTAACTGAAGTTATCAAATAGACATAGTGGAGTAGAAAGTACAATATTTGCATCTGAACCGTAGTGGGGTAGAAGTATAAAGTAGCAGAAAATGGAAATACTCAAGTACCTCAAAATTGTGCTTAAGTACAGTACTTGAGTATATGTACTTAGTTACTTTCCAGCGCTGGCTGTTTAGCAGCTGCAATGTTTACCATGTTCACCATTTTAGTTTAGCGTGTTAGGATGTCAAAATTTGAGCACCAAACTGAAATTTTGACACGATGATGGTGCGAGATGAAAATTTAAGGGATCACTAAAGTAATATGGGATCACCCTGCCCGGTTGCACGAAAAGGCGTGTGAATGATACGATAATGCGTAAGGTAAAACGTGTAATAAGGTGTGTCATTTGTGCGCAACATAGTCTGTACTGAGTGCAATGTAAGGTGAATGAATATGTTACGCTCAGAGCTAGCGTGGTGGAAAAATGCTCCAGGCCTACATGTATGTTAATCATTGTAAAGATACATATATAACTACAGTTCAATATGCTGGCATAGAAGGGTTAATGTCAAACCATTCTGACAGTGCATTAGTGACCTGGTCTCTAGAAAGCACATGAACAGACATTAGACTTTGATCCTGAGATATCTGCTTTCCTATTTGTATTAGACCAGAACAGACCAGATCTGGGACTTACGAGAAAAACCTGTCAGAAGGGGATTAATCATTACCTTGATTAAGGGAGGGTGTGTGTTATGTTGTTTTGATATACTGATGTACTCGAAAATACGAATCAGTTTTGTTGTTGACTGCAGAGACGCAAAGCTCAGATCTTTTATGCAAATAAAGGGTCTTTTGTATCTCCAGCAACCTTTCCCTACTGAGTCTGATTTTTCACCAACACTAGCAACCTACAATAAAAAGTGAGAGACCCCTTATGGCGGGCGGGAGGAGAGGTGGATGGGCCCACCAAACACAGGACTTTCAACCAGGAGACTGGTGAGTCAGCTGCGTCAGCTATGTCAGCTATGTCAGCTATGTCAGCTATGTCAGCTACGTTAGTGACGTGTTTTTTAGTGACGTTTGTGACTTGTTTTCGGTAAATTTTTCTGAAACCTAAGTGAATGGTTTTGTTGCCCCCTGCTTGTACTGCACCTCCATGCACACATGTAATATTCACGCCTCTGCGAGGCAAAATGTGACACTAACACGCTGTTCTCTGGTGGACAGGCGGGTCTACTACACGCTTTGGCGTCATATCAGGTTGGATCACTATAATAGTACAGTACATTTCATCCTTAGGAACATGAACATCTGTACCAAATTTCATGGTAATTCATGTTCAATGTCAATCTCATACAGGACAAGTAAGAGGATCAGCAAAGTTCTTAGGATTCATCCTCTGGGGATCATGAATGTCGGTACAAGATTTATTGCCAATCCATCTGATGAAATATTTTACTGGATAAGTGAAAACGTTGACGTGCTAGTGATTCTCAAGTCGGGATATTATAAGGATTCATCCTCTGGGCACCATGAATGTACTAAATTTCAATCCACCCTGTAGTTGTTGAGATATTTCCATCTGGAACAAAGTGATGGACCAACAGACCAGCACTGCCGTCCACAGAGCCATGGCTAAAGAACTCCTATGAAGACGGGACACTTTGATATCTTCTCTGAGAGCTTGTTTGTTGGGGAGTAGTCACCAAGTCCCCAACCAGATGTCTGATCCACTGCACACATGTGGCAGCTGTTCCTGATAGACAGATGGGTTCTGGCTGAGTTGCTGTGTGCAGAAAGAAGAGGAATGTTCCTCGACGAGGGGGGCAGATATCTGTCACCCAGCAGCCCACCACACACCAGGCCTGGGCCCTGCATGAACGCCAGGTCTCTCCTCACCACGTCCCGATCTAAGTGATCTCTGCACATTGCATGACATCAAGACCATGTGGATCCGTGTAGAACAAAGTCCAGAGCTTTAGGGAGGTCATCACTATGAGTGTAGCCTCTGCTGAGGCCAGAGAGGCAGGAAGGCTCTGTGCTACTGGACGGGTCTGGTTTCTATCATAGCACAGCCTGGAAAGAAGAGTCATTTTCATAAATTGTCCTATTTCCTCTTTCTTTGTGAGCTCCATTAATGATTCAGTGTAATTTCCTATGTTGCAGCAGTGCCGTGCCCACTCTGATGGGCATTACTGGTCCTGGAAACAGAGTTTATCCATCAAATCTCTCCTACACGTCCTGTCATATTAGACTTGTGTTTTGAAAAGCGCCGTAACTAACGCTGCAGTGATTCTGTCAGACGGTGGAAAGGCTCAAAGAGTAGTCTGCAGATTATACCCTCCCTCGGGGTACGCTACAGCAGGCCGGGGAGAGGGCCTGTCCAGCCAAAACCAAACCTCCTCTGAGCTCAGCAGCCTGGTTGGGGATGGAGAATGTGCAGCCTGGTTCAGATCTGAGCCTGTAATTCCCAGCAGAACCTCAGGCTGCTCCTCATTAGCTCCGTACTGGCGCTCACAGGATTAACCCCGTGGAGACCCCCGAGGCTTCCTTCAAGGCCAAAGACCGGGGCGCTCTATCCAAAATACTTCAGGGGTCGTCCTACTTTACATTGTTCTGTTTTCTAGAGGTTTAACTCTAAAATGTGATGGATAAACCCAATATGCAATATGATTGCCATGTATTTTAACAAGGTTTCACTCTTCTTTACTGATGCATGACATTTACTCATTCATTACTTTCATATTTTTAAATCATAGAACTGAACTTTTAGAATCTTAAGTATGATTTTACTGGCATCTATACTAGCACTGCACACCTCTTACATTTCTGCCTCTACCCCAATTCACTGGGGGTGAATGAAATTTATTTTACGCTGCTTCCAGGATTGTAAAAAATACATTTTAATAATTCAACAGCCTTGTGTCTTTCCAGAAACAATGTCCTGGTTACGCTGGATAATCCACAGACCTCACTGTCAAGACGTTTTCATTGGAACCACTTTGAACCGAAGGAATAGTCTGAATGAAAACTGTTGACAGAGTGATGGGGGATGTTTTTGAGCCAAGACATGTTGCCGTTGAATTTGAATTTGAATGCCATTTTCATTGCTTAGCGTGACAGCATAAACCTCACAGACAGATATCTCAAAACCTGGCTGATTAAACCCTAAACCACTTCCTAAAGTTATTATCGTTACTAGGGCTGTCAAAGTTAACACGATAATAACGCGTTAACGCAAATTCATTTTAACGCCACAAATTTCTTTAACGCATTCAAACAACTTGCGATTTTTAGGTTTCAGTTTTAAAGCCAGAGGGAAGATACTATCATATGAAACTACAAAACCTAAGGAATCCATTGGTACCAACCATATCATACTAGCTTGTCATGAAGGAGGCTAAATAACGATCCAAACTTGTGTTACATTTTGGCAAGGAAAAACTGGCAGGCCATTTTCAAAGGGGTCCCTTGACCTCTGATCTCAAGATATGTGAATGAAAATAAGTTCTATGGGTACCCACGAGTCTCCCCTTTACATGCCCACTTTATGATAATCACATGCAGTTTGGGGCAAGTCATAGTCAAGTCAGAAGACTGACACACTGACAGCTGTTGTTGTCTGTTGGGCTTGAGTTTGCCATGTTATGATTTGAGCATATTCTTTATGCTAAATGCAGTAAAAAAATGTATGAAGTGAATGGTGTGACCAGTGATGTGGTCAGATGCCAGGAAGAAGAAATTCAGTGGACCATCACGGACGAAGGCTGTCTACACATATATTCTCTTTTCACCGACATGGCACATAGTCAAGTTTCTCCACATTGATTTGTTGCATTATTTACGCACGGTTACTCGCTTTAATAGTCCGATGGGACTTTGATGGGCAACTTATGTGGACATGTTTGAAAAACTTGTGCTGGGCGTTAAGAGTCCACGTTGGTCTCTCCGTCTGCGAGGTCGGTGATGACGGGGCATTCCTACCTCCCTTAGGGGGGATTGGTTTACAGAAATGGTAGAAAGTATCTTTCACGGACCGAAAAACACAGCACATGTGCGTGCCATACTTAGAAACACAGAAATAATGCAGAGGCCTATTTAAAGCGGCGCTATTGATTCGGATCCGTCTAAAAGGAGGGAGCGCTCGGAGGAGTGGAACACGGGTGTCTGTATTACACGCATTTCTTGACCTTTCCTGGGATGTAGTCAGGTTTCCTCAGCTCCGCCATACATCATCCAGCTAATGCAGGGCCGGCTAATGGTATTAGCTATGCAACACGAGCTGGCAAATGGAATAAATTGTGAATGGGAAGGTGTGAAAGTGTGCAGACGGCCTGGAGTTATATCCAGTTTGTCAAAGTTATCATTCATCCTGCACTGCTGTGAGTGCCTTTCTTAGGTGCAGTGATTGTTCTCTCCATACAAATGTACAGTATATATGAATCAGTCTCACCGCCGTAAATTGTCTTTCTCATTCTGAGCCAAGATGACAGCTCTCCTGGGAGAACACTGACTCAACGCAGAGCTACAGTATACTACATCTTAAAAGTAACTCCCCCTCTTTCCCTCTACTTCTCTGGGCTGATGTAGAAAACACAACTGACTGTAGACCAAAGGATAAACCTGGAGCTCCAGAGGGTGCATACCTCAGCTGGAAACAGAATTGGAGCTTAAAGACGGCGTTGGAGCTTTAAACAATTTCATTTTGGCTTCGGTGGGTTTAAAACACTCATGAAACAAAATAAAACTAGCCCGGGATTTTATGAGCGTGGGGCTGTGTGTGTGTGCAGGGAGATGTGTTTATTAGCCGGGGTGTGGACGAGAGGGAGAGAAAAAAAAGATTTAATTTTTATGAGCCATTGAGGTCTTTATGGTGGAGTTAACCCCAGGGTCCTGTGCAGAGGTTGGTGTCTTGGCTTCTGCCAGTTCAGGGTGGAGATGAGCAACTATCAGGCGCAGCACATGCACAATGACCTCTTTATCAGCCGCCAAACACTCCCTCTCTGTCAGCGCAGCCTCTATCTCAATCTTCCTCTTGTGTTTGTCGCCGGACGCGCACACATCCATCACACACACAAATTATTCAAGTGAGCGCTCTGTCTTCTATTAGGGAGGGTTAATAGGGAGAGCGGAGGGGAGGGCAGACAGAGAGGCAGAGTGTTGGGAGAGAGTGAGGAGGGGGTGCAGATGAACAGAGGAGCTGCTGTAAAGTGCTCTGATTAGCAGGAGTAATTATACTGCAGCGGTGAAGGCGCTGAATGCACACTGGCCACCTTCCACCACTCCGCTAGCCCGGCCACTCGAGGGCCGCTGTGGGAAGAGATGTAGAGAGCGAACGAAGGGGAGGGAGGGGTGAGCGTGATGAGCAGGATAATAAAGAGAGAAGACTTTATCTGTTTTTTTAATCTTTCCCTCTCTTGTTCTCGAGGACAAACACTTGAACAGACGCTCAACACTCCAACGCAAATCTCCTCAACTGGAGACCGAACTCCACCTTTTTTGGAAAAGCTGTGCCGAGGCCAAGCGGCCAGAGACCTTCGATAAAAAAACACGCATGGGGGTGTTTTCAATTTCACATCAAAGAGATTCACACATGTGCGGTGTCCGTAGATTAATGAAAAAAAGTTTAACTTGGCGGAGGGAAGAGCATGCGTGTGCCGAGTAAGCCTGCTATCGGCTGTATTGATTTTGGATGCTCATAAAAAGTGTGTGTGTGTCTGAAGCTGGTGAAGACTAAGCCTGTGTGTGTGTGTGTGTGTGTGTGTGTGTGTGTGTGTGTGTGTGTGTGTGTGTGTGTGTCCTGCAGTGGAGTGTGGGTGCTCATAGAGGTCATTCAGCGAAACCTGAGCACGAGCAGAAGAAATCCCAGGACTCGAATCGACCCCTCAGCATAGAATACCAGCACAGCACATATGCTGCAGCTCTCACTGTCTGTTTTCATCTCTATTTCTTCCTCTCGCGCTCTTTCTGTCTCTGTGATTGTATCATGTAATTGACACTGGGTGACAGCTGGATATGAACTGGGGATTTAGGGATTTTAAAATACCCCAATCATATTTTTTTACCGCGTGCCGAAGAAAGATTGAGACAGCAAGATAGGAATTAAAATACATTTTCCTGACTTAAAAAAAATACGCAAATAGGATGAGAATCCCAGCGAGGCAGCTTCCTGTTTGCTGCAGAAAACATATTCGTGTGCATCGTAGACCACCGTGGAAGGCCTGGAAACATCATCACCAGCACATGTGACTACAGCCGTTACCCACAGGCCCACTGGTGCTACATGACAGGGCTCTCCTTTCAAACGGACGTCCCACAAGGTCACTTATCGTGCCATCTCCGGTCGCAACCGCCGCTGCCGCTACATTACTATCGCTTAGGACAAGGCGGGTCAAAGGTGAGACCAGCTGCATGGGTGGGCGCCAAATGGGCAGCAAAGGGCCGTATTGTGGCCTATTGTCCATCAGACATGTCTAGAATACAGTAGATGTTCTGCGTGTTTTTAGGGGGCACAGGGTGCAGTTTGTTTTGATGGCTGTCAGTCCTGTCACATGGCGTCCTCCATCCTCGCTGAGGAACATTGTAAGACTTCACCAGACTACATTATTGTACAGTCTTGGCTATATATATATATATGTGGAATTTGGGATCTGATGAAAGAAATAAGGCTGATTTTGCAAAGAGCTGGGAAAATAGTCATTCTTGGCGTCCCACCATGTGAAGTTTGGTATGCACACTCGCTTCCAGGACTTCCACAGGGCTTCCAACCTCAGACTTGTTGCATGATTCAAGAAGTTTGAATACTGCAGGGACTAGGTTCTTCTGTTCTATAAACAAAACTCAACAAGGCTGAACTTTGATCGTAGCTTGAGCTGGCACAGATGTGGACATTGCCAGGTGCAATGAACTGTTTTTTTCTAATGCTATGCCAGCAGCTGTGAGGCTGTACTTGGGCACAGCAGTGCTATGTGCTAAATGCTACCATCTGCATGCTAATATGCTCACAGTGATAATACTTACATGCTGATGGTTAGCAGGGTGTGTTTACTATCTTCACCATCTTAGTTGAGCGTGTCAGCATGCTAACATTGGCTAATTGGCACAAAGTACAGCTGAGGCCGATGGGAATGTCATTAGTTTGGTCATGAGCCAAAGTATTTGACAAATTTGGCCTGATGGTGGCTGGATCACCAAAGATATTTCAGTTCATACTGAGGGTGCAGCTTGTTCTCATGGAAAGACGTATGAATGACAATAATAGAATAAAAAGTGAAAAAGACCGCTTATGGCGGGCAGGTGGGGAGGTGGATGGGTCCAACAAACACACGACTTTTAACCAGGAGACCGGTGATTTGTAAGTTACTTTAGTGACGTTTGTCACGTGTTTTTTTGCGACGTGTTTTCCGTACTCATGTGACGTTGTTTACATACGTGTTTTACTTACTTATTTTAAGCCCAACCATATGTTTTATCTAAACCTAACTAAGTGGTTTTGTGGCCTAAACCTAACTGCGGACGTTACCGTAGTTTTGTTTGATTGGCGTACAAATGAAATACGAAAAGCCTAAAATAATGTGTTAGAGGTTAGGGTTGTAATGTCGTGCTATTTATACGCCTTCCCGTGAGACCGGGTTGGAGGGTGACATAATGTCTGAACCAAATTTCATGGCAATCCATCCAGTAGTTGTTGAGACATTTCACTGGTGGCGCTAAAGGAAAACTTAGGTCGCCAAAGTCAGAGGGGTTCTTTCTCTTGGCACGATGAATGTCATGTTTCATGGCAACCCATTTCATAGTTGTTGAGATACTTAAGTCTGGACCAAACAGGTGGATGGAGAAACAGGCTGACGTTGTTGTTATGCATCATGGCTAAAAACTGCAAAACAAACATGTATCTGTTTTTGCTGGAAGAACATCACATTCGTCCTTTTTTCTCCCTTTTGTCAATAAATCCTGGCAAAATTTGACCCGGTGGCACATGATTTAAAATGCAGAGCAGAGCCGAGCAGAAGCCACAGTTTGAAAGGTCTTGTTTGTGCTGGAAATAACTGGTGATGATTCATTGATGATAAAAGTCTAAATGTGGCTCCTTTGATGTTTAGCACACGTGGAAGGAAAGGTGGTAAGTCATCGTCTATGTTATTAGCCCCTCTTCCACCTCATCTGCGGCTCCTGCTCTTATCTTTCCCCAACCCATTTCCCCACGGCCTGTCAGTGCTATTACAGTCTATTAAAAGAGGAATTTACACCCTCCATGCGGTGCTAACACATCCTCTGTACTACGCAGTTGGGTGTTGACAGATTTTTGAGGTTCATTAACTTGGTGGATCCAAATACCTGCCAGCGTCTGAGGCCGTGAAATCCCAACCAAGTCAGCCTTAGAACGAGAAATGTTGCAGCTCCAGTATAAATCCCAACATTCCCATCAGAGGCTGCTATTTAGATGTTCATTTAAAAATTATAATGCACACAAGAGATCGATAAATGCCCTGCATTAGCAAGTGCTCCACCTATTAAGCGCCTTCTTCAAAGCATTTAATCATTCCGCAACCTAAGTGCCTCTGTGGTCAAAGTTTGCATAATAAAACCTTGCATGGAAGGAAAAGAGCTTTTCTCAGGGATGACCACAAACTTCCTCTGAAATCAGGGTCTGTTGTTTGGAAAAGATTGTTTTTGTTGCGAGTGCTGAAGATGTCGATCTTTACTTTACTGTCCTCACATATCTGATATTGCTCTAGAGAAAGATAGCAGATTTCTATCAAGGAAACTGAGAACAATGCTACCTAAGACATTTTTACCTCCCACATTTGAGCCTCTTGGCCTCCTGATGAGGTCGATTTCATGCCTCGTCTGACCCGAGAATTTACAGCTTCCTTAGTTATAAGCTGCCTCTACTCTCAGCTCGACTCTGCTCCTTGCCTTCTGCTTTGTGGGAGAGCAGATTATTCATTGTCTCTGTGTTGACACTGCAGTCGTCTTTGACCTTTTAATGCTAAAGCTTTCAACCTCCTGCCATTTGAAAACATGACCAGCACCGACCTCTGACCTCGCCGGTTCCCACAGACACATGTGGGAGTCACTTGTGGCTTGTTCAAATGTGATTGAGACGTATATGATGGCTCCGACACACAGCTTTAAATTTCCTGACAACCAGTGTGCAGCATGTCCTCTGCTCTTGTTCTGTTTTAAGGGTGCTTAAGGGTCACACCTAACCTGTCTGGTACAGTTGGAACAACCTCTGGTGCATTTTGTTTGTTTGTTTCAGGTCATTTTGGCTCGTGTGAACGCTGTCAGTTGAACTCTGTAACGGACCAAACAACCAGACCAAGCAGCTTGAAAAGGAGGGTCTTTGCTTCCAGGGGACTGATACAACAGAAAGTAAAAAGAGGTAAACACAGAGGTGTGTTATGCATGTATGCTCCTACTTTATTTTGGGAGTCCCTTATTAAAATATGAATGAAATGCAGAGCAACTGTCCCCATTATATCTGAGTATCCTGGTTCTGGCTGTCATGACAGGTGAAGTCCAGTTGCAGTCTCAACTAATAATGTTAATAACCAACTATTCTTTTGTGAGCTCTTTGTGCAGCCCCGTCTCCTAAAAATGACATTACCATACAACTAAACTGCATTCTCAATTACGTTTGGATGGAAACGTATTTTGTCATGGACTACGTTTGTCTTTGACGTATCACAAATATGTTTGTAATGATAGTCCGCGGAAGGCCGCAGCAAGTGGCGTAGTACAACGAGCGATGGCCAGAGCAGGAGACGTACATCGAGTGATCGTTATTGAAAGTATAAGAAGCGAGAAAGTCCACTAGGGGCAGATGGGAGGGGTGGTGGATGGGTCAAACAAACAGAGGACTTTCATTAAGGAGAACGCTGTTTGTGTCCCGTGTGAAAGTCAACATTGACATATTTTAAATAACGTAACAAACATAGTAATTTTAAGCCAAACCATGATGTTTTTTTTACTAAACCTTGTTACCTAAACATAACAAAGTAGTGTTGTTGCATTTTTCTGTTTTGTTTTGTTTCAATTTACAAAGTTAATCATGTGTTTAAAACTGTTTTTTATTTATTATTTTAAAATTTGTGCGGCATTACTTTATTTTAGCTAGGGCTGTTACTAATGATTATTTTCTCAATTAATTAATCGATTGTTTGTTCTATAAAATGTCAGAAAATAGTGAAAAATCACACATTTTCACTATTTAAATTCCCTAAGCCCAAGGTGACATCTTCTGATCACTTATTTTGTCCACCCAACAGTTTAAAACCCAAAGATATTAGGTTAACTGTCACGTAAGTTAAAGAATTTAGAAGCTGGAATTAGAGAATATTTAGAGGCACTTTTGCTTGGAAAAATACTGCCACGATTAATCAACTGTCAATATAGTTACCAATCAATTTTCTGTCAATCGACTAATCATTACAGCTCTATTATAAATTTCCCCAGTGAGTCTATGTGATGCTGATGATGCACAATGACAGTCAACAAAACTGTCCAATGAATGATTTACCCGTCAGTCGTCTGAGTTCATGTTTGCACCTCTTGGTTTGTTTGTGATAAGTCACACACACATAATAGATCTCTTTCTTGTCTTTGGTCTGGACCGAGTTACCTCAACTGAAGGTGTGAAAGCGACCTGCGTGTGTGGCAGACTTACTATGACAGATAGAGTCACTTTCTGGTGTGCACACAGCCAGCTGTATCTCACTGTCCTCGTCACAGATGGTGCAGGGCAGGCAGGGGTCGAGGGAGCTCTCCCGGTCAGAGTAGGTATCGTCCACGCACTCCTCGCACACCGTGTCGTGTTCGTGTTCGCAGTGCGCGAACACGCCCTGGCCCGTCGGGCACACCGTACACGGCACGCACTGACCGGATATCCCGTCGAGGAAAAAATTGTAGTTGCAGACGCAGATGGCGTTGTTGGAGTCGGTGCATGGCGTCTCCATCCGCATCAGGCCGAGGCACTCTGTGCATGTCCGGCACTGCTCTGTGTGACTGTAGTTCTCTGAGTAGGTCTCACCTGCACACGAGAGGACAGGTCGAAAGAGACGAGACAGAAAAGTGAGAGGGAGGAAACGAGAGAAGGGGCAAAGAGCAAAGGAGGTTAGAAGATGGAGAGAGCGGGAAATATGAGGAGATAAACAGAGGGATAAACAGTGAGTCTAATGACATTAATCATGTTTACTGCACATTCATTAGAAGGGAGGACACATTGATCCACTGGGCTCTTAGTGATTTGTGCTCCGGGACAAGAAAGGTGCTCTTGTCGGGGAGCGAGTCAGAGGCCTGCTGTGCTCATTACGATATCGATCCCAATGTGTTTGTGCTGCGCCGAGTAAACTGCTTTAATCTCAGTCATACACACAGAGAGAAGTGCAGGTGCATCGACATGCTCACACTGATGCACAGATGATAAAGACTTGTGTTTAGTATACCCAAGTGATCAAGCAATCACTCGGGTATACTTATAGGCTTTAGAGAGTCTTAACGAGTCAGTCTGCCAAAATGGAGCATTTCTGGGACGCTTGAAAATGTGTGTATCATTTTAAATTATATAATTTATTATGATTACTTATTTGCTAAATAGAAAATTGATTTAACATGTTGTGCTCTTGAGTAATTTATTTTTGTAAAAAAATATATTTTGTAACTAGGTTTATACTTCCTGATTAGAATATTTAATTAAGACCAGTAACAACCTCAAACAGTTCTGGCTTCTGATTGGTTAATACTTGTGTCTGTTTTTCAGTCAGTTTTGATGACGCTAAGGACACACTAGTCTTTGCTTAACGTTTTTGTTTATTGAGTAACCATTTTTAACTTTTATAGTTTTGAAAAATAAACTTTATTTGCTATTATTATTTGCTATGTAAAGATATAGAGGAGTAATGGCAACCTGAGCAGAGAATGAAGTCTCTCTCCATCTGTGTGTGTTGAAATCTGAGCTTCTCTGTGCTTTGTTGACGTAGCCGGTCTGGTTGCACGTGCATATTAGTGCATGTGAGTCTGTGTGTGCTATGTGTTGTTCTGCAAATTGATGTGTCCTTTTTCTGGAAGGATGTAAAAAAAAAAAAATGAGTGCCTTTTTAATCAATGCATGTGTCCAAAGGACGCCCATTTTAAAGAACGACTCCATTGTATTATATTGATTTTTTTTTTATAGGTTGTGAGCGAAAGAGATAGCAGACCACAGCTGAGTTGTGGAGAGCAGTGTTGAACAGAATGAGGTAAAATCCGTTCTGACTAATTGCCTGCTGCTTTTCAATTACTTCAAACACTTCAGATTTGCTCTCCAGGAACGTTTGCATTGGGAGGATTTGGGAGAGTTCATCGCCGAGGAAGCGATGACCTCAAATTAGCTTATTCTTACACTGAGAGTTCCTAGGGGCTCAAAGTAATCTATTAATATTGCATGTTCATATAGAATTATTTTCAGATATAATTGGATGCCTGCTGCTGAATTATGCATACGGTGAGAGGGAGGGGGGGGCCGTGGGTGTGTTTTAGTGGTTGAATGAGATGGGAGTGGAGTAGAGAGGATGACAGGGAAATAAATCTACAGCTCTGATTCACTACAGGGGCGGCTTCACTGTTCTCCAAATCACATTTCACTTTTTCTGTGACGTGCTTAACATGAGAGCGGTCACCTTGCGAGAGCCGCAGTTCAGACACGTGTGACGTTTTACGCCTTGCTGCATACAGAAAACATTAGAGGGGTGGCAGAGTTCAGCAGGATGTTTAGCATCCATCCATCCAACACCAAAGTTTTACAATATGAGACAAGAATACATGTCGAAACAGCTTTGTAAACTGTTAAATGATTGCGTGTTTCACTCTTGATCAAGTTAACACTGGTTTTAAAATCTCCGTAGTGGTTAAACGCCCTTTGTCTTACAGTGAAGTAGATCATTCGTACTGGGTGTAACCGTAAATGAAGCCACATGACTGTGTGGAAGTGTGAGACTTTTTTATTTATGTTTTTTACGCAACTCTTATCAGCATATGCACATGTCTGTGTGTGTTTTTCATGAGTGCTTAGTGGGTGTCGTGTTGAGCAACAGCATATTGTCAGTGTGAAAAGCCCCGCAGCAATGTCCCAGCACTTGCTTTGCGTTGTAAACGCTGGCACAGACTGACGCTCTAAACACCTTGTAAACAGCAGCACAGCTAAGAAGCCGACGATGAAAGCTGTCACATTATACAGGCCGACTGAGGGGAGCAGACGGAGGTAATGATATAGAGACAGGTAGGCAGACCAGCGGGTGGGAGCGGCGGCTTGATTTGCTCGAATGAATCTCGTGACTCAATCGGAAACAGTCTTTGAGGGTGGTCTGGTGAAAAACATGATCAAAGTGTTGACGTACGACTGGAAGGGGAAAGGTCAGGGGATGTAAGTGAGTTCAGTTTCCTTCTCGATTAGACCCGCACACCACTACATTCAGAGTTTTATCTTCTCTATCTGTCATCACCTTTGCTCTTATTACTGTCTGGAGGCAGAGCGACACCGACGGAACGATCCAGAACCGGACAAATAGCAGACCTCAGAGGTAAAGGATTATTGGAATCTGTGAGCTGGAAGCCTTTGTTTTTCTTTGCAGTCAGGCTCAACCGGGCAAAGCCCTCCTCATTCATTTCAATTATCCCACGGCGCGCAGGCTTCCTCGGCTAATTTTAACTCGCATGCATGAGCCCCTCTGCAGTCCTTGTGTGTGTAAACACGTCTAAATGCGACCATATGCACCATATGAGAGGTGTGTGTGGTTTATGTGTCAGCGATTGCATGTGTGGGCCATAAGAAGAAAGTAAAAGGCCACCGAGAATCAGGTGGAGAGAGTCTTCTTTAATAAAATATTATCCTTTTTCTAATTGCCCCCAACTGAGAGATGACCGGTGCATCTCGGTAAGAGTTTTCATTTTCGGCAGTAAAAAACGGCCGTTGGTAAAGGGAGATGTGGCGGTGTACCGGGGGATGGTGCACTTAAAATGTGCCACTTCAGCCCCGTGAAGACCCCCCTCCGAACACTGATGTGTTTCGGCCCCATTAGTGTCATCAATAATGTAGCTGTGGACGGCCTTGAAACTGCCCCGTGATCTCCACAATCAGCACTTTAGGTGTAAGCTTTTAGCGAGGATGGCCATTTCTGCCACTCCACACAGCGCGTCAGGGTCCACGTTTCAGTTTTGCTCCCGACCCTCTGCTGACTGCAGATAAATCATCAGCATTTGGAGAGCTGCGTGACGGCTTTATTTGTCTTTTTGAACATGAAACATTTTTGTGTGTAATTATCGCCGCGCTTCATTGGCCCACTTAGCTTCCCTCCAGATTTGAAACAGGTGTTTTAGGATATTACCAAAGCTGTTATTAGGAGACCAAAGGAGGGAAGTTGTAATTTAACAATCAACAGTTGCTCTTGTATCTTGGGCTGAGGTGTATTTTTTTGCCTCATTATGGTGCCATGTAAGGACAAAGCTTCCTTTAAAACCACCTCAGAGGGGGAAATCTCCATTTCCCCTTTCTTTATCCCTCATGATCCAACATTGGAAGCGATTCTTGATGCTCTCTGTCAGCCCTCACCAGTCAGACGAGGCTGGGATTCTACTTTCCTTCCTCCTCTAAATCCCCAGTGAGGTCCGGTCCAGTCGGCCAGCGGGGCTCTTCTTAAACGCTACGTTGACTCGCGAGGCTCTGGCTTTTTTCTCTCAGATCTTCAGTCAGTTTGCAGGGCAAGTTTTTTCTGAATGGTTCACTAAGTGAGGCCAGTCCGGTTGTCTTGTCTCCCATGACAGCAGAGAAAAGTGGAGGAGACTGCTAAATATTTCAGCGCTGCTGATGCTGGCACTCGTCCCGCGCCGGGATTGGGAGGGGGGGATTACACTGACAGGAAGTGGGGAATTAAGGGGGGTCGTGGTAAATAAAGATTCACCCATATTTACCGTGAAACAGGAAATGGATGTGTTGAATTTTACTCTTCAATTATTCATTCCTGCACTTTAGAAAGTGTATTCATAGCTGTAGTTTTCCAGGTACGGTCAGTGTTTGAGCCTCTAACTTCCATATAAATCCCAGCCAGCCTTATTGTAGTGTGTGTGTGCTCCTTTGGGCCTCAGGTACATTAAGATTTTATCTGCTGAAACAAAAACAATATTGAAACCAGTGAAAATGCATTCGTACCGGAAATTGAGTGCAACCTCCTGGGTATTTGAGCTTAATTGTTGAGTGTTTATCAGCGGTGAATACGGCTCCTGTACTGCAGAGCAAGATAATTGTTCAATGTTAGAGGCACAATAGGCTTTTCAATATGGTTTAATTAGCTGGATCAAATGAGTAAAGATGCATTGATGTAACAGTATGCATGATGAATGAGCAGATCGTGCCCTTTGGTGCCTGGCTCTCTAATACCATTTTATCCGCTAATACAGACGATGAGTCATAGCAACAGTGAGGATGAGGAGGAGGGGGGGATGCTGGCTGAGAAAAGCGAGTACAGGATGGAGAAAAGAGGAGACACGACTAGAGTTGGTGGGATCGCTGGTGTGGAGGGGTGGGGGGGAAAAGAGAGTGAATGAGAAAAAATAACTACAGTCCTGAGGGCCAGGCCACATTATAGGAAAATGGAGCTGCGGTTTACCAACTATGCATCGTCTGCCACTGTTTACTGCAGGAATATGAAAAAGGAATATGACGCGCAACACAAACTCCTCATGACGTCAAACTGAAGAAAAAGTCCAGACGCTTGTGAAGCCTGCGACGTGTTTCTGTACCGACTCCAGGCACCTCCACTCAAGCAATTTCCTGCTCCAGTCTATTAACGTTTATGAAGACTATTAATTACTCTGCTCACTCTCCATCCACTGGTGTGACTGGATTTTTAACAACACTGTGGCAAAAGCGCGAGACGTCCACTTTGTATTTTTTTATTTTTGCACAAACAAACTTGTTTTTGCCAATTTCACGCCACTACCTCCTCTAACATTGACTTTGTTTGACAGAGGTGGTTTATATGAAATTGACTCTGTCCTTTTTTTGTACCCTGTGGCACTGTCGCGCTCTAGATGTAGAGAATTGGCTTT
The DNA here is from genome assembly GCF_043250625.1 of Sebastes fasciatus. Lineage (NCBI taxonomy): Eukaryota > Metazoa > Chordata > Actinopteri > Perciformes > Sebastidae > Sebastes > Sebastes fasciatus. Next base: position 23,906,132 of record NC_133807.1, on the reverse strand, counting down.
CTGCCCCTGAACCCATCGCTGCGGCTCTCGAGTTCCTCTAGGCGAAGAATGAAAAACTTCAAAGGGGTGAAATCAGCCAGACTTGAGATTCTTAATAACATAACACAACACAGAGATTAGCATCTGTTGTGCAAAAGAAGTTCAAGGATAATCGGAGTATCGGTTTTCTCCTCTGGACAAAGAGCGTTCCTGCCAGCCTGAGAACATTCCTCCAGAATTTAATCATTTCCTACAAAATGACATCCAGTTTACACGCACCATTTGCCAGTGTTTACATGTGGCATGTGTGGATTAATGCAATCAATCAATGTTCAACGCAGCGTGAACTCCAAACAAGACTCATTTTGTGTTTTCTGCTCTGTGTCACTCACTACAAATCTCAAACTGACACAATTATCACGTGCATGTGCTTTCAAAAGGTAAGAAAAGGTGCCACATTTGTCCCACCGCTATTCTTCAGAGATGCTTGACCTATACTTTGACGTGTACTTGGCGCCCTGACATACACCAACATCTTAAAGGGCAAAAACAGCTGCTGGAAAGTGATGCAAAAAGACGCCCGAATCCAGAAGAACACATTTTTTTTCCAGCTTTGGCTCTTCTTCTTCTCGAGGATGTTGCGGTGTTGGCACCTCACCAACCTCTGGTCTGTAGAGCGAGCGCTAATGGTTCACAGCCTGAGCCGAAGCTGCGAGCGAACACATTTGGGCCCACTTACAAGTGCCAAACATATGAATTCCTGTCTTATTTCTCAGGACACTCCATAAAGGCAAAACAGACACTTCATACAGATGAGCAAATTGGACAATGGGAGTTTTTGTTTGGAGTTCAGGGCCCGAGCTGCCATTAAAAGCACAGAAAATGAAAGTGGATGTATAAATAAAGATGATGTAAGTGCAGAGACTTTGCATTAATCGGGTGTGAGTGTGTGTAACGCTGGTGATGACATGCAGTTTACATGTGTATACTGTGTTTTGATGGTCTCCAGATTGAATGTAATCCTCTTACGGTTGACACATTACAGGAAGTTGGCATTTTGGTGATCCGACAGTGAGAAAATTTCATTGGAACCACATTGTACCAAAGAGGACAATTGTTGACAGTGAGATTTAATCGACATTGTTTGCGGGAAATGCTTGATGCTGTTGAGTTTTTTTAAATGTAATTTGTCATTTTGAATACCACATATGGGTCTGGCTGCACAAACTTCAGAGGAAGATATCTCAAAACCTCAGAAAACAAAACCATGTGACAAGAAAATGAGGATGTTTTGGTACCACTTCTCTAATAAAGAACAGTTTATAACTTCTGTTAATGTTTTTTCACACGGACGTGAGAGCATTTTATTGATTTCCAAAGTCAATAAACTTATTCTTCAGATTTTATTGAATAAAGTTGCCATTATTTTATACTATTAAAGGGGACATATCATGCATACTTGTATTTTGGGTTTCTACTAGAATATGTTTACATGCATTATTTAATGATTTAATTAATTAAACCATTTGTTACAACTCGTAAAATGGTAGTTTTGTTTTTGTTTTGATCAGTATGTGCAGTAGTTGACAGTCTTTATTTTAACTGTATAACTTATTAAATAAAATCTCTACTCACTGTCCAAACACTGGGCGCACTGGGTCTGCGTGGCGCCGCATTTCTTCACCACTCCCTCTCCTGGTGGACACTCCTGGCAGCATTCTCCACTGGTGGTGTACGTGCCGGAGTCACAGGGGAGCCGCACCGACCGCTCCGTCTTAGACGCCAGCGCTAACGCCACCTGGCACAGCGGGACAGCGGTACAGTACATCAGAGCAGCACTTTCACACACACACAGCGCAGGGCCACTGTGACTTAAACATACACAGCAAAACAAATTGATGAAAATTACTGCCATGTGTCCGACCTGTTCTTTAAATCCAACCGCTATCAGGATTCATCATAAATCATGTTGTGTCCACCTGACACACTTTGAACACGTCTAAACTGCCCTAATAGCTCCCCTGGAGACACATCAGCTCTAATGGTAAACTTATGATGGTCGAGGCAGTGGCCATAAAATCATGTGTGCACAACATTATACACATGCCCGTCCTAATTACTGTCTAAAGGTGAGAGGAGCTGTGAACGCCAACCCCAGCTTCCGAACAGCATGGGCACACACACACACACACACACACTTGCACTGCTATACTAGAGAGGACTTTTTATGGGAATAATGCATTCAATACCACCAAACTTTTATCATCACAACTGCATGCTAAAATCTCTCTCTTAGCCTAAATCCATCTGTAACCCTAAATGCTAAAAGAAAAACTTAATCCTGTAGCAGAATAATGAAGTGAGGACCAACCAAAATGTCCTCACTTTCCAAAAATGTCCTGAAGGTCTAAAACTCAAATTGGTCCTCACAAAGACAGCACTTTTTCTAACTTAGGAGGACATTGAATTGACTTACCCAACTTTAACCAAGTCTTAATAGCACAACTTAATGGTTTACTTTGTGGGAACTGTTTTTTTTTATACCCTATTGGGAAATGAGATTATGTGACTGTGTGAACAGATAGCCGTGGTAGCGACCTGTCAATCACAAGGTAACCACGCCCTAAGGCATCCCCTGCTTTATGGTCTATTTTACTCTAAATGGGACCATAATTTACGAAATGAACATCATGCTGTATTGAAGAAGACCTGGAACTAGCGATTCAGACCATAAACTCATGTTTACAATGTTTACTGTGAGAAGTAGGCTCCTTTTCTTATAGACTTCTATACAATCAGACTCTTTTTTAGCAACCAGAGAAGTCGCCCCCTGCTGGCTATTAGAAAGAATGCAAGTTGAATGCACTTCAGCATTAGCTTCACTTTTCAGAAACAGCAGAGTTTGCCCACTGGTTCATGTACACACTAATTATAAGACTCTTTAGGCTTTTCTATAACTCTGTCCATACTTGCATATCAACCACTTGCAGCAGGGAGCCATTGTACTGCAATTACACATTCATTTGCTGTATGTTTCTCTGTCTTCCTGATATAAATCCATACATGGATTGGTTTAACTTTCTTCATCCTGTCTAATCTGCCTAATCTACTCCAGTTATCACTTTCTCACCCTCCCTCCCTCCCTCCCTTCTCTCTTGTTGCATGCTATATATGATATGATATAAATGCCACGCAGCTCTACTGGCAGAAGAACTGAGGCTTGTTCCACTGGTGTGTACGCAACAATGTTAAATAAAAGGAATTCATACCCAGACATTTTCTAGAACAAAGAAAATCATTATACTGAAAGACTTTCATGTCCTGTGGCTCTTATTATGTAACGAGCAAAAGCTCATTTCCACTTAATTCACATTTGCTGAGACATCAATTCAATCTTGTCTCTCTCTCTCATTGGTCCCTCCCCTCCCCTCCATCCTCGCTCTGCTGTCCCTGCTTTCATTCAGAAACAGATGTACTGAGCAGCCAGCAGCTCTCTCTCTCTCTCTCATTCTCCCTCCTCTTGCTCAACATTTCCCTCTTTCTGTCATCTGCTCTCTAGGTGCATTTCTCCTCCTGACTTTACAACCTACAGTTCTGCACAGATCTCAGGTTTTATTTGAGTACATCATCAGGATTGAAGTCACGTTTTTGTCTGCAAAAACGAACTCTGGATGCAGTCCAAAACCCTCAAGAGAGTTCCCTCTTGTATATATGCAGTGGAAGGATTCATGTCCCCTAACTCCCTTTTCCTGTGACATCTCCCTGGAATACCACTCAGCCCAAACACAGATTAATGGCAGAATCAGCGGGAAATTGGTCCACCAGCAGCGGGAACATGCGTCCACACTCACAAAAACAACGTACGGTGACCCAGCTGTGATATGCTTGGTTTGCACGCTCCCCAATTTCATGGTCAATTTGAGAGTTTATTTCTAAATTTAATTCTAGCAAAGTGCACCCGACCGTCGCCACCCTTTAAACCAGCTGTCATAACAGAGTGTCCCCTCACATCCAGGGCTGTTCACATGATGACTGAGCTGCACAGCCCAATTAGACCAGCTGCTGTGGACATACCAGAGTGCCGGGAGGATGTGCCCTCTCTGCTCTGTGTGCTTTATCACCATCGTCATCCAATAATCAACTTTATCCACAAATTTCACGTTAAAATCTGCTGATGTCGTATAAGAATTTAATGAATCAGTTTACTTTCTGTAAACTGCAGCATCTTAATCTCTTCTTATCCTAATACCCCCAAATTAAGCTAAAAAATTAGACGTAAATACGTCTTCTTGTTAATGCTATTAAGAGTCTGGGCCAACGCGTCTGTCAGCAGACTGCTCCTGGATATCTGGATGCTTTCCAATGTGAAGCAGAAATCTCAATTTTCCAGAAACTAATCCGAGCAACTTTTCCTCCCTGGATGAAAACCAAGAGGGAGGTGTGTGTGTGTGTGTGTGTGTGCATGTAGCTGCATGTGTATGTGTGGAGCTGGAGGGGATATAATATAAGCTGGGCATAATATCACATGCAAATCAGTTGTTGTTTAGCTGCATGCAGCATCTGCATGTTTAGCAAGGGGGGGGGGAAACAGCACATTGGTCCTTTAATATTTTTTTTTTTTAGAGGGAAACACCACAGAGCTGATATGAAATTATCATAAAATCACAAAATGTATTATAAGTACCATGAAGAGCTCTGAAGTCCAGAAAAACTCTACACAAAAGTCCCAGCAGGATTATTAAAGCACTAGAATAAAGGTCTCTATACAATTTTAGACACCAGTGAAATGAAAAAATCATATCACAAAGTGCATAAGGTCACTATAAAACTCATCTACAGTCTAAAAAAGCAGCATGATGAGAATATTACAGCACATTACGCACATGCTGCATAAGCTACTTACCAAAGCGCACAGAATGAGCAGTGATAAGGTAGTAGTCATCCTGCGTCGCCTGCTGGAGTCACACAGAAGCCGGTGTAGAGCAGAGAGGAGGCAGCGCTATGTGGAGGAGGAGAAACTGCTCATTTTAATTCCAGAGGCAGGCAGCAGCTTTTTATCAATGAGTCCGCACCATCACCATCACGAGTACCGATCCGGGACCTCGGGACCGGAGTCAGATGCGGCTGTCTGGTGCACCCCTCAACACCTCCAACACCACTATACGCACTGAAGAAGAGAGGATGAAGAAGAGGAGGAGGAGACCGTCCTGTCCGGAGTGCTGCGAAGCTGCAAGTGCACTGCGGAGGAGGCAAGAGGAGAGGAGAGGAGAGAAGAGAGGGGGGCAAGTCTCTCCTCCACTTTATTACCCCTGATAGTCCTGCAGTAAGACTATACAACCTGCTCCTCTTCCTCTCCTCCCTCCACCCTCTCTCTCTCTCTCTCTCTCCTGCTTTAATCTCACTGTGTGGTCTGACTCAACGTGCAAAAAGTGACATAAAAATGATTTTACATTCATTGTAAACATTACGCAGCATTACGCACACTTCACTTCTCTCTCTTTATTATTTGCACTATGTGGCCAAAAGTATGTAGACACCCCTACTTTAGTGTACTTTTGGTCTGGGGTCTGTTTTGCATCTACTGTATTGGGCTTGTCCCAGCAATTTAGGAGGGAATCTTAAAGGACCAGTGTGTAACAATATGGAATATGATATTAATAAGTATGTTTTCTTTAGTGTATAATCACCTGAAAATAAGAATCATTGTGTTTTTGTTACCTTAGAATGAATCGTTTATATCTACATATCGAGCGGACCAAGCCCCCAGGAAGAGCGCCGGGCTTTGATGCAAATTTTCATAGTGGTCAAACGGTGGTACTACAACTTCGGTGTCAGTCATGTGATGCCATTGGGCCCAAAAAGACTTTTTTCCCATAGACTTGCATTGGGAAAGAGACGTCTGTAACGGATAATTCTATTTTAGATAAATCAACTTCCCAGTATGAACACTTGAATAGCCCTTATTTAAATCATTGGGTCCTAAAAGTTGTAAAATGCACTAATAGCTGAATCCAGAGTTATTTCCCTTCCTCCGTTCATGTGAATGAGACCCAGACCGAGGCTGGAGCGAGGGTTGGGAGACGGAGTTAAAAGAAACGCTAATGTGCCGGCTCTGTGGGCCCAATGACTGCAGAGATCGCCGGATGATCCGGGTTCTTTATCTCTCGGCAGTCGAGCCATTTTGGCTTCATGTGCCACTGAGTAACTCTCATAGGAATGAACGAGAGCCCGCCTCCAACGCTGTATCCAGTTCTCTTTATACATCCATGTCACGGAGTTCACCGTGTTGCTCCACCATGTTTCTACAGTAGCCCAGAAACAGACAAACCAATACTCGATACTTCCTCGTCGTTACTCACTCCCATCGCCAACACTCTCTCTCTCTTGTTTCACCACTCACTTCCCACTCTACGCACTGGCTCTGCTCCAACTGGCTCTAGAGAGGACCATTCGCGTTTTTGCATCAACCACCGTGGCTCTCCAACACGCTTGGCACACAGGAGAGGCTTCAGTTGGTTGCTCCTCACCTCACCGCTAGATACCACCAGATCCTACACACTGCTCCTTTAATGCTGCAGCAAATTTGGTGGCAATAATTTGGGGAAGACTTTTCCCTGTTTCAATATAACAGTCCCCCGCATACACAAAGCCTGCTCCATAAATAAAAAATGTTTTTTCCCAGTTTGGTGTGGATGAACTTGACTGGTCTGACCTCAAAACCTTTGGAATGAACTGGTCTTATCAGCCAACATCAGTGGTTGACCTCACTAATGCGCTTGTGGCTAAATGGAGGCAGATCCCTGCAGCCAATAACATGTTTAACAGTCACCTTACTGTCCACATACTTTTGGCCACACAGTCTGTGCTAGTGTATATTCCTTCATCACCTAATCTAATTTCCAGTGTTGACACTGTGCCAGAGGCTGCCGTCTGTGCCGCCGTCGTGCTGGATTGAATTATCTCAACGTGTGTTTCTGATATTTTTTTCTTCCCCAAATATGTAAATGAGGCAGGCAAAGTATTAGAAACACCTTTCCATAAACAAGACCACCACAGAGCCTCAAAACTTGTCCCGAGAACTGGGTCACCACACGAACAACTAAAGAAACCTCAAGGACTGCAGGCATAACAGGTGTTTCTATTTTTCTATATCAGATCTATCTACTGCTTTACTCCCACTATCTCATGAATACGTTGTACAAAATCTCACTTTTAAAATGAACTGAATGACTTTATGTTTAAAACAAAGGCTTGTGAGTTTTATCTAATTACTGAGCAAACAGCAAAATCCAAGCATATTCCCATCAGTCAGTTTATAAGGTGCATTCTCATCATGTACCACCAGAGGGCGACTCAGCTGAGCTCAGATCAGCAGCAGCTTAACAATGAAGGATGGTGTTGTCCTCCTCACTTCACTGAGGGATGTGCTCTGTGAAAAGGCATCATTTTCACTGATCTCAGGTTTCATGTGTTACTGTATCATACTGTTGCACAGTAAAGCACTGTATGTATTTACAGTCGCCTCTATGAGAACATGGCAATTTAGATTTCATGTATCTGTGTCCTGGAACTGTACTGTAACTGTGTCGGTTGTGCTAAAAAGTGTAGGGCTGTAACTAATGATTATTTTCATTGTCTATTAATCTGTTGATTATTTTCTCGATTATATAGATTAGTTGTTTGGTCTATAAAATGGTAAAAAATGTTGATCAGTGTTTCCCAAAGCCCAAGATGACGTCTGGTTTTGTCCAAAACTCAAAGATATTCAGTTTACAGTCATAGAGGAGTAAAGAAACCAGAAGATATTCACATTGAAGAAGCTGCAATCAGAGAATTTAAACTTTTTTTTTTTTTAATGACTCAAACTGATTAACCAATTATCAAAACAGTTGGCGTCTAATTTAATAGCCTACACTTTTTGATTGCAAGACATTTATTTTTTACATTTTATTGTGATGATTTTAATAGTATCGTTTCCATGTACCATACAGTATTTAGCACTTCTGTTGAAGAGATTGTAGTCTGAAGTATGTTTTTTTTGGAAACCTGCTGAACATGTTGAGGTTTGAATCCATTAAGCGCCGCCTGCTGCATCACAGATGGTTTTTTTTTGTCAAGATGATGCTAAATTTGGTGAGGCCACTCCAAAACCACTAATGCACATCTAAGCATTGTAATTGTGTTTGATGCTCGTTGAGGTACTTAGCCTTTACACTTAAGGAAAACCAGTGTTGATGGATATTGATCCAAGACGATGTGACGATGAAGCAGTGGTAGTCGCCAAAATTTTTTTATCTGCGTCCCACCTTTCCCGATCTCCAGTCTGTACGATCCACCTGACCCCGCCACTTCCACCTTCTCCACACCGATCACCAGCTCAGGGGACGGCGAGGCCGATGCCCCTGAAGCAGACGCAGCCACAGGGTGATTTAGTTACACTGTTGTAGATCCAAATGCTCTCCAGTATTGATCTTGGGACACATCAATTTTCCCACTTCCTACATCCTCCTTTGAGATCACCCCTGAAGCACCTCCGACTAACCCCCATTCTGATGACTCTGACAGCGCTCCTTTCCATCAATACGGTCCTCGATGATATTGTATTCACATGTCGAACTCAGTATTTATTGTCCATAATCACCACAGCCTGAGTAAAGCCACTGTATCACCGTGGTTGAGCAGATAGTCAATCATAGGCTCCACCTCATTCGTCAAATACATGCTAATAATTAATATTAACCAGGCATGTTGTTGATATTGTTTGATCCCAACAACAGTGTAACAGAGATGTACTACAACTCCAGGCTGAAATGTATCCAGCCAACGGCCAGAAATAGAAAAATGTCCTCTGAATGTGTGCTCTATTAGTAGTGTTATGGATATATGGATATGTGCTGACAGGGGCCTCTGGTAGGATACATGTATTTTTCTCTGTACGTATCACATTTCCTGCCGTATGATTGGTCAGCGAAAGGAAATGTCATGTCAGTCCCGCAAGGTCACTAATAAAATACAATCTTGATGAAGACGACTTGCCGCCCGGCGGAAGTCGTCACAGTGAGTAATTTGAGGGCAGCAACACATGAAATTCACTGGAACACAGTTTTATTTGTTGTGTGGAAACAGCAGACTTGACTTGTCACAGTGGGAAGAGGTGTTACTAACAACAAACGATGGCTCTGTTGTTCAGGTGTTACAGTGACAGTGAGAAAGCATGCACGATACCAGGAACCTGATATCAAAGCAGCTGAATGGAATTCAGCCATCATTTATTTCATTATTTTCACCTGTGTTTTTCATTCCACGTCTAAATGTCTTCTGAGAAAAAGGCCTATTCCTGCTGTTAGTTGTTAACTTTTTTTTACATTTAAAATACATTTCACTACGGATGAATGAACAACCCGAAAACATAATGCCTCCGGCCACAGCTGTCGCCGGCACGGAGACATAAAACAGTTGTATAAAGTACATAATGGATGCAATAACATCAAGATAGTCAAGTCTCGGTTTTGAGTCTGTTCTAAAAGCTTCACTAGGTCTTTAAGGCCCTGTCTTCACTTATACATATATTTTTTTTAAAGCCTTAAAATCCTCTACGTTTTGACTTCTCGTCCACATGCAAACAGAGTTTTAGGTCACTAAAATGGAGATTTTTGTGCGTTTACATGGACATGAATAACCCGTTTATGAGGCTTATCCCGGTTTTGATCATATTCAGGATATGGTGTTTACATGAGCACAGAGAATCAGATTAATTCATATTCTCCGTATACATGATACATACTAGTAATTAGGTTACTGATTACTGATGGTTCATAATATGTGCTATGTTCTGAACCATCCAGACCTCTCAGGTCATCTGGATCAGGTCTGCTTAATGTCCCCAGAGTCAGAACTAAACATGCAGAAACAGCGTTCTGTTTTTATGCACAAAATATCTGGAACAAGCTCCCAGAAACCTGCAGGACCAACTCCAACTCTGAGTTCTTTTAAATCAAAGCTTAAAACGTTCCTGTTTGCTGTTGCCTTTTATTAAACCAGATAATGATCTTATACTGCACTAGAGCTTTTACTCTTGTGTGTTATATTATATTTCAGCTTCTATCCTAGCTTTTATTTTTAGCTTGTTTTTATTTTCTAATCTTTAATGTTTTTATGTTTTTATAACTGTTTTAATTATGCCTTAATGTTCTTTTGCACTTTGTCGCAATGTTTTTGAATGTTTATGTAAAGCACTTTGAATTGCCCTGTTGCTGAAATGTGCTCTACAGATAAAGCTGCCTTGCCTTGCCTAATGCATTCTATTTTCGCAGATGCTGTGATGTTTATAATACATCAGACCGGCAAAATGTCATCCAGAGTTGGGTCCGGAGTCTTCCACAAGCTGCTAGCTTGACAACTGTGAGTACTAACAATAGCCATGTTACGTTTTTACGTTCATTATGATCATTTTGGGGGAGTGTCTTTGGAGGGAGGCCTGAAGGGTTGGGCTGTCAGTGTTGCTGACTTGGCATCTTTCTGGCTAGATTTAGAGACTTTTGGAGCTAGTGCTGTTAGCTACTTTCATTGGAAAATAGTTTTCCGGTTGGATAATCTTTCAAATCTACAAAACAATTGAAACAGGAAAGGAAAAGCGGCCTTATGTGTTAAAGTTTGATGTTTAGTTGGCCCATCCATCCACCCTGACCTCGGCCCTATGCAGACTTTGTTACAATATAATACCTGACTTCTTCCTTTGCTCCCATCATAACTCCTACAGCCGCCAGATGGCTTTGCCACTTAATGTAAACATGTGTCACTTTGGGGCACTTTCTAAATGATCAATACATTTCCATCTCTTTGTGATGGACAATAGTGAGTACAACAAAACTCATAGGTTTTGGTCAAATACATTGTTTTGTTAGACGTTGAAATGCCTCAAATCTGTATGTTACTATGGTATTTGGACAGAAACACATTGTTTGGGCTGTGCGCTGCAGCACATTGGAAATGAAATGAAATAACGACGGGGGTTAAAGTAATGACTTTCAGCTTTAAGGGTCTTTGAAGGTATTTACATCCATGTTGAATGAACAGTCTAGGAATTATGGGCCTTTATATACATATTCCCTCTAATGTTTGACTACAACTCATATACTGTTCCCCCCACTTAGGTGCAAACAGCCTCAAATTATAGTTGAAAGTCATGTGTTGAACCACAGTCATCGTTTCATTTTGGTTCCAATAAGTTCAGAGCCAAACCAAAAGAAAATGTGTCACTCTCTAAATGCTCTAAATGCTGCACTGTGCTTCTAATCAGTCCCAATAAACCCCTCAAACATCACGTTTGTATTTAGAAGAACTTCAGGTTTTATTGCCTGTTTTTTCAGACGGGCTTTCTCCTGTCGGGTCAAGCTCAAAACGTAATATAATGATTTTTGGCCATGCATGTAAAGGAAATAAATGATCCACATAATCAATCACTTCTTGGTTGTCATTTGCATCCCGATTGCAGGAGGGAAACAAATAAAGTCCAGGTTGCCTCCACTTTGTTAAAAACGTGGCTCGAGATCTGAAGGGAGCCGGTGAAGTATTCAAACTGAAGGAATGTATTTCTTCTCTTTAATGCAGTACTCGGTGGTGGATATAAAATACAGATGTACTGTTTAGACACAGATAAGTGTAGGCAAGACAAGAGGCTTCAGTGTGACCCTGGTGTGATGTTACAACGGTGCAGTGATTTCTTATCTTGGTGCTGTCGCTGTGACAGATTGGAGCTGATATAAGAGTTGGATGGCCACTGTATAAAGTTATGGCCCAGCATGCATTGAGGAAACCGCTCGGGGAGGCGTATTGAGTCCACAGGGTGGACACCACATGTTTTGAACACTGCCAAGTAGGGGATAGGACATCACCTGTGACTGGTTACACATCTAAAAACAAGAGTTATAGTTTTCACTCAAATCATAGGAGGAGATGCATTCACCCTTCACAAATCGTTCGCAAATATGAACCACAAAAAGTGCACGCTGAAAGCTGGAGCCGAGCCAGAGCTGCATAGGGAACGTACACTTTTCTCCTGGCAGGCTGTCTTTACGCTGTCATATTCATGGTTTGGGTTTTTTTCTCCTTGGTTAACTTTAACTTTGAAAGATTGCCCACGTCCAGAACGTTAAGCTCAAATATCCGAGGTTCAAAGAGAAGAATAAAAATAGAGTTTTAAGCCCTATCAGAGTCATTTATCTGGCCGCTACAGCATTATTATGGGAACCAAAGAGCTTTTCTTACAGAAATATCCCCATGTATTACATATATTTATGTAAAACAGGTACAGTAAATGCCAACCGAACTTTTTCATCTCAAAATTCCTGGTTTATTTTTTACCCCAGACAAGCTGTAATCAATATGTTTGAATATTTGGCCAATGAAGTGGTTTCTCCTTCCTGTGGCCTCCCTACAATCAACTACATTTCCTGCTGTTGTATTTCAACCCGGTCTCATGGGAAGGCGTATAAATAGCACGACATTAGGAGCGTGTCATGAGGACGCATTTCAGGCTTTTCGCGTGTCCTTTGAACGCCACGCAACAAAATTACAGTAACGTCCGCAACAAAACCACAAAGTTAGGATTAGGAAAAATTTCATGGTTGGGCTTAAAATAAGTACTTAAACTATGAAAAATACGTGCAGAAACAACGTAATATTAGTATGGAAAACACATCACAAACATCACTAAAAACATGTGAAATGTAAGGGATAATGTACAGTGAGCCGTTGTGAAATAAACCCTGACAAGATGCATCGCCCTGAAGGAGTTTATTTTACGACAATGACCCGCTAGCTGTACATTATCCCGCTTATTAAGAAAATCTTTAATTTGACACAAAAACGGTCTGCCAGAGTCCAACATCAGAACTGCGCCCATAGCAACGGTTTGTTGTACATAGTAACGGTCTGCTATAAAGAAATAGCAGACGCTGTAACACATCCTCCTCCCCACCAGCCCGCCATAAGCGGCCTTTCTCACTTTTTATTCTACATCACTAGCTCTGAGCGTAGCATATTTACGCGGATGAATTTACATTGCAGTTAATACAGACACCATGGCGCACAAATGCAAGAAAGGCATTCTCATTGCACGCTAAATGCCTTGCACATTATCGTGTCATTCATACGCCTTTTCGTGCAAACGGGCTGATATATTTAGTATTTTATTTTTTAATCTACCAGCACTTTGCTTGTTTAAAGAAACGTGATTTTACCAGCTCTTCTCACTCTCAGCAGTTCTAAGTGAATTAGTGAAGCATAAATGAAGTCCCTTGCTCATTACCGTAGGTGAGTGATTAATGACTTCCACTGTGTTTGGATCCTCTGAACAGGATTAACCCTAATTTCTCTTTCTGTTGTTTTAATAAGGAGTGTGCGTTTCTTTGTTTGTGAAACAAACTGTCCCCTGGGTAATGTGTTGCAATGACTCATGTTTACTGTGCGTTTTTTACACAGCCAGATTTCTCTCTCCGACTTCAAGCAAAATTTATTGGAAACGCTGCTCTGCACAAAATCAAAGCAGAGAGTCAAAATTCAGGACTTTTCATCATGCAGTTTCTCTCTCATCTGTTGTTCTTGGATGTTCAAAGCATTGTTTCTTTATACTTCCAATGCATTCCATAGTGAAGGAGCAGGAGAGCTGACCCGCAGCCAACAGCTCATGTGGGACGCCAAGTTGGAGGCACACATCAGAAAGTATAAAGTAGAATTACTAGCATAACAGTTTACATAAATTACACAAAGTCCTGAGTGGATAGCAAGAAACAAACAAGGAATAAATCAGCAACTAAATGCCAATTAACAAGAAGCACCAAGTAGCTCCCGATTTAATCTGAATTAAAGACTTCCGTTACTTGGGAACAGACTACAAAATACTATATAATGAACAAGTATGTTAAGCAATAAGCATCAACATGTACATTAATGTGCTCTACATATGATGAATACTGTTTAGCCATGCAAGCAGCAGTCAGTCTAGTGGTCAAATGTGATTGCTTTATGCAAATGTATGTATATATTTATTATTGGAAATCAATTAACAACACAAAACAATGACAAATATTGTCCAGAAACCCTCACAGGTACTGCATTTAACATGAAAAGGCAACAACAGCTGTCAGTGTGTCAGTGTGCTGACTTTACTATGGCTTGCCCCAAACTGCATGTGGTTATCATAAAGTGGGCATGTCTGTAAAGGGGAGACTCGTGGGTACCCATAGAACCCATTGGTCCCTAAGGGACCCCTTTGAAAATGGCCATGTCAGTTTTTCCTCACCAAAATTGAGTGCAAGTTTGGAGCGTTATTTAGCCTCCTTCACGACAAGTTAGTATGACATGGTTGGTACCAATGGATTCCTTAGGTTTTTTCTAGTTTCATATGATTTAGTTTTAAAATTGAGCCTGCAACAACCTCCGAAAGATCACTTCTGGTTGCAAAAACACAAGATGGCGAAGACCAAAATGCCGAACTCGAGTATTCAAAACGGCAGTCCACAAACTAATGGGTGACGTCACGGTGACTACGTCCATTTCTTAAAGTGTTAAACCTTTCCCAACTTTTAGTTTGTCCACACTTCTAGGCAGAGTCAAACGGTCGAACCTCGCTGAGTTTGGGAGCAGCCACTGTAACTTTATATAGACAATGCATGGCAGCTCGCCACAGGCCACAGTTCGCCACTGATCTGGCGTGAATTCGGCTGTAGACTCATGCTGCCTTGTGTCATACATTCCCAGTAACAAGCATAAAACCCCTCTTGTCCCATGACATATGTGGTCATTATTAAGACCATGGCTTATGTTCCAGCTTGATACAGTAAAACTGGTGCTTTGGGGCTGGCAAGCTTGTTAAAAATGTGGTCTGTATCTCTATTCATGTATTTCCTGTTGAATGTAAGTTATTTCTCTAATCAGAACAATAATTTAGACTGGAGTGAAAAATTTATTTACTCCAGCACAACTGCACACCAGATCTCCAGAGGTTGTTCTTTATGACGCATGAGATAAGAGAGTGTTTTGGACTAAGCGACACATTTTGCATCCAACTTTCTGTGTGGGAAATGTGGCGTTTGGTCCAAAAAACTCACTTATCTCATGCAGAAATAAAAAAAAATAAAAAAAATCTCCAGACATCATGGTGCGAGGTGAGATTCCAACTTGTATAACAATAGGAATATAACCTTAAATAAATGGCATTAGTTGTTGTGAGTGAGAGCAAATAAGTGACATGTTCATTTTTGGCAGGCTATTCATTTAACTTCCTTCTTCCTACTCAGAGTTTTGTGCACCCAATTGTAAATTATCATCAATTGACATTTAAATTACAGGTCCTGCATAAGCACTTCCATCAGAGTGGTACTCATGACTCTGATCCACATGTGCAGGACGACTATATCTTGTCAGAAAGCCTTATATTTCCTGACAGAGTGGCTGGATTCTCTGCAGACCCCAGAGGCTCGTGTTCTGCCCTCCCTCTGTGTCCCAGACAGCCACAGGATGCAGCAGAGGTGCAGTGAAGCATTCGAGTCCAACTTTAGTGTCATATTGCTGACCCAGCGCACACAGACACTAAACACCAATGCTTTCATACCTGACAAAACCAGACTGAGACATACAGGGGATGGTATCACTGAGCAGGTGCACTGTGGCAGTCCCGTACAGCCGTTTAAAAAAAAAAAAAAACAGTCTTCCCGTTTCTGTCTCCACATGGCGGGTGGTCGGAGCGTGCTTCACCCTCAGATCCCCTGCTGTCACCGTGTGTGGAGGCAGCAGCACCATGTTGTAAAACATGTGACCCCCTCAGAGTAGATGACCCTGATGTAGCTGGGAGCCAGAAGCTGAAAGGTGCAAAGACAGGTTGTATTTACACAGGTGATGCTCAGGAAAAACTGTATACAGATCATTTTACTCACACACTCGCTGCAAAAAATGTCCATCTTTAACGACTCATTTCATCTCATGTTTAGTTTTTGAATTATTTTTCTTGGTACAAGTGGAAAGTCTCTCTCAGGAGGGGGAGATAAGTCACATGTGTTTATTTCAGGAAAATAAGACTTAATGGATCACTTCACATACCACCCAACCCCGTATTACGCCAGAGTGTGTGATAGACCCGCCTGTCCACCAGATGACAGCGTGTCAGTGTCATGTTTTGCATCGAGGAGACGTGAATATTACACCCATGTATGAAGGTGCAGTACTAGCAGGGGGCAACAAAAACATCACGGTTGGCCTTGAAATAAGTAATATGTAAACTAAGTACAACATGTAAGGAAACAACGTAACATAAGTACGGAAAACACGTCACAAACGTCTCTAATGTAACTTAGAAAACAAAACACCGGTCTCCTGGTTGAAAGTCCTGTGTTTGTTGGACCCATCTACTAACCCCTATCACTCGCCATCGACTGTATTCTCAGTTTTTATTCTACGTCACTAGCTCTGAGCGTAACATATTTACATGGATACATTTACATTGCAGTCAGTATAGACTATATTGCGTACAAATGACACGCCAAAAGCAAGAACGCCGTTCTCATTGCACACTTTTGCCTTGCACATTATCGTGCAACCAGGCTGCACCCCTAGGTGTAAAGCCATGCACATAATTTGAATCTTTTGAGGTTAGTTGTTAGGTGCTTTTTTTTGTTTTTAGTAAGTCATTTTTGGATTATCCAGAGTAACCGAGAAAAACAATAATGTGTACCGGCTCCTCAGAATAATCACAGACCTCACTGAACAGTTGGAACTACTTTCTACTGAAGAAATAGTCCTCTGTGTTGACAGTGAGGCCTGTGATTATCCCGAGTACCCAAGATATTTGTTCTGGAAAGAAAAGCGCCTGTTGAGTTTTTTTAATTTCATTTTCCTCAGTGCTTCGAGCACCACAAACAAAATCCAATTTACTTTTTTGCACACTGTATCAGGGGCAGCAGCAGAAAGATATAGATCTCTCAAAACTGGGGAAGATAAACAGACACTATCTGTATGGCTAGATAAAGGCTTCAGGTAACCAAATCAGGAGGGTACATGGAAAAATATGTATTTTATGTTATACTGCCCATTTAACACTTTTAATTAATTTGTATTTATTTAAATGAAATCTTGTATTTTTAGTGTTGGGGACTACATAGACATTGTTCTGCTGTTCTGTAGCTGGACTGAGAATAGTTTCAAACATAATACCAATAAAGTAATGCAGGGATGACATGTTTTTGTAGGCCAACACAGAAGTTAGAAACGCATGGGTTCCCTCAACAAAAAGCCAATGGGATGTTTCCATTGGGTTTTGGATAATTGAAGAAAATAAACTCTGTGGCAAACAAACGTTTATGATACTTACACGTTTTGTTCCATAAAAAAATGTCCACAAATGAACACCACTTTTACGATTTTTGAAGTCGCATTTACGATCGCATGACTTCACGTCACCACCACTTAGCTAAATGTGGATTAATGTTCTGCATGATGATGTTAAGTAGTCTAATTTAGCAACTTGTTGGCAACCGCCTTTTTGAAACCACTTAAAAGCTTCAAAATTCATGAGTGGAGTATTTATTGATTTATTTCATGTCCTAAAACAAAATGTTAAATCTCTTAAGCTTATGTTAACCACAGACCTTATTTCAGGCATCTAACTAAAAACCCATTGAGTTTGAGACAAGGGAACCAGAGGTGCTAAAATACTAATAACTCATTTCTGGGTTTTAGGGCTCATTCCTGCACTACTCTATTCCCATTTACAGTAAACAGGAAGGATCATATACTCAGATCATCTGCTGTCCTCCACCAATAATTTGATTTAATGCCTAAAATGCTATTGCTGTCTTTTTAAAAGTTTAGAAATTAAAACAAAAAGACTGAACTAAGAGAAAATCATTTAAATGGTTTTGTTGGGAACATTATGTGGAATTTTCCAAGAGATGACTTTTGACCTTGCTTTAGATAAGAAGATTAGAAAACAAGCTTGATTCGTTTTTCAAAAGTTGAGACTTTTAAAAGTTACTGGAGAACTGTGATGGTAAATCACTTAAAACCCCCTGCAGTGTATTTTGGCATTTCTGTGATATTTCATATTTGTGTGAGTCATTTCCAGACTAAGTTGATTAGTCACACTGTTTGCCAATTTGTTTTTGACAAGTAACTGAATTTTGTGCTCAAAGTAAAATAAAGAAAAATAAAGAGGGTTGTTCCTAAAATGGGAATATGACGTCTGACTATAGTAGAACTTGCAAGTCATACGTCATCCTCCCACGTCATGCTCGTTTGCGTCTGAGCAGCTGCATACTGATAAATCTGTTTATCTGTCTGTCAGTTAGGTGTAGTTAACTTGCCCAACTTGTTACATTAGCAAACTGAGGGTTTTCATTTTATTTTTAGTTTCCTCCACCTTTGTTTCGTGTGTTCTTTATTTTCACAATGGCTTTTTTGTGTGCCGAGAACGGGTCCAATCGATGCAAAAATCCCACCGACAGAATTAGAAAAACACACTGACTGAAAGCAGCCGATGCCGTTTTGGAGCCCATGTCGTCTGTCTGATAGTGTTCAGAGGACCAAATGATGCTTTGATGTCTGTTTACTTTTTTTTCTCCTTCTGCTGTATATTATCTTTTTTTTTGGATAATCCAGTCTTTTAATTATCCCAGAGGGCCTACTTTAAATTTAATTGTCATGTTTCATTGTCTAATCATCCGAGTTATTGCCATAATCATTTTGTTCCTCTTGAAAATGACAATAACGATAAGTTCATAAAGTGGTTTTGAGAGCATCCGTTTGCCAGTAAGTAATAACACAGTTCCTTTATTCCTCCTCTCACTGCAGTGAAGCGAAGCGCTGCCTCAGATGAGACCATTTATGATCCGCTGTAATCGAGAGAAGTACTTCTTATCTGCTTTTCTTACCGGCTTTTTCCTCTGTCCTCTTCAGCTAACCACTATAATCAGCCAAATGGATGAGCTGCTTCACTCAAGGTGACGGTGATGGAATATTGATGGCGTTGGTGTGATTTTAAACCTTGATATATTCCCTGCTCTCTGAGTGCATCGAGCACCTCGGCAGATAAATGTGCCATTTCCTCGGCATCAATCAGAAGAGCCATTGTTATGACGCACAAATTGTGATTCAAATATATTCAAATTTGAGAATTGCAATTATATTCTCGCTGTTTGCTCAAATAGAAGAAATAGAGCATCTGCATAATACCCCTGCAGGCGGAGACATTTACATTTCACTTGCCTCGCATGCATTGTCTCACGCAGGCCCGACGTCTTGTGATCAAAGGAGTTTAACAAAGCAAGACATTGTGGTTTTAGGCTTCCTTTGGTCTGTACTGAGCATCCTGGGATCATAAAGGCCGCTGCTGTTTGACTTCTTAAGCACCTGGAACATCATGTGAAAGGAGACAAGGCAGGGGCCAGGAGAGAAATCGAAATAAATGAAAAGAGGTGTTAAGAGAAAAAGAGATGGTAGTCAAAAGGTGAGCTGTTGACTCGGAGCAACCCGAGGATGAGTATTGACAGCAGGGCACAGAAAGGGGAGTAATACGATTAGCTGGTTGTGTGGTATTGAATAGCAATCATAGATAACCTGATCCTCTCCCTCTATCTTCCTCCAAGCATCCTTTACTTCCAAAATGTGATCTTCCTGAGCTCCGGACTTCCACAAACAGCTCAATACTAATAAATAATATTGAGTAATGAGGGCTTTAATTCAGATGCTTAATCACTTCTTGTAAATCCATTTGTGCATTTCGGCATTTCCTCGACTTGATTGGAGTTTATTACTGCATGCAACGTGCAAAGTTAAAGGTACAGTGTGTAGGATTTGGCGGCATCTAGTGGTGAAGTTGCAGATCGCAACCAACTGAGTTCCCCTCCGCTCACTCCTCCCTCTCCAACTCTAGTCTAGAGAACTACTTTGGGTGCAACGGAAGTCAAACGGCGGCTGGCGGTACCATGGTTTTACACTCTGCAGCTCACGTTACCACGGTTTCACAAGCGTGTTGGAGAACTACGGTGGCCTTCAGGTGATTATACACTAATGAAAACATAGTTATGAATATTATATTCCATTTCTACTGACAAATCCCCCGAAATGTTACACACTGTTGGTTTAATAGGTGCATTTGGGTATCATGTTTGTCAGGTGTGTCGTCGTGTTCCCGTCCCAGCATGCTTTTCGTCTCATTGGCAGTGATCAAAGGCCGTGACCTTGTTTGGGCCAGTCATGTTCACTCAACCAGCGTACATGTCTGGCTGCTAATGTCCTGGAAATCCTCAACACAGACACAAAATAAACATTTGCTGTGTGTGTGTGTGTGTGTGTGTGTGTGGGTGGATGAATGTGTACGTGCGTATCTATGAGGCCATATATTGTATTTATTGCATTTACTATAATTCCCGGCTCTAAACATAAAATCTGTATTCATTCGCCTGGTTTTCTTCCTCGTTCTTGTTTTTCCCATTATCTCGTTTTCCAGTAAGCGCCATCACATATCTCTCTTTACACAACATGCATCTCAATAACCTCCTTACGTCCCTATACGTTGTTGTCATTCAAGCCACAGAGCTCAGGCTTCTCCTCTCAACCATACGTTTTCTTCCTCGGGGGAAAAAGAAGAACTGCAGTTTCATATACGATTATAATCAGCCATCCAAATATAATGCTAAAGATTGTATCGATGGCAGAATAAATTAATGGATCCCGCCATGTATAAAACAACCACTATTAGCATGTTAATGTGTCACCGCAAATAAACACATGCACACTCCAGCCAATAAATATGTGGTTCCCACACTTTCTGGCTTTATGACTCCTACCATGTTTGGATGCAGTTCAACCATAAAGTGATTTTCCCTCCAGAGATTGTTTCATTACAATACATTTGGAGGCATAAAGAGGGAAAACTGTCCAGTAGCCTATTTAACAAGACAAATAAAACAAGACTAGAAGTCTACAGCCAAGCTGGAAGCTCTGAGAAGCCGTCATTGGAAATGGTTTGGAAACCGGCAGGAATCTGTCAATCAAACCCGAAGCCAGTTGGGAAAGGACCGAAAATATCTTTTCCATCGGGAAAAGCCATTCAGTGCCGTTCTTTGCTCTTCTTTCAAAGAAGAAATACTCTCCAGTTCTGATATAACTGATGCTACTGCAGCATCTAAGCCAACCTCCTCAGGAGCCACCATTGTTGGTTTAGAACGAACAGTTCTAACACCTGTAGCTGCCAGTAGCTCCTCACAGGATGCTGATTGGCCCGTGGTCTGGCTTGCCGGACAGAAACGCATTACTTGAAGGCTGACTAGATAGATTTTCATGGTTGTATTTTGAAGGTAACCCCACAAATTGCGAAAACTTACAAAAACTTGCAAAAACCTAATACCCTAATATCCTAACTCAAGGTCAATGCCTAACCTTAACCATCTCGCGAATCTGCTAACATTAGCTAATTACTAATAAACACAAGTTACTTCTAAGGCTGATGGGAATGCCATTGGTTTTGCAAGTATTTAGTCATAAGTATTGGGGGAAAAAATTACTTGACTACGGCACTATAAGAAAAACTAAGGGATCACCAAAGTTATTACAATTCATCCCAAGGGGAACAAGAATGGTTGAACCAAATTGCATGGTAATCCATTCAATAGTTTCACTAAATCCATTACAGTCAACCTCATGGTGCCACTGGAGGAAAAATCACCAATTCATTGAACCATGAATGTCACAATGCATTCAGTAGATGTTGAGATATTGAACTGGATAATCTGCACACATCTAGTGGACATGTTGTCAGAGCACAGCTGTTTAGATTCTGTATGATATATATCTTATTTAAGTGCTTCTGACATATCGCAGTGATAAAACGCTGTGAAAGCATTCTGCCTCGTTGGCCGTCGTTGGGAGCTAAATGTCTGAAGGTGAAATCGACTTCAGGGTCAAACCACGAACCCAGTAAGCCTCCATTGATTTACAGGGGGCTCTCCTCTCATCCCTCTCCGTAATAGCTCTTGTAATAGCCACTTGCGAAGCAGATGGCGTCTAAACTTTTAACGTACAACTGTGTTGCTTTCCCTCTTTTGTGGTCTCCAGTCGCGAAGGTTAATGATTTAACGAGTGAGACCTTCTGAGAAACAGAAACATATTCAAATGGAGCTGGAATTCGGACCACTGGTGTGCAGTCATTTCCCTTAATTGTTTCCTGAACTTTGCCCTCGGGGTTTTCCCTGACCCGGCGTATCCTGATGGGGCTCAGTGACAGACGTGGATTTGGGAAGATGGAAGAGGGTGAGTCCACATGTGTGTGTGGTTGGTGCTGGTCCAGTCCAGGTGGCAGCAAAGTCAAATGTACCTCATTTACTTCTGACACACTCCTCCATCACTTCCTTGAAGCCTGGACTTATTCAGACTATTCCTGAACCATTCCCATTAAATTGTTCCCATGAATGTGACGTTGTAATGGGTTCTCAACGAGGCCAGAAGCTCCCACGTTAATGTCTTGTGTTTCCTTGAGTGATTGATTGGAATCAGAGCTGAAGACTTCAGACTTTAGGTCACTAAAACAAGGACTTGACGTGGACTTGGCTGCTGAGAGACTGATTCATGAAGATTTGACCTGATTTACATCCATCCTTCTGTCCATCTATTCTCCATCGTAAGGTAGCCCAGAAGTCTTTCTCCCTATAGCTCCTCCTGGGGGATCCAGAGGCTTTCTCAGTCATTCAATCACTTCATTTGAAACTTTAAAGCAAAACCTTTCAAGTCTCTTTTGATCTGGTAAAATACTGAAACGATAAAATAAAAAGACAGCAACAGGTGGACTTTGTGTAGCTACACATCATCATTAGTGCTTTGACCCAAATGAACAGAATAAAGCAAAGATGTTTCCAGGATTAACTGCAATGACACCACTTACTGTAGACTGGGATTTAAGAGCAGATGTGTAACTTAAATGGGGACTTGGACTTGACTACTGTAAAGGGTTCGGTATGCTTCAAACCATCTAGATCGTACAAAGTGTCATCTGAACGTGAAATTGTTTATACCTGTTCTGAGTGGTCACACTTGAAGAATAGGTAAAAGCTTGCCGACATAGAGAGTTGCGAGACCTTCGGACCGTCTCTTCTTGCAGCCCGGTCGCACGAAAAGGCGCATGAATGACACAATAATTCACAAGGCATATAGCTTGCAATAAGAACGGCTTTCTTGCTTTTGGCGTGTCATTTTTACGCCATGAAGTCTGCACTGGCTGCAATGTTAACGCATCCGTGTAAATATGCTACAGTCAGAGCTAGTGACATAGATTAAAAACGTGAGAAAGACTGTTTATGGCAGGCGGGAGAGTAGCCAAAAACCAAAAACACAGGACTTTACGTTAGTGACGTTTGTGACGTGTTTTCCGTACATTTATTGCATTGTTTCTGTACGTATTTTAAGCCCAACCATGACTTTTTTCATAAACTAACTGCGGACATTACCTCAGTTTTGTTGTGTGGCGTACAAATGACACGTGAAAAGCCTAAAATGTGTCCTCATGTCCTTGTAATGTCGTGCTATTTATACGCCTTCCCATGAGATCGGGTTGCCCAAAAGACCCCCACAACCTGTTCGAGATGTTTGAGATTTGACTTGAACTTGTCTTGATTTAAATGAGTCTTGTTTTGGACGAGCACCAAAACACTTAAAGAAAAAGCTCTGGTTGGAAAATGTTGTTGGTATAAATGTGAAATTGACTACTGGAGCCTAAAGAGGAAGAAAATTAAGAATAATGCTTCCCTGCCCACACTTCCTGTGGCATTACTAAAACCACTCCCTGTTGTTTATCACAGCTTTGACCTGACTTTAGCTTCAGCCTCAGTTATTGAGCCCTAACAACCTGATAAGTTGCATCACACAACCACAACGTGGCCTGACCACCTGATACAGCTGTTTCTGTTTCAGGCTTATAACTCTTGTGAAGCGATTGATGCAGACTTTCTTTATGGGCTGGAAAGGGTAGAAAAGTTCAGTCCTCCTGCTGAGGTGCACTGGTCGACGCCGTACCGTGTCCCAGACATCACCCCCCGGGGGACGTCATCGTATCAGAGCATGAAGGGAAGTGGAGGATGGACGATTCCTTTACACCAGGTCTAAATCATCCCTTCTCCATCCATGTTCTCAGCCTCTGCCCATCTCTCCGACTGGTTTTCTTTTTTTCCACCTGGAAAAATAGCAGGCAGTGAAACGTGATACAAGGCGACGGGTGGGGGGGGGTCGTGCCGGTCGCTGCTCTGTCCCGCTAATGGAGATGGATGCGGGTTCAGAATTGTCTCCCGAACAGCCTCCATGACGGAGAGAGAGAGAGGGGAGATCCATTTCTCCTGCGCTTCCTCCCAGGCTGCAGAACTCCTTTAATGAGAGGGAAGTAGGAGGTGGGTGGGGTGTGGGGGGGGGAGCTGAGCACTCACGACTTGATTTGAGAGAAGGAGGGGAGACCGCGGGATGCAGAGAGAATGGGATGGCAGACAGAAAAGACATGTGGGGAGACAGAAAAGAGATAAAATGAGCGGCAGCAGAAAGGAGTGGAGGAATGACATGTTGACAACAGAGGAAGATAGATGATAAGACAGCAGGGAGAGGGGATTGAAGGAATAATGATATTCAAAGAGGTATAATGCAAAGAGAGAAAGGCCCGAGATGAAGACTGACAGAGATAAATAGACCATGATTGCCTACAAATCACTCCGTTGCTATTATGCCTCCAGTAAGTCCATCCTCCAAATGTCTCTGTCCCTGTCCTGTATCCCCACAGTTGAGGTTCCTATTGTCTTTTATCACACAACATTTTTGTGAGCTTTTGGGCTGAACATCAGGGTTATCTGTCAGAGTTAAACAACCGTAGATGATAAGAGGCGGGAAAAGAAAACTTCACTTGTACGACGACAGGAGAGGTATATTTAAAGCTGAACTACAAGGTTTTTATCCAACACGTTGTCACTCCCAACGCGTCAATTACCACAGCTTGGACAGTGTCCCTACGCTTCAAACTGAGACGCTCTAGGTACCCCTATAGCGAGAGTTTGTCAGGGACAACGTGTCAGCTTCCGCTTGTTACATGCATACAGTATCTTTTGAAAATACACTTCCAACATAGATTTACTTAGTTTTTAGGTTTACGTACGCAACAAAACTACTTGGTTATGTTTTGGAAAAGATCGTGGTTTGGCTTCAAATAAGTACATTTGTTATGTAAAATAAAAGACTTGTTACGTAACTGGCGTTAGTAAAGTACGAAAGTTATATAACAACTACAGCAAAATAAGTCTGCGTTGCGTTGGTTTCACATGTCAATGGACCGCTCAAACTGCAAAATCAAAACTCCTATACAGCAGCGAGTCAAACGTATAAAGCATCACACTGCAGGCAGAGTGTGTGGTGACATCACCTCACATGATATATGTTTACTGAGGTTAACATTTTTCAAGCTGTTATCTCTTGTTGCCTAATGCAGCTTTAATAAAAGGGAAATGAATGAACCCATCAGATCTGAGCAGAGATACAACTGAAAATACTAAATTGATGATTTCAGCTTTCAGATATTTCACTGTTCACACATCCGGATGAGGAAACTAGATCAAACAGCTTTAGCTACATCATAAATGGCCACCTGCCTGCTGGTGTTACCATACATCTTTATTCTCTCTTGACAGCGCAGTGTTTACTCTGCCAGAGCCCTTTTAGCCTCTGCAGTGGTTTGTATTTCGGTGTGTGACTCACTTAAAAGCTCTCGATAAATTCATTAGAGAAAAACGACGATGGAAGCCGCAACAGATTTTCTCAACAAAGAAAATAGTCGGCGGGGTCGGTTCCTGTTTTTAACCACTGGTTGGCTGTAAACAGGGAGAAGCACACATGTGGACTCTCCTGCACAGATGAACACGGTTAATGTCAACCATTCAAAGCTTTAATGTGTGTGCAGGAAGCTGGAATTATTTGATAGGAAACGTGAGAAACAAATAGTCACATCCCTTCCTTTCATTGTCAGTTATATCTTAACTTTTGTATTTAGATCCTGTTTCATTCCTCTTGAGTGTTACGCTACATGGCCAAAAGTATTTGGACACAACTAGTGTGCTTCCAACATGGGGTCAAACGCCTAATGACGATCACTCTGTCTACACTTTTTAAAGTTCGTCATCCTCGGTTACTTCCACAGACCCTGTGTTGCCAAACTTATATAATGATTCATAAATATTCTCTCGACCCCCTAACAGCTAAACTTTTTAAAGATCTTTGGCCATTTCTGGGACCTACAATGCCGAATATTGTTAATTTATCACAAATGAGAGGCTACTGTTCCCAATAGCTTTAGAAATGTTATCTTGTTCTATGGTCTTTTAATAATTCATATCTTACCTTTCATTCTTTTTGCTTCTTGTGTGTTTGTAGTACTCTTTCCAGGTCTTCATGGTAGAGAGGATGTCATGCATCTCATGTCCTACTTGTTAGGCAGCACCTGGAAGTTCCTCGACATCTTCCAGGATCTATATTCTTCATATATTGGTATGTTTTACAATCTATCTACTTGATATTGTTGATTAATTTCTCCCTATTGTCATTTTACTATTGTTATGTCTGTCTACGACATTGCTTGCATGTCTGTCTGCATTGGAAGAGGGATTTATCTTCTGTTTCTTCCTTTTTTTCCTCTTAAAGAGGTTTTGTTGGGGAGTCTGAGCCTAAGTTGAGGGAAGGATTGAGGGTATCATATGCTGTACAGATTTTACTTGACTGTTCTGCACAGAGCCCTGACCTCAACCCCATCCAACACCTTTGGGATGAACTTGAACGCCGACTGCATGCCTGCCTTACCTCACTAAATTCCAACGGTTGGAGGCTGTTATAGGGGCAGATTGATGCCCATGGTTTTGATATAACATGTTTAATAATCACATATGGGTGTAATGTCCAAATGTCCACATACTTTTGGCCATATGGTATGTCTCGGGGCTTAAAACTTACCTGACATTTGGGTCAACACACAAACAACTAAAGTGAAGTTCGTGTGTCCACAAACCTTTGGCCAAATCCTGTAGTGCATATTGTTTATATGAGAAAATGTGTTTCTATTCTTCTATGTACAGTGGTGGAAAGTAACTAACTACATTTACTAAAGTACTGTACAATTTTGAGGTACTTGAACTTTACTTCAGTACTTTATACCTCTACTCCATATCAGAGGGAAATATTGTACTTTCTATTCAATTGCATTTATTTATCAATTTGCAGATTGAGATTATTAATACAACATATAATCAACAAATACATTTATTATGTATTATTATAGATTAAGATCAAACTTTATTGATCCACAAGCTATCCAGCAGTGTAAAGTACATAATTATGGATAATAAAGTAATTAAAATTAGCCCCACCTTTACCAGCTGCAATATTAAAGTGATGAACACAATAATGCATCAATAATTATAATCCAATAATATAATATACATTATCTGAATTGGGCCATACTGCATAATGAGTAATTTTACTTTTGGTACTTTTGGTAATATTTTTGTACTTTTACTTACATTTTGAATGCATTACTTTTGCTTGTAACAGAGTATTTCTACACTGTGGTATTGCTACTTTCTTGTGCCTCACTTTAAGTTTCTCTGATGTCCTTAGGGCAGTGTTTTTCAAAGTGGGGTCCGGGGACCCTCAGAGGTCCTTGAGGGGGCTCCAAGGAGTCCAGGGAATAATCTGTTTCCACTATAATTCCATCCATGAGTAATACAATGACTATTTTGGTCATTGGGTTTCATACACTTTCTGTAATAAAACATCTAAAAGCAAAAGTCCTACCAGATGAGGGACCCTGGGACAAAATATTATCAAATGGGGGTCCGTGGTATAATTTGTTTCAGTTTAGAAAAAGTTTAGGAACCACTGTCTTTGAGGACAAAAATGTCCCCAGTGATGCACAAGGGTTAAATAAAAGATGTGAGTACTTCCATCACCACATTCGTGATGTTTCAGCAGCCACATGACAATCTACTCTTATACAACAGCTCCCCCTTGTGGATAAATACAGCTAATCAAACAAACACATCATAACAAACATGTAGTTCCTTCAGTCAAAGACATGTTTTGACTATTTGTTTTTTTACTTCTTAGTCAGAAAAACATAAATTAATTTAGACAGTATGAGATAACTATTTACTCCATCTTTGATTACTTTGTATATCAACATGTGTTGTTTTCATCCTGTTTACTCTTTTCTCTGAGTTCCTGTATGACCTTCCAGCTGCTGTCCAGACTCGTCCTCAGCTCGGCCAGATCCCTCCTGATGTCCTCCAGGAGCTCCAGCTTTGAGAGTTTCCTGTCGATGGATGAGAGCACGTCCTGCTGTCCGGCCTCCTCCTCGACGGCAGCATCCTGCTCTGCGGTGGGACAGACGGGTTCCTGAAATGACCCCATGGTTTGCTCCCAAATCATCTCAAAGTACGAGTCGATGAAGGCTTCCAGCTCCTCCAGGCTGCTGTCGTCCCACCGGTCCATGAGCGCCTGCAGACCTCCGGACTCAGTGAGCCTCCTGAGAGTCCGCTCTCTCACTGCAGGATGGCAGAGGGAACGCACACTGATGTCCTCCGCAAGCATCCTGCGTTGTGTTTGAGGTAAAACCAGAAACATCGTTGGATGTGTGGATGAGAACAGACGGCGTTCACCGTTCAGATGAAGATCATCAGCAGGGAACCAGACAGGCAGATTTATAGTCCACCTCAGTGCTTCTTTACCAGAGAACATAGAGGCTAAACAGGACAGGAAGCTGTCTCTGTCCAGGGTGTTGACTCCAGTCCGTCCTGCTGGTAGTGCCACTATCTGACCACCATTTCCTGGGCCTCCTGGGTAGTTTAGTGGTGTTTGAGTGGTGGGATTGGCTAATTCAAACACTGTAAAGGAGATAATAAAGGCGCTGTGATTTCATGAGAGCCATAAAAATTCCAACAAATCCTTTAACAACCGTCTCCACCCGTCCTGAGATATAAATCTGCCCATCTCACTACTGCTACCTCACTGTTTACACCATAAACCAGTTTTGAGTTGATCCCTCCCTATGTTACACCTGATGCTGTACGTGCTGCCTACTCTGTGTTTTGTATACGTCTCTGTTGTATGTTTTAATTAATACCTGATAATATGTTGTTTTGTATAGTGCATATTCTGTATTTGTTACATGATTGTATCCTATTTATACCATGGGCTGGGTGAATACTTGATTCTGATTGGCTGCAGGGTGTCCATTAATTCCTGATAATGTACACCTACTAAGTAGGTACTCCCTTCAGCCCCCTGCAATGCCATTCTCCCTCCATCCACCAGATGGCCTCTGGATGGCCCATTTCCACTCATTCACTGACAGCTTGTCAATTGTTGCTCTGTGTGTTCCAGCCACCCAAACCCAAACCTGATTCTGTTCCAGTTCCTGCTCTTGTGTGACCTCGTTCCTGAGGTTGCTGCTCACCTGTCGTGCCCCCCTTTGGATTTGTTTGACGGTTCGGACCGACTTCCTGTTGCCAACCTGTAAGTCTGTCTCTTATTTCCCTTCACTCTTTTGAGTCCTCCTCCTACTGTTTCCGGAATTCAACGGCCGTGACAAGATTAGTGAAATGTATAATTTCTCCTTTCTATCCTCTATTGTTTCACAACCCCTTCGATTTGTCTTGCGACCCCAATGCGAGGTCACTACCTCCAGGTTGGGAACCACTGATCTAAAACAACCACATCATTACAAACATCAGAGGAAAAGAAGTGCATTAGGTTTACTCACCCCGGTCAAGGGACAGCTGATGTCTGCAGCTCGTGACCATCTTCAAATCTTTTTGGCACGGCGTTGCATCTTGTGATGAAACACTTTTCCACATGTGATAACCTCTTTGAAGAATCGCCAGCCTTTCTCCAACCAGCGTCTCCTCCATCAGTTCGATGAGGTCGTCAACCTGACCTCCATCGCCTCGGTGTTTATTATCCAGGACGTGATATCTGTTCCCACACTTCTCAACGAGCCTCCGCAGCGGCTCTCCTTCGCTCTCGATGCGCTGCTCGATGCTCGTGTCGCCCAGCCAGTCGCCGTAGCTGAACAGGACCACGGCTCTGCTCCACATCTGGCCTCCTCCTGCCTCCAGCTGTTTCTCCATGGCCTCCATGTGGGTACTACTGAACGAGGCGCTCACATTGACCACCAGGAGGATGGCACAGGATGCCACGAGGAGGTCAGAGGTCACAGAGAAGCAGCCCGGCGTGTCCAGCACTGCCACCGTCTTGCCGCTGATTTTGGCTCGTTTTTCGGAGCAGGAAGTGGTTCTGGTTTCTGTGTGGAAGCACTCTCTGCTCAGGATGGTGTCTCCACATGAGCTCTTGCCTGTTTTCCTGCCGCCAACAAGCACTATTCTCAGTTCTGGAAGAGGGTTGAGCTTCTCTGTTGGAGAAAGGTTTTACAAATCAAACAAAGTCCTTCTGGATGTGTCCAAAAATACAACAACAGCTGAATTAAATAGTGTTTATTAAATAAGTAAAACAAGATCACGCTGACATTGTTTATCATTTTTAAGTGTATCTAACTCACCCAGCTGAGCCTTCGCCATCTGTCTTTGTTTCTCCTTCCTCCTCAGTCTCTCCTTGGCTCTCTCCTCCTCTCTCTTCATCTTCACCTCCAGCTGTTCCACCACTTCCCTCTCCATTTCATAATGCTGGCCAGCGTTGCAGCCGGCCAACGTTTCCTCAATCTTCCCAATCAGCTCTCTGACTTGAAATCCATCCCCTTTAGTTTTATTGTTCAGGACATGATACCTGTTGTTGCATCTTTCAACAAGCCACCGCAGTGGCTCTCCCTCGCTCTCGATGCACTGCTCCGTGGTCGTGCCTCCCAGCCAGTCCCCGAAACTGAACAGCACGATGACACGACTCCAGATGTGTTCGCTGATCAGCTGGAGGTGCTCCTGTGCCGCCCTCCTGTAGGTTTCGGTGAAGGCTCTGTCCACACGGATCA
This sequence comes from Sebastes fasciatus, assembly GCF_043250625.1. NCBI lineage: Eukaryota > Metazoa > Chordata > Actinopteri > Perciformes > Sebastidae > Sebastes > Sebastes fasciatus. Next base: position 23,875,114 of record NC_133807.1, on the reverse strand, counting down.
CCAGCAGGAAGACGTGAGGCCCCGGAGGGCAGAGAGACAAACTGAGCACCAGCTCCCTCCGGTCGAAGACGGGACTCTCGTCACAGAAGTAGTTCATCCACCAGCCCGGCGTGTCCACCACGGTCACCTGTCTCCCAAACACCACTCCTGTTCCAACCTCGCACCGGGCCGTTCTCCTCACTCGCTGGCTGCCCTCTCTGCTCAGGATTGTGTTCAGAACCGAGGTTTTCCCAGAACCCTTTGCTCCCACCAACACAATCCGGATATTAGTAACGGGCCGCGACCTCTCTGAAAGAATGAAGTGTTTTTCAGACCTCTATATTGAATCCATTTCCAGGTAGCACTGATTTAATGATTTTCAGGTAAAGAAACCACTGAGACACAGGAGTAATTCAACATTTAGATAAATACAGAGTTAGATGTCAATATTGATACCACTGACAATTAACACATTATATCACGTTTGTTAAATCTGTACAAAACCGAAGTGTAAATATGTCAATTTGTAATTTTATAGGCGATCATGTGCAGGACTGTTTCTTGTCTGGGCATAGTAACTTCCTGGAGTATTTCCTAAATTGTCTATTCCTTTAAAACCAGGCTTTTTGCTTAAATAGTGAAAGTTTTTTAGACTTTAGGGTTACTTACTGTATAACTATTGTTTCAACAGCATTTCAGACTATATTTCAGGATAAGTCTGGTGATATTTTATATTTTTCTTATGAAAAGACCAAAACCAACAATGAACTGACCCTACCTGGAAATCAAAAGATGAACTGAGAGGTTCCAGAATAATAAGCATTTACGATTTTGCAATAGTATTAAACATTAACAGCCATACAAATTAGGACTGACCCCAACCTGGAGCAGAACATATAAAGACAGTACAAACACCGGAAGCCGGATTGTGGAGATTTCTCTGTGAGCAAAACATTTCAAAGATTATGATGAACTCACCTCTCATGAGAGATCTGTGTTTCTTCATCCTCACCAACCTCTGCTGAGCCCTCTCCTCCACCCTCCTCTTCTCCTCTGCAGTCGCCTGTAAAATGTTTTCCTGCATTTCAAACACTCCGTCTCCATTTCCTGCAACAAGTTGCTGTATCTTCTCCATCAGCTCTTCAGTATCATCGCTCGAGATAACACTGTGACACCTCTGGCTGCACTTCTCTCTGAGCCAGCGGAGGGCCTTTCCCCCCCTCTGAATGAGCTCTTCAGGCTCTGTGTGTTTGGACCTGTCATCAGAGGTGAAGACCACCATGCAGTGACTCCACACGCTCTCACCCAGCAGTGCTACATGCTCCTCCACAGCCCTCCGACGCTTCTCAGAGAAGCCTGAGCTCGCCTTGATTGTGATTAGAAATACATGTGGGCCTGGTGAGCACAGAGAGACGCTGCTTACGATCTCCCTCTTCACCAGCTCAGATGTGTCCTGTGAGCTGAAGTCACACCACCAGCCGGGAGTGTCCACCACCGTGAGCCACCGACTGGCCACCACACCCAGCCTCCGGGAGCACGAGGTCCTCTCTTTGGTGACAAACTCCTCTTTGCCCAGGATTAAGTTCCCCACTGAGCTCTTTCCAGAGTTTCTGCCACCAAGAAGGATAATCTTTAACTGTGATGTGCACCAGCCGTCCCCTGACAAAAGAAAAGAAATGGATTGATTCTCATTTGAGGAGGAAAATAACAAATGCATTCATGCCACGAGCAAACACGAGCCAGATGTATTAAGCTGAAACAATCAGTCAATTAATTAATTAGTCACTTTACTTTTAATTAAGCACCAACAACTTTGATAATTTAATGATCGTATTTAAGGCAAAAAATAAGTGCACTAAAAGGCACGCGCCGGCCTGACTAGGTAAATAAAGCACTTTGAATATTGTATAGAGCACCTTTAAATATCTTTGAGTTTGAATATATTTGACAGAAAACTAAGTGGCAACAATTTTGATAATTAATTAATAATTTAAGTCATTTTTTTTAAGGAGAAGTGCCAAAATATTCACTGATTTAAGCTTCTCAAATATGAATATTTGCTGGTTTTCTTTCTTTTTTATAGTAGTGAATTTAATATCTTAAAGTTTTTAAGGTATGTAAAAACATTTTCTAACTATCTTCTGACATTTTATAGACCAAACAATTAATTGTGAAATAAGTGGCAGATTAGTTGATAAAAATAATTGTAAAAATGTGCAACATTAGTCCCGAAAATAACATAAAAACTACAAAGAAAAGTACACTGAGTTGATTCTGTTTTGTCTTATGAATACTATAAACTGAACAAATTATAATATTACCTTGTCTTACATTATATCACACTTTGACAATGATATAAAATCCAAAAACTATAGGCTAATTGGTGAAATTAAAATGCACAAAAAATAAGGTAAGAACTTGGGATGAAAAAAAAGTCAAAATGTGGAGGAAAAAAAAGTAAAAAAACAATAGATTATAAATAAAATATTAAAAAGCCATTTAAAGTTATTATGAGACAACAAGAATTAAAACTTACATGGTGACATCTCGCCGGTCGCCATCTCACATTCTGTACCATCTAAAAACATATAGACTATAAAACAAATATCATTTATTCTTAAGTCACGTCCACGTTTCCGTGTTCTTTGTGAAGAATGTGGGCAAAGCTTTCTGTAGAAGCAGCGATACTGTAGAAGTTTGTGTTTTATGTGTTTATGAGTCTGAAGGTCGTCTGTAATGAGTAATCAGACACACATGCAGTGGACCATAAGAACCACACCTCTCAGCAGCAGGTCGACAGTCCACTCCGAAGAGAAACGTTTATTATTCACCAAAAACACAGACAGTTAGTGAAGACAGTTCAGTTTGTATAATCCACTGAGCATTACAGTGAAGTGAATTTACAACCACAGGACATTGAATATGGAAAAAAATATGAAAAATAATCAAAATACAGGACTGTAAATATATAAAGCTGGTCGTCATGGTGATTAATGATCACTGAGCTTTTGTTGGATACATAAATTTAATCAAGTACTGTACTTAAGTACCAATTTGAAGTACTCGTACTTCACTTGAGTATTTCCTTTTCCACTTTAGTTTTCTACTCCACTACTGTGCGAATGGAAATATTTGACTGCTATAATTAGACTACTAGATTAAGATTTTAAACACAAAACATATGATGAGTTTATGAAATATGATGCTCTGTTGTAGATTAAACCACCAGTACACAGCAGTGGTTAAATTTACCTCTACCTTGATGTCATGGAGCCTATTTTTTATTTTTTTATTTCAACATTTATTTGAGCCGTGAACTTGTGATGTTTGAGAAATGCTCCACCTATGTTTAGTCTTTCTGCTCACACAGGTTTTCTGTACAGTAGAGGGATGTTGTGGCAATTTTGTAATCTGACACAAGGAACGAGACAAAAATCTCCGTTTTAAAGCTCAGAGCATGGTACACAGGACAAGGGTTTGGTTGAAATGTGCACCCCGATGGGAAGCTGTTCTCCTTCTTTATACCTTGGCTTGGTCATCCCACTCTTGTGGCTTCTTTCAGTTAGTATCTTGCATGTCTTTGTTAAAAAACAAAAGGCTCATTAGCCTTCTGGTAATCTTCTGATGACATCCAGGTGGGCAACAATGGCCTCTGGTTCCCATCCTGGGGCTTGGACCCCCCATAGGGGGGCGCCAAAGATCACAGGGGGTGCGCCAGGATTTGTCTGCTCTGAAGTTGTCAAAATTAGATTTACACATGTATAACTAAAATCATAATAACACACTTACTGGATGATTTATACAAAACTCTGTATATAAAACTACTTAAAAAGATTTATTGTTACTAAAGAGACGATTTTGAAATTGGGTTGCATCACACACATAAAGAGTATTTACACATACAGTATGTTCTTCTCTCTAATCTCAAACATGCACACACACAACAAGATTTGAAAATAATGGCGCATCACACACTACAGGCTATTATTAAGATTATCGTGCCCGAGGCAGAGACCTCACATGATCCCTCGTGTGATCTCATAGGGAAGCAGATGTAAACTAAACAGAGACTGACGTGGTGCTACAACTTTCTGTAGTGATGCTTTGCAGTGAGAAAAAACAGAAGTAGAAGGCTAAACGAGTCGGAATGAGAAATGGTTGGGGAGACGCGGTCAGCAATTTTTTGAGTCAGCAGCCGCCACTGGCCTAAATGTACTTAGTTACATTCCACCACTGTTAGAGCACAAAGTTGTTTACAAGAGCAGAAGATCTTTTAATAGATCTAGCCTCTTAATTTTGCTCTTAACATGCACCAGATTGATGCATTTAACTTTAAAATGTAAAAAAAATGTCTTTGCTCCCCTCGACCCCCCTAGAGGGTCCGAGGTCCGCCGAAGACAGTCTCATAAAATCCTGGATGGTACCACCTCCGCCCCTTTTTTAGCCAGGAAAAAACCCTATAACACTATTATAGTAAATTAATTCATTCATTACAAAAAAGTTGATTTAATTAAAAAAAAAGACTAACTCATTTACTATTTTTTATTTTATATATATTAATTTTCCTAGATACAAGTAGGGGGGGGGGTTCAAAATTAGGCTAGGAACCACTGATTTAGGCCAAGATTCACTCAGTCAAAGGTTATATTGTACACGATTCAGCATGATCACGCACATGGGAAGTTAACACGATTATATTATGCATGATCATGAGAATTTTCCTCACAATCCATTCTTTTGATTATGCTTCATTAATCATAAAAGTAAACTCTTCTTCTTCTTCTCCACTGCTTTCTCTCCCCGATTCGTAGCAGCCGTTGGCTCTCGATCACAGTGAGAGCGGCCTCCCTTTCGTCTGTGGGCACAGCGGGACTCTGAACCTCCGTCTCGAGGGGTAGCACCTTCCTGCAACGGCTGCTGTGTGTCCAGCTGTTTCTCCCTTCCACTTTAGCCACTGTCGGTGTGACGACGAGCACTTGGTGGGGTCCTGTCCACTTTTCCTCCAGTGTTTCCTCTTCAGGTCCTTTATCAGTACCCAGTCTCCTGGTTTGAGGTCATTCTGCTGACCCTCCATTGGTTGTGGAAGTGCTGCTGTCACCTGTGTGTGCATAGAGCAGATATCTGTGTAAACGGTCTGTTTGGATCTGGTAATCCCAGTGTAGGTGTAGTCGTCGTAGTTTGTTTAAGTCGAGTGAATGCTGTGTCAACATCTTGTGTCCCTGTCAGATTGTCAGCTGGTCTCAGTCCATGGCCATGCATAATAAACAAGAGTAGTCTATCATCCCTAAAAAATGTCATTAATTGTCTTTTGGTACGCGGTTTTGGAATTTTTAGGATGGCTTCCTCTCTTTGAGCTCAATGTTTTACCACTGTAAAAAATCAATGACCTAGGAAAGCTACGTTTTCCTGAACAAAGTGTGGTTTAGTCAGACTGGCTATGTGGCCCTAGTCTGCTAAATATTTTAGCAATGCTACTGCGTCGATCTTACAGGCTTCTTTTGTTGGGGAACCGATTCTTAAAGCATCAACATAGTGTATCAGCGCACTCCCTGCTGGTAATTACAAGTCCTTCAGACTCACATGTAACCTTGAGGCATCGGGGTGAAAGTCTAAATCTTACCCTCAAACGTGAAAGCAAACCAGTACTGAGAGTCTTGTTGTACTGGGACTCTGGCACTCAGGCACAATGGGTGCTCGTGCATGTACAATACTGCTGCATTCACGGCCTGCAGATCCTGTACGAACCCCCCACCCTGCTGGTTGATTTTCTGGCCTTATCTTTTTAACAGGAAAGATAGGTGATCTAACGTACGTGCTTTTAGGTGTTAATCCCACTTCATCCTTATCTTTATCCCATAGCTTTTGTGGCACTTCCTGTAACTGAGTCAATGATTGTCTGAGAAAAATTTCCCCAATCCTTATCTTTAAATTTATTAACCGACCTTATCAACAATCAATGTTAATCAGATGTATGAACATGTGCTTTGATGTTGTGTGATGTTGCGTGTGTGTGTGCGAGACCTGGGCCCCGAGGGTAGCAGGTCCAACAGGTATATGTAGAATGGCTTACAACACCTTCGTTGTACATGTTGATTTGCAAAGCTCCTTTTTCTGTGAAATGCAAAACCAAGCCTAAAGCAACATTTGGGAAAGAGGAAGGAATGCTTTTCCCTGTCTGCATCTTCTTTGACTACAGACAGTGGTGTTGTGTATGCTGCTTTTACTGTGTTGCCTGATGCCTCTACAGTATGAATATATTTGTCACTTAATTTCAAAGGAATTCACATTGTTTTATAACTGAAACAGCAGCTCCAGAATCAACCAGAAATGTAATATTTAGTAGAGTTATTTCAGGGAAAACCTCAAATCCAAGTATTTGTGTGTGTATGTGTGTGTGTGGTGTTGGGGTTGCATTCACCAGACTCTGGAAACTCCTCCGCCTCCATCGCTAGTCATGCCTCATCTTATGTGTACCCTCTCGCATTAGTGACAATCACATGGCGTGGGGGCCCTTTTCTTCTTTGATCTGTTCCAGTCTCTTGCCCAGTGGTCAGGGTCTCCACAACTCCAGCATCCGTCATCCCGAGGGCCTGCATTGCGTGTTCCTCTGCTCCGAGGGGGACCACCACGCCCTCTGTTTGTTACCAGCAGTTTGTGCCATCCGGAGTCATTCAGTCGGGTTTTAGCTTGCTGTGCCTCTCATCTGTATCCCAGCCTACGCAATGTTTGCATACCTGCTTGCTGATTTGCTCATCCATACCTTCCAGGAAACAGTTCTTTAGTTGTTGTTTGTATAGGAGTCAGTTAATGTGACTGCTGGTGACATCATTCCACTATTTTCCTTGAAGATTTTCTGAACAGATAGTCTGCCACCATCTCACCAGGCTGTTGTTTTACAGTCTTTTATCGTTCCCCATCTCATGCTGGCAGTTTTCTCATAGAGGTTGTCTACATGTCCACCATATCCAGCGTCGCCTGCATCCCAGTTATAACGCATGTCTTCCTCAGGCCAGTCTCCTTGTACTCTCCCCCATTCCAGTTTGGAATGGACTTCTGACCACCCCCACCTCACGCCTCAGCACCATGGGAGCCAGGGCATTCAGCTGCTCTGCTCCCAGGTTATGGAACTCACTCCCCCCACACATCCGGCAGTCTGACAATATCACATCTTTCAAATCCCTCCTGAAAACCCACCTGTTTAAACTGGCCTACTCTCTCTAGAACTCATCATCACCCATCCTATGTGTTTGTACAAATATGTTTCTGTCATGTCCTGTTGTTTTTATATTGTTTTTTATCTGTCTATGTTTTAACAGATTTTTGTAAGGTGTCCTTGGGTGTCCAGAAAGGCGCCACTAAATAAAATGTATTATTATTATTATTATTATTAGTTTCATGCTCTGAAGTAGAAGATTTCTGATTTCTCTCAAACTTGGTCTGTATTGCTGTACAATCTGGGACAGCACTTAAACAACTACAACCCCTCACTGGCAATTGAGCGCATCTCGTCTGGTGTTCCAGGCTCTGTAGACATACTGTACAACAGCGTGGGTTGTCTGTGATCTCCAGGAGATGGGGCCGAATGAGCCAGCCTCAGGATTCAGCACGCGAGGGGGGCTGCGGCCTCGGTTGCACTCAGGCGATAAGGAGGTAGAGCGGAGGCAGTTGGTTTATTTGCTGCCAACTGGTCTTGTGCTTCTCGGTACGAGTTAAGAGGTTGTTGGTTTTGACATCTCTGATGTGCGTCTGAGGCAGAGAAGAGAGAGTTCTTTCTGTGAATGTGAGAGCTGAGAACATTTATAAATCCCCCTCCTCCCTCTTGTGCCCCTACTTTGCTGTCTGTTTCTTGTGTCTGACTCAATTTTCCACATCATAAATGCTCTCCAGTCTATTTTGCGTTCACCCTTCATTTCCTCTTGTTTCTCCATTTTATCTTCTAGCTTCTGTATTTGACTACACTAAAACTCTCAGGAAATCCACGTTTCTTCACCCACAAAGGAAGCTGTTTACAGGAATCAGCACCGTCATACTTGTCAGTCAAAGGTTTGCCACCACTTTTCCCCATTTTTGTTGTTAAATTGTAGTCAATCACCTACCCTGCAAACAGAGTTAATTCTTAGACCTGACATTCATTGATATTATTCATTATTTCCTTTATTAATGGGTCGCACATGTTTCAGATAAAATTGTTACGGTCTATCCAAACAGCAAGTATGTATCAAAGACCCTTAAAGTGCTACTACAGAAAAGTGTAGTGCTCAAAGAAGGTAGTAGGGGTAATGTAGAGCTTAATGGCTACAAATCAGACCAGCAGCTGGCTCGGGATTTTAATTAATTTTATGTGAGATTTGATGATTTCAGTGACAAACTCTCAGAAGTAGTCTCTTGTCGACGCCCCCTTTTAATAAATTTTTTGATAAGCGTAGTGTGATAAAATGTTTCCAAGGTTGTAGACCCAGGAAAAGCTCAGGCACAGCTAATACAGGTCGTCTGCTTGTATTATGTGCAGAGCAACTCGGTTCCATTTTTAACCATATCCCCAAACGGTCACTTACTCAGCAGAGAGTGCTATCTCTATGGAAAAGGTCTATCGTGGTGCCTGTTGCTAAAGGTAATCCCCCAAAGCCCTTAATGACTTCAGGCCTGTTGCCTTAACCTCCTTGGTTATGAAGGCATTTGAAAAACTAGTTAAAGGAGAGGCTTAGCATCATCTGGCTTAACTTCCTATATAAGCACCTGGAAGGTAGCAAGAACCACGCTAAGCTGCTTTTTGTTGACTCGTCATCGGCTTTCACAACTATTCAGTCTCACATGCTAGTTGAAAAACGAGTTAACCTAGCCTCAAGTATTGAAGGCTGGGTTCTTGATGTCCTCATTAACAGAATCCAGAGAGTAAGGTTGAATGGGAACCAGTCTAGTGAGCTAACATCATCCAACGGCTCACCTCAGGGTGGCTTTCTCTCCCCTCTCTTGTAGCCATTATGAAAACAGAGACATCGTCAACTGATGACTGTAATTGTTAGCATTTTTGGTGATGAAATTGGTCGTTGGCGATTTTATTTCTTGGTGTAATTTTTTTTGTTTTTTTTACAACTAAATGTCTCTAAAACAAAAGATATGTGTATAGACTTAACATATTCTCATTCAACGGTTCGTAGGATACGATATTTAGTGCGTTTTCCTAAGAATGTCCAGCATCAATTTTTCTTTGGCTTCAAAGACAAATTTCCACGAATCCCACAAATCCCACAAATGGATGATCTTTTCAAGTTGGACATCATTGTGAAGGTAAATAAACAGGCTCTCCAACGATGTAAAATACAATGCCAATTAGCATCGTAACAACAGAGAAATAATCAACCAAACACAGATTTCCAAACTTTTTTTTCCGAGTTTATAATAAGGGCTGTACCGAAAAATTTGAAGTTTCATTCATAATGTTGACATTCAAATTATTATTAATAACTTACAGAAACATAGTCCGCCTCTCTCCCTCCCTCACAGTGAGTCCTCTCCTCATGATCAAACACAAGGGAGGTTAACACGATTACATTATGCATGATCAGGGGAGGTTAACATGATTACATGAGCATGATCAGAGGAATTTCCCTGACTCTTTGAGAAGAAGGAGTGCTCTTCCTCTTTAAAATGTCTTTGTGGGTAGTTTTCCCTGGTCATGTAGGTCAGTTCCAAAAACTTGAGTGTGTCACAAACACAACAGAAGGAGTGTTTACTTGTTTCTTTACTTCTCTAACAATAATTACGTTTTTCTTCTGTCTCTTTATTTGATTAATATCCTTTGTTAAAGTACATTTGACTACCAATTGGCTCCAGTAATAGACTACTGACCGTAAAATGCTACTAGTACCTAGGGTCTTGGTGTCGTGGTGTAGGATTGGCTCAATGTTGTTTTTTTTTTGCAAATGACTTAATTTATCCTGATTTTAGTGCTATATGAATAAGCTTTATTATTAGGCTATTATTAGGTATATTGTTGCTTTTTAAATGATAAAGATGACCATTTTAAAACTAATTAAATACTTGTTTATTGTTAAATGCAGGACACAAAAGGACAATAAGGTGCAGCAGTTTTTTTTCCAGCTGAGACGCTTTGATTGTATCTGGTTGCTTTGATACGGAATATCCGCAGTAGTAAAAATGTCCGCACACGGTAGAGTACTTGTTCTGGAGATATGCAAAATATGCGGCACACCCATCGCAAAGAATGAACATAGCGGTTGTGGCAGTTGCTTGCCATCCCATTGCCAAGTAATCATGATCCTTAAATATAATATGCAAATACTATAACTTAGAAATATGAGTAATGTGGTTCCTTTAATTTCATTTTGCTCATACATAGGCCTACTGATTTTTTGGTGACAATTTTGACTTTTACTTGAGTATTTTTAAATTGTAGTTTTGCTACTTTCACTGAATATATAAGCTTAAACATGACGACGTGACATTTTCTGATGCATATTTTGTGAAGTTGTTTGTACAGTATGTTTCATATTTCAGTTAGCATTAGCTCTTCTTGAGGTTTGAGACATACATTCTTATTTTATTTTAAGTTGAGTGATAATGATTCTTGTGACCTGATACCTACACAATTACATTTATGCTTCATATCAAAGCTTTGTATCTGAGTGATGCATCATGTACACTTATATGGTGAGAGTCATGGTGTATTGTGTAACTGTTATGGTGTATTGTGCGAGTCACCCCGTGTGGTAATCTGATTAAACACAGCTTTATTTAGGGATGTGCACCATGTGAGCACAATATAAAACTTTTGTTTACTTTATGACACAGGACCACAGCAGGTGACCCGTCTCACATGATAGACTTTAGTTGTACAAACTCCATCACGAATTTTCAATTAAATGACCAAAATAACTGGGTGAGTGAATGAAGAAAACTGAAATAGTTCAGACTACAGGAAACTAGGAGGAGGCCATAAATATTTTTGGTAGTCATCATTGGTGGAATGTGACCTTTTTTTTGGAGAAAGAGTTTGAATGCAGGACTTGTATTGGCGCACCACCACTGATATGTGGCCCCAGTTAATGATTATGCTGACTTTTGTAAAGTTAGAATAAGAGAATAAAAGACCAAGTTTCCTGTGATGCCTTTTCAAAATAATATACTCATGAAAATTATTTGTATTCTTTTTTTTTTCAATATTATATTTATTGCTTTTTTGTTCATTTTGAAACAACAGAACAAACATTCACAAACGTCCCCAATAATAACATTCTCAGTACAAAGAAACTTAACAAACCTAATATTAATACAAAATAAGCCAGTATAAATACAGGAAAAACATATTATATACAAAAAATAGATAAATAAGTAAAAAAATATATACACAAGTAAAAAAATAAATAATTAAAAACATGAAAATAAAATCTATTTATATATACATATATATACTGTATACATATATACCTACATACACATATCACATATAAATCTGTGTAAAATTCAGTCATCATCCTATTCTGTTCCCCTATTCACAATCATCCTGCTCCAGCAATGATATTAATTTTATTCTTAAAAACAATACAAAGTGTAAATTGTGATTTACAAAGTGTAAAGTGTGTTTTTTTGTGGTGAAAACCACATTTTGATGACATTTCTATAATTACTCCTGAAAGCATATCTGAATGAATTTACACTTTGTATTGTTTTTAAGAATAAAAATAATATCATTGCTGGAGCAGGATGATTGTGAAAAGGGAAATAGAATAGGATGATGACTGAATTGTACACAGATTTTTTTTTATAATTGATTATATGTATATGTGTTTTTGTATGTGTATATACTGTGTGTGCATATATGTGTATGTAGGTATCATGGACTATTATACTGTAAATGAAACTGCCTCATTTGGGGTTCCGGTCTGACTACTTTCATCTGTCTTGATGTGACGTCTCCCAGTTTAAACCCCGCCCCGCTGCCCGGCCCTGCCCTGCCCCGTGTTACAAAACCAGCGAGCACTCCGCATCCAAGGAAACCACCGAACACATCACAGCTCCGCTTCTCACCGCGGACCAACGGACGAACAACAGACACGATGGGGTTGTTGAAAATAGAAGTTGAATACTGGTAATTACATCTTTTTTGTCTTGTGAAAGTGTTTATCTAACCTCTGTCTGTTTTATGTTTGTCTATGTTCTGTACAGACGGTTATTAGCTCGCATTAGCTCACACAGCTAACAGCTAAGCTACGCTACCTAGCAACAACTGGTGTTTAAACTAGGTGCGTTTGTTTCCCTGTAGCGGAGGATGAGGATACGGACCCCGCTATCAGGAGCTCGCCCGGGTTGTGAAGGCTGAGTTTCCAGAAGCGGATGTGTCCGGCTCCGTGGGAAGACAAGGTAACCTTTATAACTATCAGCTGAGAGAGAGCATGATAACTGAACTCTGATCAGATTTATTAGTGTCTGATCTTAATGTGTCTTGTCTTGATTTTTTGCAGGCAGCTTTGAGATTACAATCAATGGGCAGCTGGTCTTCTCCAAGAAGGAGCTAGGGGGGTTCCCATATGAGGATGCCGTGAGTAAACATATTAACATGCCCATGAAATGTAAACCACAGTGGTGGAATATATAACCAAGTATATTTCTTTTGATAACACATTTTTTTAGGATAGCATTCCTATAAGTAGAAGGGTATAAATATGTGTATGTACACATCCGTTTCTGGACGCATGTGTACATTTATACACATTTATGTATATATACTGTATATTTGTTTTATGAACTTGTCCTACCATTTTACCACTTCTTTTATTATTATTATTATTGATATGTTCTGTTTTAACAGTTACCATATCTTTTATTTTATTTATCTGCTTTTATTGTCTTGTGAAGCACTTTGTAACATCTGTTTTGAGAAGTGCTATATAAATAAATTAATTATTATTATTATATTCAACGTTATAAAAGTGTCATTAGATATAAGATATTCCTTTATTAGTCCCGCAGTGGGGACATTTGCAGTGTACAGCAGCAAAGAGGATAGTGCAAAAAACAAGATGCATCAGCTAATACAGTAAAAATAGGAAAAATATGTGTAACAAAAATATGAACCATTTAAATAGAAGGAAGTATAAAAATAGGAGCAGTATATACAGTATTGACAATAAACAGACTATTAACAAAATTGCACAGTGAGAATGAATGAATGAAAGTCCACCTGAAAATATCAGGTTATGTCAGATTAGGGTACAACATCACAGATTTCAAAATCAAGGAGGACAAAATATATATACAATCATTGTGATATGAGCCAATTAAACAAGTGAAATAGCATTTCACCTGTTGGTTCACAGACATAAGCTACCTATGTAGATATGAAGGGCTCATTCTTCTCTTTTTTTTTAAACTCTTTATTTATTTTATTTATTATTTATTGTCCTTTATTAAACCAGGTTAGTCCCATTGAGATCAAAGATCTCTTTTACAAGGGAGACCTGGCCAAGATAGCAGCAACACAGTTATAGTGAAAGTAACAGACAACACATAGATTAACAACATTAAAACTTGCTCCTACAAAACACTTGCACACAGACAACCTGGACTGCAGCGATTTCACCAGAGCTTTAAACTCATTCAAGGTAACTAAGTTTTGAAGTTGAAGATCAGATTGTACATTATTCCAAGCAGTAGGTGCCGAAAAGCTTTCTTTCCCAATTCAGTCCGTACTTTGGGAACAACAAATTGCAAAATGTCCATAGAACGAAGATTATGACTTCCAGTTTTTCTTTTTTAAAATGTTATTTGAGAACAAAGAACATGAGGTCATCATGGGTGTTACAATGTCAGATACTTAATATACAATGTGACACTTCAATCAACGGTGTAAATACACGATCCATTTTTCCCAGTACTCAATACTTTATTTTCCAATTTAAGCCTTAAAATAAATGTGAGTCTTTCCATACAATATATTTCATTTACAATACCCCATCATTTGTGTAATGTTGGAGGATCAGTCTGCATCCACTTTCGAGTTATGGCTTTCTTACTACTTGCCAAGATAATCTTTTATTAAATATTTATCTTTGTGTAAAACAATTTCTGGTATTTTTCCCTAAGTGTAGTGTAATGAATGAGTACTTTAACTTTATTCCCATTATTTTATGGATCTCAGATGCCGCATCTTGCCAATATGGTTGTATTTTAGTGCATGCCTAAAAAATATGAAAATGATCAGCCATTGAGGTTCCACATTGCCTCCAACAAATGAAGACCTCATTCTAAGCTAACGAAGACACAATGATTCTTATTTCCAGGTGATTATACACTAACGAAAACATAGTTATGAATATTATATTCCATTTCTGCTAATAAATCCACCGAAATGTTACACTGTTCCTTTAGATAAAGGATCTGGATTCTACTTCATCGCTGGTAAATCGCAACAATAACACTCTGATTTTATGTTTTTCCTCTCCTGCCACAGGTAATGGAACAAATCCAGAATGCCGCCGATGGCAAACCTATGCAGAAGATCACCAAATCCCGTTCACCCTGCGTCATCATGTAAACCTCCCTCAATCCTGCAGCATCAAGACAGGCCAGTGCAACTGTATACTGCCAACGCCATCTCAGGTCTAGCCCCAACCCTGCTAAACAACGGGCTGGGATAAAACCTTGTTTCATAGAAACCCAGCAGAGATGCAATACGGCCAGCAGCTGCTGTCTTTGACGCAGATCACCAAACATCTGGCTCCCCCTCTCCGTTCTCATTGTGGTGCTCCAGGCTGTTAATGATTACTGTAGCCTAAAAAGTTAAAGGTTATAGTATGATGAATCCATTCCTGGAAGTCCCTTTATTATAGGCGCTGAGATGGGGAGAAGATGTCAGAAAGGGTTGAAGGCAGTTCACTTTACTTCACCACAGCCTCATTGGCTGGCATTCTCTAACTGCCTACTTGATTTTTCTTGTTTTTCCAAGTCTCTGTTTACTGATCTCACATGCAATTACCAATTTTCATTGAATGCAAGGACCGTGCAAAGTAGTTGCATATCATTTTCTTTAAAGGGAGACTACCTGTTTCTGCCTCTGCATCGCTCTATACTGTATAATCTGATGGTAATCTGTTCTAAGATTTGAGAACTGTTTGTCTGAACTGATAACTCCAACCCTGACTACTGTAAGGTTTGTGGAGAGTGAAGCAATGTTATATCATTTGTGTTTGGTGAATGCAAAATTAAGCTTTGCAATGGTTTTCTTTCTTTATCCATATCAAATTTGAATAGTTTTAAACTTCTGCTTCCAGTTTTTTTTTTTTTTTTTATGATAAACTGCGGTCATTAATAAACTGGTCAGGTAATAGAGCAATCATCAGAAGTGCTTCTGAAGACCACCACCGACTGGTCTGTCAACTCTCACACGATTCGATGTCCGCTCCTTCACTACGAATCATCTCATATTGCTCACTCAAGATGTCAAAACTGTAGACTTTAAATAAAGGTAATGGGTCTTTCTGCGCTGTTGTTTGTCACTTTTTCATGTCACTGTGTCTTTTCTCATTTTGAACATACTGTAATGATTACAGACACAAGAGCGTGACTATGCACAAATCTTTTGTAAGTGCACTTTAATTAGCCTTTACTTCCTGTACAGTAATGTGTTCCTATTATCTAAAAATTCCTAGCTGGGTGGGGTGCTGGTGTACCAAAGCTGCACCTTTGGGAGGT
Organism: Sebastes fasciatus; assembly: GCF_043250625.1. Taxonomy (NCBI): domain Eukaryota; kingdom Metazoa; phylum Chordata; class Actinopteri; order Perciformes; family Sebastidae; genus Sebastes; species Sebastes fasciatus. The sequence continues at coordinate 23,859,424 of NC_133807.1, read as the reverse complement.
GTCCAATGTTTGTTATCAGGTTTAGTCACTAGGTAATGTTGGCAAGCAACTGCCAATTATTTTAGTGCACAAGTTGAGCAGGTTGTGTTCATGGTGGCAACCTGCATGGCAACATTCAAGGAATGCTGAACATAAACAAGTGTTATTTTTATGCTCCAGTTCCTCTTTGCACCTACACAGAAGTGACATTTCAGACAATACAAATTAAGATTTAAGTCCGACTTAAATGATTCTTATGATTGTTAAATTGTATGTTTATCGTTGGAACAACAAAAAAGACACTTTTTTTTCAATCATTTTAATTTCAATTAATACAGGTTACACACTTAATGTTACCCTCAAAAATAAAGCTAGAAAACATTACAAACCCAGACAACATCTAACCATACAATCAGATTAATAGATGAAAAATTAAAGACTTTTCAGTATTGCAAAACCGGATAGATAAGGGTAGTTCATGGAAATCATTATATTCTTTAATGCTTTGAAAATCCTTCATATCACGCGGAGCAAAAGATAAATCATTTAAGTCTGTGGTTTCTGCATCATTGGTTACACTAAGGGGCGCCAACGTCAACAAAGACTGCCACCTTCAGTATTTGTCCTCTGGCGTCCCCTAGCTCGAAGAAAAGATACTGAGGTCAAATACATGGAACTCAAATGAAGACACCCGTATGCAGCATTCGGAAAAAACTGCTGCAACCCTGGAGGGTGTTCTCACAATATCCTCTGTTACTAATTGATTTTTTAATGCAGTAAATAATGAGAATATTTGACCTCATATTCAGGATACAGTACATACTACTTTTTAAACACTAAAGTTGTAATTAACAAAAGATAAATCTAGTCTCCACTGAGAACATTATTAAATTAATATTGTGTATCATTATTTCTAGATGGAGAGTCAGTGGGAATATATAAAAATGATAAGCACTGATAAATACACTATCTACATACAGCATGAGTAAGTATTTACTAGTATTCTGACTTGAATAATCGTATAGTTGAAGTGAAGTCACAAGAGCCCCGTTTCCACCGCAGGAACTTTCCCCCCAAAACTAAGAACCTTTTGAGGAACTTTTTGCAGTTGAACCGCAGGGACCAGGATCTAAATTAAGTTCCAGGGACATTTTACGGGGCCTTTTCACTAAAAGTTGGGGGGAAACCCAGCAGATGACTCACACTGTACTTGTTAATGGATGGCAGCTTGTGTAGTTTAGTGTAGTACTCTGTGACTAGGTGGGTCTTTGGTGCTGGCTCTGGCTCTCAGTGATAACTCACAGCGGCCTGCTTGTTCTAAAGCTGATAGAGGCCCTCTGTGCTGCCTTAGTTAGTCTGCCAGTTAGAGGTTTGAAAATGGACAGGGCCTATAAAAGCATTCAAGTTGGACCTTACAGATACAGGTGCAGTTGTACACACTAGAGGTGGGAATCACCACAGGCCCCACGATAGAATCTTATTGCGGTTATAAACATGTTGTGATATGCTGAGTATTGCGATAAGACATATCGCTATTTATTACCTTTTTCAACTGCATATTATGAGTCCACTACAACCTCTGATAGACAGAATAGCAGCCGGGATGTCGGATTGTTAAGAGGTTACTAGTTTATATAATAAAAGATTGATATGTCCATGTATCGCGATACTATGCTTTGTAGATTTTTTCCCCCACCCCTAGAACACACGCACATTAATTATGTGACTTCTAAATCCTCCTATTAAAGGGGGTAAATACTTATGCAAACATGTATTTTGTATTAATTTAGATCACTTGGTTGAAATCTGTCTCTTTCTATTGATCGGTGTGAAAAAAGCCACATTAAATCTACTTTGATTCAATGTTGTAAGACAATGAAACTTGCAGAGAATGCTTTTTATACGCACTGTAGCCATGTGAATTTGGTGTTTTGTCTTTGTTCGACAATGGCATTTTAATTTAGACACCTCAGCAGTGTCATAATCAACTACACGATGTATTTCAGCCACTTAGGTTTCCTTCACATCCTTTTTGTTTTCTTAAAAAGTCCAAATCACATTTCGCCCACATGCCCTGGCGCTTACATTATAGATGCTTTATGTTATATCCTTTAAAACTAGATTGTTACACATTATATTGTCTGTTATTTTGTGCATTTTCATATCTTGCACTGCGTAAAGCAAGATGTCAAACTGTCTTTATATCTGAATTTGACATCGTTTGCTTTACATTTCATAAAAAATAATGCATTCAGGCTAAAGATTATGAGTGTCTGGATATGAAAACGTCTATAAGAAGACTGGGAGTGTCTGTATGCTGTATGCTGACACACATGGACGCAGCAGATAGCTTCCACAAACGGGTGATAACAGGCCTGAGACACAGTGTCTGTAGATGGGGGCCTCACTGTGGGGTGTATGTTTGTATTTTCACTGTGTGGTAGTAGTCAGTATAATCACTTTGATCCCTGATCTTTCATTTAGCACAAGTGAATGTCCAAAAGGGTTATGACCTGCAAAACTACTGACATCCCCATCAGCCTCAGTGCTATTAACTAATGTTGGCATGCTAACACACCCAAATTAGATGATAAACAGTGACACTTCCTTAACACTGTCTGCATTTGTTCTGTAATTACCTAATGCCCATCCCTAACAAACACTTCACTTCCTCCCTGCATTCCTTATTAGTTTCAGGACTTGTGAAATCAAGCATCACCTTTTCTTTTCTCACGGATTTAGCGACATCAAACCCCGTGACGAATGCTCATTCTCGTTCCCTTTGTCGGTTACTTATCAGATCTCACGTGACTTGATGAAGTTCTCCACACAATGGACTTGTTCATGTTAACTCACTCAGTAGCCTATAGCCATGAAGTTCATATGACTACATGCATTTTACAAAGAGCCACATGTTGCGTCATTGAGACCGGAGGCTGAAATCGGTTATCAGGGGTGTTAGAGAGAGAATGGAGGCTTTTGTCCCTATGAGACCTTTAGAGATCATCCTATACCTCATACATTTTTATTTTACCTCTTTTAAAGATTTTGTATTATTACCCCAATCAAAGAATAACTCCTCTTTATCAGTTACTTTTGACTATATAGTGTATATTTACACTACCGTTCAGAAGTTTGGAATCAGTTGTTATATTGATGTTTTTATTCTTTCCTTAAATAATGTCTATTTTAACAGAAAAAAAACAGTGTAATTCAGACACCAAATGTATTATTTACATTTGAAATAGTGATGTCCCCAAAACAAAAATAATTAAATGATTAAAACTTCCATTTAGTTGTCGTCCCCACAGTGTTTCATGACCCTTGATCATTATTGAACCACAACGGTGCAATTGGGCTCTACATATGTTTTCTCTGGGTCCTCTGCAGCTTATTCAGTGGTTAGATTCAGAGGTTTGAACTGTGAACTGTCCATAGTATGCTCAGCTGATATTCCAATAATGCTAACCGTAGACTAACCTATTTCTATTGTGAAGCTTGAAGAACAGCTTTATTAAAGCAACACGTTGTTATAGGCTGCCTTACTGTGCACGTGACACCTAAACATGAACCTGTTTCTGTTTAAATCTGCACACATTTTGATGCAGTATCTTTTACCAATGACTGGTGTCTTCTTCTATCCTTATTGAACTGTTGCTCAGAGGGATCTTTGTCTCTTTCTGCTTTCTCTCAGCGTTTTGTTCTCCATGTACAAAACAAACCCTTCATACAAACTAACATCTGTTAGGACTCTCTACAACCTAAAAGCATCAAAGATGATTAAAACATATAGAGTAGTCCTCTCAGCCATCTGACTCGACCCAATCAAGCTTTTGTGGCAGGCGATTTCAAACATTTGTGTCTATTATGTACACTATTTACTGTGGACCAGATTGACATCACCGCTTATCCACAGTTGACATATTTTACACAGCAAGATCATTTTGCATTTGATACATGCGTTATCTATATTTTGTACCTTAGACCAATTGATATCCCTACATTTATAGCTGTTTTACATAATATCCATACTTTGTTTTTCTTTTCTTTTTTTGTGAATGAACTGTTGCCACGATTAAATAGCCCAGCTAGCTTAGCAGCAAAGCAGCATTACTTATAGACTCTAATATTTGTTTGAAAGATTGATAATAAAAATGACAAATAAACAAGACAAACTTTAAATAATGCTGATGTGGAATTCAATTAATTAATAGAAGTGTATTTATTTTTCACAAAATGTTTCATAAGAGTGCAAAATTACAATATTTACACAAGTTACTCAAAATGATGTTTCTTTTTTATCTAATGTTTTCTTTTATCTTGTGAGATATTTAATATTTTCACATCTTCTCACAAAGTCCTTCTAAGTGTGAGAAGGTTAAATGAATGGTCCAACTGCTTTTGTCCAGACTAAGGTGATATAACCTGTGACGAGGCCTTACAGACGTAAACATGGCTTCTTTTCAAACATGCCAAAAAGGTTGGGAACCTCCAGTTTAAGGTACTGTACTCTTGTTTATGCTGCTTAATTTCATCAATAGTGTCTGATGACAAATTGTTTCTATGTAAATTAAATTCCTTTTGAGTAGACCAGATAATATTAACAATGTTTTATACCTGTTTTATTGAAAGTATTTTACTTTTTCATTTTTTCTGGTTCACATCCCCTTGTTTTATGTTGTTTTTTGTTCGTTTTAATAATCTGTGTCTGATGTTTTCCTCTTTCACCAGTCATCCAGGCATCGTTGTGTCTTAGTATCTGTCCTCAGACTGGGTTGGACCACCAGCATCCGCCTCCACTCAGCTACAGAAGATGTCCAACCCTGTCGCTGCCATGTCACATGGACCATACGAGAAACAAACCAGGTGAGTTTGAGGACTGCAATGATAAAAAAAAGTTGGGTTTAATGTGTTTATCTCATGACTTTGCTCAAAGATAATCAGCAGCAGAGGAGGTACCCCCGAGGGAATCCCCAGTATATGTACACAACATGACGTACTAAGATGCTGTACTCCTGATACTGTATGTTGCCCCCCTTTTTAGCCTCTTTACTCCCCGTGTGCCCCTCAGACAGCATGAGGTTAGGCCTGCAGGACCAAACAGGTTCCTCTTACTACCCCTGTCCAGACTTGGACCTGGTTCATGCTGGGAGGGCGGAGTGGTCAAACTAGGGTTGGGATATCCCTGTCTCAAGGTGTCGCTGGTCGATAGCGCTGTCTGTCTGTCACACAGGCCTTATCTCTGCCACCCCCCCGCCAGGTTGCTCAGCAACCAGAGGGGTTGTGGGGTCCAGCGCGTAGACGTAGGGTCGACGTAGTTTCATATGGGTGTTCCCGCTCTGCTCGAATTCTCTCTGTACTCATCTTTTTGATTTGTTCTGGCTCAGTTTGTCAACGGGTTCGTCTAGGCCGACAGAGCAGAGATCGTCCTGTTTCCAGTGCTGGAGACCAGCTGGGTGTACCTGCATGCAGGTAAAGGGTGTGGCTTCCTCTGGACAGGGGTTAGAGACAGAGGGTAGAGGTCAAACAGGATGGATTTCTGATTGTACCCTGATAGGAGAGGAGCAGAATCTAACCTTTAATGTCTTTGCCGTGCTTGTAAAATAAGGGCGGGAAATTGTTTTCTTGAGCTTAAATTATTTTTTAGGGACAGAATATTAATCTTTACAAGGGCTGCCGTCTTGGTCCTAGTCGACTAAGATTTATTTAGTAATTTTTTATGGGTTTTTTTACGCTGAATGACTTATTTCCAAGAAACTTATGAGCAGATCTCTGGTAAACACAAGATTTAAAGTGGTACTTTTGTGTGATTCTTTGTGGAGAAACTCCGTTTTACAGATCTGTCGATTCGAGACAAAATCGTATGAGTGTTAGTCGACTGAGAATTTCTTTGGTCGAGGGCAAACACCAATCTTTACAAACAGAGATGTTTGTTGTGCACATTTTCTGTAAAGACAATTCAAGCATTTTTAAGTAATTTAAGGTCAAGGTCAAATGAGATTATCATCTTTGGGTTTTCATAGTTCGCTGCACTTATTTTGACTTTGTGCTAAAATATCTGTATATTGTCAGTGGTACAGGGTGAAGAGTTGTTCCCTCTAAATGTCTATTTCTTGTTAATGTGCAGATGTGTTTCTTTTCATATCATATCATTCCTTATCAATTTTGTGCATGTGTAATGTGAATGTGAATTACCTTCCCTCCATTTAGGCTATCTGCTAAGAAATATCTTCAATTGCAATTTTGCAAAAAAGCCACTGTTAATTTTGCGTATTCCCGTCTAAATGTGCCCGTGTTTGCTGTTACAGTAGCTGTATTTCAAGTTTTTCACTGTACTGTTGCAAAACAGAGTTGTCTGGTTGAAGAAGGGTGTAACCCAAAGATAAGGCGCAGTATGACTTCTATTTAAACTATAACGAAGTTCACATTCTCAACGGCTGGTTGACTATCTGTCCTGAGCCGTGGCTCTGCAGGCTTAGCATGTGTGTGGTGGTAGATGGCGGTACCCTCATCAACGCGGCCTTAAAAAGGCTCAAAGCAGGCCTTTTAGGTCTGTGTAGTGGCTGAGCCAAGTTGACTACAGCATAATGTTACTTTTACTATGATTAATGCAAGAATATGATATATATTTATAGTAAATTCTGTGTTTTGGATGCTGTTTGCATTAAAAGTATGTCAAAACCCAGGGCTCCCAAATCAGCAGTAAAAATAAGATTTCATATTAATGGTCCCCATTGAGTCGTTGGTTATTTCTAACTGTGTTGTATCTCATATAATTACTATATACTTGTTTGTTTTATGTTCATTTATTCTTTTTCTGTCTTAGGGAATGCATAAAAGTACCCGAGAGTTCAACATCTGAAAAACATCAATGGAAAACAATTTCAGTTTCTTTTTTTAGTCCGATCTTGGAGAATTGGTCCGGGTGGAGACTGTGAAGTTTGATGTGCTCAATAAATCTTAGCAGCAATACATATTTTCCCTTCATCGTTCGATTTTCATCCAACTTTCTTCTGTTAATTCTTCTTCCTCTTGTCTAGGGCAGTGACGTGTCCTATGAAGAAAACGACACAGCCTTCCCGTCTCCACTGAGACTGTGAGTCCTTTCTCTCATTTAGGCCTCTCTGTTTCTGCAGTACTCTATATGTACATGTACTGTAACTTTACCTGGACATCTGTTTCTGATAAGACCAAAAGATAAAAGGTCTTTCTTGCCCTTTCTGAGCCCTTCACTTGGATGGATTTTATATATTTTGTTTTTATTTTATTTTTAGGGTTCAATAATGTTTTCCTTTATTTGGGATCACATTAAAGCAGCAGTTCACATTGTCATCTTTTGCTTTACTTTTACAGAATCATCCAATTTGTTCAGCTTTTTTCAATGTCAAAATAGTACACAAAATTGGAACATGGGGTGTTTTTCATTTGAAAAATAAATATAATAATTTATAAATAAAAATAATTGCTATCTACAATTACAGGCTTCAAAGTCAATTTAACTTAGACACAATTATGGGAGGCCAATTTCTAAAAAAAAATCCCCACATGTCCTCTCCCTATCGGGGCTGATTTGAGGTGAGACATTAGAAGATGTTGGTGAGAAGCATTTGTGCTCATCCTTAGTCTTTATTGATGTTTCTGTTTGTCCATACCACCAGGACTCCACCAGGTCAGAGCGTCATCTATGACCATGCTTCATTTCAAAGCTTTGTATCTGAGTGATGCATCATGTATACTTACATGGTGAGAGTCATGGTGTATTGTGTGAGTCACCCCGTGTGGTAATCTGATTAAACACAGCTTTATTTAGGGATGTGCACCATGTGAGCACAATATAAAACTTTTGTTCACTTTTTGACCCGTCTCACATGATAGACTTTAGTTGTACAAACTCCATCACGAATTTTCAATTAAATGACCAAAATAACTGGGTGAGTGAATGAAGAAAACTGAAATAGTTCAGGCTACAGGAAACAGGAAACAGGAAAGGAGGAGGCCATAAATATTTTTGGTACGCGTCATTGGTGGAATGTGACCTTTTTTTTGGAGGAAGAGTTTGAATGCAGGACTTTTTACTTGTATTGGTGCACCACCACTGATATGTGGTCCAGTTAATGATTATACTGACTTGGGTAAAGTTAGAATAAGAGAATAAAAGACCAAGCTTCCTGTGATGCCTTTTCAAAATAATATACTCATGACCATTCTTTTTTATTCTTAAAAACAATGCAAAGTGTAAATTAATTCAGATATGCTTTCAGGAGTATTTATAGAAATGTCATCAAAATGTGGTTTTCACTGACAGTAATTGCCAAATACACGCAGAGTCAGCTTAGCTAACGTTACATCTCATATCTCTGTTTATTCCTTTATAGTCCATGAGCCAGACCCCCCCTTTCTATGTGCTTTTTTCATCCCTCCATCATTCAAATTGTTCATCATTTTACACATAGATCCCATATAAAAGAGGGAAACCAACACACAATATCAAGAATCATATATCATTGTAAAGCTTAGACTATAATCTATCCATCAGTCACATTGTCATGACACTGAGGTCAAGAGAATTTGACCTCAAAAAAGGAGTGATAGCACATAGAAAGCTACAATGCTATCATGCATTTCCCAACACTAGGGACATAGACCTTTAAAAAAAATCACTATGACACTTGGTCCCTCCAAAGTGGCACGACGACCAAATTTTGGGGGTCTGGCTCATGGACTATAAAGGAATAAACGTTGAGATATGAAATGTAACATTAACTAAGCTGACTCTCTGCGTGTATTTGGCAATTACTGTCAGTGAAAACCACATTTTGATGACATTTCTATAATTACTCCTGAAAGCATATCTGAATTAATTTACACTTTGTATTGTTTTTAATAAAAAAAATAATATCATTGCTGGAGCAGGATGATTGTGAATAGGGAAATAGAATTGGATGATGACTGAATTGTACACAGATTTTTTTATAATTGATTATATGTATATGTGTTTTTGTATGTGTATATACTGTGTGTGCATATACGTGTATGTAGGTATCATGGACTATTATACTGTAGATGAAACTGCCTCATTTTTGGTTTCGGTCTGACTACTTTCATCTATCTTGATGTGACGTCTCCCAGCTTAGACCCCGCCCCGCTACCTGGCCCGGCCCTGTGTTACAAAACCAGCGAGCACTCCGCATCCAAGGAAACCACCGAACACATCACAGCTCCGCTTCTCACCGCGGACCAACAACAGACACGATGGGGTTGTTGAAAATAGAAGTTGAATACTGGTAATTATATCTTTTTTATCTTGTGAAAGTGTTTATCTAAGGTCTGGGTATCATCGGATAATCCGTTTTTCCTTTGGAATTCAAAAAGGAAAAAACTTTTATTTTTTCGTTTCTGAATCAAAAAATGAAAAACGAACCCAAACCGGGCCGTTTGTTTGTTTTTGCGAATTCCTTTTCTCATTATTCGTTTTGAATTGAAGAACGGAAGTCACGTGGGTTTTTCGTTTTTTCGTTTTAAACCACAAACGAAAAACGGAATCACGTGGTGCTCTGTTTGTTTTTTGTTTCCAAACGAAAAACGAAAAAACCAAATTAAAAAAACGATCCGATTTAGTTTCTTCAAGTTTCTTTCTATCACTTTCTGTTTTGAATCGAAGAGCGGAGAACGGCAGTCACGTGACCAGGAAGTGAAGGCAAACATGTCAAAATAAAAGCCAAGAAGATAGTTTGGTCATTCTATAAAAGTGTAACATTATTTAAGAACAGGATCAAAGTAACAGTAGAAGATAAATAGGCTAAATAAATACACAAATAAATACATACTGTACATAGCTACGTAAATAGATATTTTTTTTGTTTTGTTCTTTTCATTAACACATGAATGTCTTTTATCCAAAAAGTGTGTGATAAATTACAGGGAGGGTCTCTACAGATGTTATACAGAACTCATACATAATTGACAATTTTCTCTCTCACACCCTCACTATGGGCTGTTTCTTTATGTCGGCAGGTGAGAAGCACTATGTGGCTAATCCTTTCAACACACCTGACACTTCCACCTGATCCCTGCACTCCATTAGGAAGGCTGTAGCCGAGTAGTTCTACATCATGACAATGCTGATTTTTCAACCAGCGATTATGACATTAATGCCAGCTAGACAGAATAAAGCTCTGTCTGTCATGACAATACTGTACTGGACTGAAGGCCACTCCATCACTCCAGATACTGTAGATTTAACAGATACCTGCTGTCTTCAGACGGCTATAAAGAGTCACCCGAGTAAAGGAAAGGCTTTCAGTACAGTTCTATTGTCATGACAGACAGAGCTTTATTCTGTCTAGCTGGCATTAATGTCATAACCACTGGTTGAAAAATCAGCCTTATCATGATGTCGAACAAATTAACTAAATTACATATACTAACAAACAGACTAGAAATGATTGAAAAGCATCATAAACCACCAAACAGAATACAGAAAGTTAGTGATTTCAGTTTTTTAGTGAACTCAGGCTGATTAATCCTCATATTAGACTATGATGTCTGAAGGTTGGCAAACATGCTGATCAATCATACTTCTCTATCATTGACCATGATTATTGACTTGACTTTTCATCTATAAATGCGTCAAAATTGAAAATTTGACTGAAAAGAAAATCCTTGGGGATTGAGGAGTGGTGACCTCTGACCCCTACGGTGGGTAACGTCACAGAAGGCCTACTCATAAAATGCACTGACTTCACTGGTACCGAATCTCCCTCCAAACTAAATTGTAAAGCTGACGGCCCCTCAATATGATCTGATCAATACAATCAAACTTTATTGTCCACCAGGGTGGATTTTTCTCTTCGGCTCACAAAACACAGAAAACAACAGACAGCAGTTAGTAAAAAACAGAGACGGGTTATGTTACACATTAAAAACAGTTCATGTCAGTGTCTGTGGCTCAGATCTGCTCAGTCACTGTGTTGAGTTAAGAGTATTGATGGCATTTGGGATGAAAGACTTTTTAAACACATGTTTAGTTGCCAGAGGGGCTCTATAGCGCCTCCCGACTGGCTGCAGAGAGGATGGGAGCTATCTGCCAGGATGCTCCTCGCTTTCTTCCTCGTCCTTTCTGTAAAAAGTTGAGTCAAAGGCTTTTGGGGTTTACCACCTATTTTGCCTGCCATTGACACAATCCTAGACAGTTTATTCTTCTATCTACAGTGTAGGTGACCGTACCAGGCAGGAAGGTTAAAGGTTAAAATCCTCTCAACAATAGTTTTGTACACTAATTCTAAAATCTGCTGGCTGACACCGAGGCCACTAAGTTTCCTTAGAAGATAAAGTCGCTGTGAGCATCTCTTGAAGATATACTCTGTATTTTCAGAGAAGCTCACCTGGGTATCCAGGACTGTACCGAGGTATTTAAAGTGTTCCACAGTTTCAACATGTTGGCCATCAAGTGAAACTGGCTCTGTGATCAAATGTTGTTTTGTGCAGCACATGATTAATTCTTTTGTCTCGGCCACATTGATTTCTAGCTGGCTAGTGTGACACCGTGTCTGAAGGGCTGTAGTGTGGGCCAGATAGGCAGCTTCACCTAGTGGGCCTGTTTCCTGTAAAAGACCAACTAAGGCCATGTCATCCACATACTTAAACAGTCTAAAATGTTTCTCATTGGTCATAAATTCATTAGTAAAAAGAGAGAATAGCACAGAGGAAAGAACACAGCCTTGTGGGCAGCCTGTCTGACATGTTCTCCCTGACAGACCCTCTGATCCACACAACTAACCCTGTGTTGATGTTGAGATCAAGGAGCCTTTTCAGGAGAATATGCGTCTTCATTGAGTTAAAAGCTGAGCTAAAATCCACAAATAAAGCTCTGGCATAACCTTTAGGATGCATAAGGTGTTTTGTGGACGGTGTTAAGCAGTCAGCACAGCGTCGTCTGGGACTCTGTCGCTCTTATTTAAGCGAACTGGAGCAGATCTAGCTTAGTAGCCACTGTGCTGGTCAGGTGGCTGGCAAGAACTCGTTCCATGGTTTTACACAATATGGAGGTTATTGCGATGGGCCAAAGATCATTTGGCTTACTTGCGCCTGGCTTTTTTAGCACAGGCCTAATTATTGTGAATTTCCATGATTTTGGCACAGTGTAGGTGTCTAGGATATATAATTAATTAGGCTTTTTTAGGTACAGTATGTATTTATTTAGCCTATTTATCTTCTACTGTTACTTTGATCCTGTGCTTAAATAATGTTACACTTTTATAGAATGACCAAACTATCTTCTTGGCTTTTATTTTGACATGTTTGCCTTCACTTCCTGGTCACGTGACTGCCGTTCTCCGCTCTTCGATTCAAAACAGAAAGTGACAGAAAGAAACTTGAAGAAACTAAATCGGATCGTTTTTTTAATTTGGTTTTTTTCGTTTTTCGTTTGGAAACAAAAAACAAACAGAGCACCACGTGATTCCGTTTTTCGTTTGTGGTTTAAAACGAAAAAACGAAAAACCCACGTGACTTACGTTCTTCAATTAAAAACGAATAATGAGAAAAGGAATTCGCAAAAACAAACAAACGGCCCGGTTTGGGTTCGTTTTTCATTTTTTGATTCAGAAACGAAAAAATAAAAAAACGTTTTTTCCTTTTTGAATTCCAAAGGAAAAACGGATTATCCGATGATACCCAGACCCAACTGGTGTTTAAACTAGGTGCGTTTGTTTCCCTGTAGCGGAGGAGGAGGATACGGACCCCGCTATCAGGAGCTCGCCCGGGTTGTGAAGGCTGAGTTTCCAGAAGCGGATGTGTCCGGCTCCGTGGGAAGACAAGGTAACGTATTCCTTTATAACTATCAGCTGAGAGAGAGCATGATAACTGAACTCTGATCAGATTTATTAGTGTCTGATCTTAATGTGAAGGAGGCACATGTTATTTATGACATTATTTTGTATTTCTTACAGACAGCTTTGAGATTACAATCAATGGGCAGCTGGTCTTCTCCAAGAAGGAGATAGGGGAGTTCCCAAATGAGGATGCCGTGAGTAAACATATTAACATGCCCATGAAATGTAAACCACAGTGGTGGAATATATAACTAAGTATATTACTTTTGATAACACATTTTTTTTAGGATAGCATTCCTATAAGTAGAAGGGTATAAATATGTGTATGTACACATCCGTTTCTGGACGCATGTGTACATTTATACACATTTATGTATATATACTGTATATTGGTTTTATGAACTTGTCCTACCATTTTACCACTTCTTTTATTATTATTATTATTGATATGTTCTGTTTAGCAGTTACCATATCTTTTATTTTATTTATCTGCTTTTATTGTCTTGTGAAGCACTTTGTAACATCTGTTTTGAGAAGTGCTATATAAATAAATTAATTATTATTATTATATTCAACGTTATAAAAGTGTCATTAGATATAAGATATTCCTTTATTAGTCCCGCAGTGGGGAAATTTGCAGTGTACAGCAGCAAAGAGGATAGTGCAAAAAACAAGATGCATCAGCTAATACAGTAAAAAAAAAAAGATCTGTGTAACAAAATATGAACCATTTAAATAGAAGGAAGTATAAAAATAGGAGCAGTATATACAGTATTGATAATAAACAGACTATTAACAAAATTGCACAGTGAGAATGAAAGTCCACCTGAAAATATCAGGTTATGTCAGTTTAGGGTACAACATCCCAGGTTTCAAAATCAAGGAGGACAAAATACATATACAATCATTGTGATATGAGCCAATTAAACAAGTGAAATAGCATTTCACCTGTTTAATTGGCTCACAGACATAAGCTCCCTATGTAGATATGAAGGGCTCATTCTTCCCTTTTTTTTAAACTCTTTATTTATTTTATTTATTATTTATTGTCCTTTATTAAACCAGGTTAGTCCCATTGAGATCAAAGATCTCTTTTACAAGGGAGACCTGGCCAAGATAGCAGCAACACAGTTATAGTGAAAGTAACAGACAACACACAGATTAACAACATTAACACAGACAACCTGGACTGCAGTGATTTCACCAGAGCTTTAAACTCATTCAAGGTAACTAAGTTTTGAAGTTGAAGATCAGATTGTACATTATTCCAAGCAGTAGGTGCCGAAAACCGAAAAGCTTTCTTTCCCAATTCAGTCCGTACTTTGGGAACAACAAATTGCAAAATGTCCATAGAATGAAGATTATGACTTCCAGTTTTTCTTTTTTAAAATGTTATTTGAGAACAAAGAACATGAGGTCATCATGGGTGTTACAATGTCAGATACTTAATATACAATGTCACACTTCAATCAACGGTGTAAATACACGATCCATTTTTCCCAGTACTCAATACTTTTTTTTCCAATTTAAGCCTTAAAATAAATGTGAGTCTTTCCATACAATATATTTCATTTACAATACCCCATCATTTGTGTAATGTTGGAGGATCAGTCTGCATCCACTTTCGAGTTATGGCTTTCTTACTACTTGCCAAGATAATCTTTTATTAAATATTTATCTTTGTGTAAAACAATTTCTGGTATTTTTCCCCAAGTGTAGTGTAATGAATGAGTACTTTAACTTTATTCCCATTATTTTATGGATCTCAGATGCCACATCTTGCCAATATGGTTGTATTTTAGTGCATGCCTAAAAAATATGAAAATGATCAGCCATTGTGGTTCCACATTGCCTCCAACAAATGAAGACCTCATTCTAAGCTAACGAAGACACAATGATTCTTATTTCCAGGTGATTATACACTAACGAAAACATAGTTATGAATATTATATTCCATTTCTGCTAATAAATCCACCGAAATGTTACACTGTTCCTTTAGATAAAGGATCTGGATTCTACTTCATCGCTGGTAAATCCCAACAATAACACTCTGATTTTATGTTTTTCCTCTCCTGCCACAGGTAATGGAACAAATCCAGAATGCCGCCGATGGCAAACCTATGCAGAAGATCGACATAGCTGGACCCTGCGTCATCATGTAAACCTCCCTCAATCCTGCAGCATCAAGACAGGCCAGTGCAACTGTATACTGCCAACGCCATCTCAGGTCTAGCCCCAACCCTGCTAAACAATGGGCTGGGATAAAACCTTGTTTCATAGAAACCCAGCAGAGATGCAATACGGCCAGCAGCTGCTGTCTTTGACGCAGATCACCAAACATCTGGCTCCCCCTCTCTGTTCTCATTGTGGTGCTCCAGGCTGTTAATGATTACTGTAGCCTAAAAAGTTAAAGGTTATAGTATGATGAATCCATTCCTGGAAGTCCCTTTATTATAGGAGCTGAGATGGGGGATATCATTTGTGTTTGGTGAATGCAAAATTAAGCTTTGCAATGGTTTTCTTTCTTTATCCATATCAAATTTGAATAGTTTTAAACTTCTGCTTCCAGTTTTTTTTTTTTTATGATAAACTGCGGTCATTAATAAACTGGTCAGGTAATAGAGCAATCATCAGAAGTGCTTCTGAAGACCACCACCGACTGGTCAACTCTCACACAATTCGATGTCTGCTCCTTCACTACGAATCATCTCATATTGCTCACTCAAGATGTCAAAACTGTAGACTTTAAATAAAGGTAATGGGTCTTTCAGTGCTGTTGTTTGTCACTTTTTCATGATGTCACTGTGTCTTTTCTCATTTTGAACATACTGTAATTGTAGGAGCTAAAGTCTACTACTGTAGCTACTGAGGTGATTAGCCCTGGACTGACGCGCTTTTCGCTGTAGATGGTACCTTTAGTTGTCTGTTGTGCTGTACAAAACTGATCCTGAGTCCGCTCGTTGGTTTTACAATAATAGTTCATTTATTCTTAATATGGTATTAAGGAAGCAAGTCCAGTTACCATAGCAACGAGTAAACAATAACAACACGGCAAACAATTCAGCGTCCCTGCGGTCAAAAACCATTTGCCCTTCCGGGCTAAACCCTGACGCCAACAACACACCTCCTTACCTATATACCCGTGGCTGGGTCAATCAATTAATACAGTGCCACCTAGTGTTCGTAGAAGTGAATTACATCCCAACCTCAGTATGTCAGCATCATGTTTTGGCTCTTACACACCGGCCCCTAATTGTTATGGCAGGCAGACATAACAATTCAAACAAAATACACAAAAAAGAGGAGCCAAATGTTACAATACACCAAGTTATGCATTTAAACTTCATGTACCAAACAGAGTTTTGTCACTGGCCTTTCAATTATGGTGGCTTTGGTCTGTCCTGACTGGTTTCCTCTGAATGGTTAGCCTCAGAAGCTTCCAGCTGCTTTCGTAGGCGAATCCTTCCTAACAACCCGACCTTTAACCTGAGGAACCAGGCAACTGATGTCTTGAGCCCTCTCCAGTCAAAAAAGTAGCCAATGAGCTGGACAGTAGGACCATTTTCCTGATGCAGTTGATGTTGAGGTACTGACTCTGCATAGGTCTTACTGATGAGCGCATTTATGTACCCTGCATACTCCTGGTGCAAGTGTTTGTTATTGAGGAACCTTTTCCTCAAACCCTGGATCCTTTGCTTTGCCACCACGAAGTTGTTAGGCAGATAGACTTCCTTGCTTTTAAAGGGCAATTTCAAACAATACTTCCCATCCTGAAGTACCGCTGAGTGCTCAACAGTTTCCAGAAACTTGAGGTCTTCTCTGGACCTTTCCTTTTCCTCCTCACTCCTTTCATTGAAGTCGTGGTTGTACTGCTTGGTTAGCATTTCTTCCAGTTTGCACACAGAGATCCGGTTCACATTAGCGGAGGGAAGCCCTGCCTCCAGGGTGCCACTGTTTCCAATCAGCGGCCCATTTACAACCCATCCCAGCACAGTCCTAATGGCATACGGGCCATTCCCGCAGCTGTTGATGACCTCCCAAGGCTCCAATATCTTGGGAGTATTTGTTCCAATCAACAGGTCGACATTTGCCTTGATGCTTGGAATGTGAACTTTTGACAAGTAGGGCCATTTAGCCAGGTCCTCGTGTGTCACCATGCTATCAGTGGTAACTGGCATTTTCTTCTGTGTGAAAACCTCTGGGAGAATATAGAAGTCATCACCATCCAGATCAGAGACCTCCAAACCAGTCAAGGAGTAAGCTGGAACAACTGTTTCTTGACCCATTGTGCGCAACAAGAAGCTGGTTCTTCTGCCTGTAACATTCAGCCTCTGCATAAGATGTTCTGAGCAGAATGTGGCTGAACTACCAGGATCCAAAAAGGCATAAGTTTCAATGATGTGATTTCCTTTGGCAGATTTCACCTTTACAGGGAGAATGGATAGAACACACCGGTCCTCACCGGCCCCTGTATGTCCACATGTTTGGAATGAATATGGCTGTTGAGATGGTTCCTGCTGCCAAGCTGTTACTTGCCTTTTGATATGAAGCACCATGGGATGAGTTTGTCCACAAACCTTGCATGTCATGCGCCTCTCGCAATCCCTGCTCATGTGACCATCACCTAAGCATGCAAAGCAAACTCCCTTTTCCCTCAGAATGTGAATCTTATCCTTGTGCATCTTTCCCTTGAACTGTTTACACTCGTCCAATGAGTGACTACGAGCACAGCAGAGACATTCAGCATTTTCAGCCTTGGCTGGATCTGATGTTGGTTCCTTAGGCTCCTGGGGCAAGTCCTTAGATGTTACTGTGGTGGCAACAATGTTTTCCTTCACCTTGTACCCAGACTGTGGCTTAAAACTGGTGAGAGGCTTCGTCCCAGTAACGCCAGATGTTGGTTCCTGTATGTTGCCAAACAGCGGGTCGGAAAGAATTCTGACACGACGCTCCATGAATTTGACCAGATCAATGAAGTAAGCTCTGTTATTGCTTTTCTCCATTATGTCGTGAGCTACTGTCCTCCATTGTTCTCTCATTTTGTATGGCAACTTTGAAATGATGGCTCTCATGTTTACAGGCATATCCAGTTCTTCCATGTACTGGAGTTCCCCCATTACGTTACAACAGCCACGTAAGAACAAAGAGTACGCTTGGAGTGCTTTCACGTCCTCAGATTTTATTATTTGCCAAGCCAAAGCCTTTTCAATATAAGCAGTTGCGATTTTGTACTGATTGCCAAAGTGTTCCTGTAGAAGACCCTTCGCCACTGCATAGCCACGCTCAGGAGCCATATGTTGGCAGCTACGTACCAGTTCTTGTGGTTGTCCTCTGGTAAACTGTTCCAAATAATACAAACATTCTGCTTTTCCTGCCTTTTCCTCCACTCCTTGCTCAAAGGCTTTGATGAATATCCTGTATTGGAGAGGATCCCCTTCGAATAAGGGAATATCTCTCGGTGGTAGAGACAGTGAACGCTGCTGTTGAACCAAAGCAGCTGTGATTTCATTTTGTCTGTGCATGATGGTAAGTATGTCCACAGTTGGATGTTGACCGACCAGATGCTGGTATGTAGGCTGCCTTTCCTCTGGCTTTAACTGAGCAGTTGTTGGTTGGTACTGCAGATGCTGTGATGTTCCCAACAAACTGTTTTCCTGCTGATGTTCATTTGGCCTCATATCCAATGGCCTGTTAGACAGTAATGATTCTTTTGTCATATCATTTTGTTGTGATGATTTCCATGATCCAGGTTTGTATTCCTTTGCAGAAGGATTCAATACATTTGCAGATTCCAGTTTCCTTTTTTCCCTTTGCAAATAGGAATTCATGCCATTTGATGGTCCTTGAGAGGAGCTTCCCACATCATATGCCCTCAATACTGCTAGCTTAGCAGTGGATGCAGCTAGTTCAGCTTCCAAGTCAAGCTGCTCTCTTTTCCTCTTCAGCTGCTGTTCTTGCTCCTCCAAAGCTTGTCTTTCTTTTAAAGAGGCCACGCGAGCCATGAGTGCAGCTCTGTCTGCCTCCACCTTTATTCTGGCAGAGGATGTGGTACTGGATTTACCACTGTTCATACTTTTGTGGCTTGAGTGTTTGCTACCAACATTAGAAACACTGTCATCTGGATGAATATCATCCTCATTATTACCCTTTTCATGTGTGTCACCTTCAATGCATGAAACCCACCTTTTTGCCTCAGCAATACACTCATTAGGTGCCAGCATTTTTGCATTAAACCATGTTACATGTTTTTCTTTTTCATCACATGGCAACAAACCCAACAGAGATTCATGCACACATTTAGCTTCATTACACACATTAAAACTCTTCAAGAGCATTTTGTACCTGTTCTTTATCACCCATAACCATCAAACTTTGAATTGATTTTCTTATGTTTGTTACTTTGTTTAGCTTAGCCCTTCTGCTGTCTTGCAACTTTTCCAGTTTATCAGCAAGCGCTTTCACGGTGAGCTTTACTACCCGCTTCTCAGCTGGTGTTTCAACACCGCCAGTCTCACTAGCGGTTTGTGCACCAGTCCCGGTAAAACGGCCCGACGCCGCTTCGCGACTCTCCATGATTAACAGTCAGTCACTTAACAGTCAATGTAACAAACAGTCAGCGCAAAGTCCAAAGTCCGCCCGCTTCGGCAACCAATGCATTGGCTTTCCGCCCGCATATGTGTGCACACTTTATATGGCCATTACACAGTGTAGCGCTACCATACCTCCGCGTCGGGCGCCTTGTAGTGATGCAGTGGTCCGATGCTCCACAGCCGGCTTTAGCATTAGCTCCTCCGTAGCTCCTCCGTAGCTCCTCCGCCCATGGATGGCTACAGACGTCCTCCAAACACAGCCGAAATCCACACCGGCAGCTCTCCTCGTCCTCCCGCGTCGCCTCCGTTGAGTTCCAACAGGACGGGTTTTTGACTAATTGTAGGAGCTAAAGTCTACTACTGTAGCTACTGAGGTGATTAGCCCTGGACTGACGCGCTTTTCGCTGTAGATGGTACCTTTAGTTGTCTGTTGTGCTGTACAAAACTGATCCTGAGTCCGCTCGTTGGTTTTACAATAATAGTTCATTTATTCTTAATATGGTATTAAGGAAGCAAGTCCAGTTACCATAGCAACGAGTACACAATAACAACACGGCAAACAATTCAGCGTCCCTGCGGTCAAAAACCATTTGCCCTTCCGGGCTAAACCCTGACGCCAACAACACCTCCTTACCTATATACCCGTGGCTGGGTCAATCAATTAACACAGTGCCACCTAGTGTTCGTAGAAGTGAATTACATCCCAACCTCAGTATGTCAGCATCATGTTTTGGCTCTTACAGTAATGATTACAGACACAAAGGCGTGACTATGCACACATCTTTTGTAAGTGCACTTTAATTAGCCTTTACTTCCTGTATAGTCATGTGTTCCTATTATCTAAAAATTCCTAGCTGGGTGGAGTGATGGTGTACCATTCAAGGAATGCTGAACATAAACAAGTGTTATTTTTATGCTCCAGTTCCTCTTTGCACCTACACAGAAGTGACATTTCAGACAATACAAATTAAGATTTAAGGAAGACTTAAATGATTCTTATGATTGTTAAATTGTATGTTTATCGTTGGAACAACAAAAAAGACTGACCCTTTCTTTCAATCATTTTAATTTCGATTAATACAGGATAAGCATTTAATGTTACCATAAAAAATAATGGTAGAAAACACATATAACAAACCCAGACAACGTCTAACCATACAATCAGATTAATAGATGAAAAATTAAAGAAGACTTTTCAGTATTGCAAAACAAAACCGGATAGATAAGGGTAGTTCATGGAAATCATTATATTCTTTTATGCTTTGAAAATCCTGCATGTCACGTGGAGCAAAAGATAAATAATTTAAGGGTGCGGTTTCTTCTGCATTTGTTACACTAAGGGGCGCCAAAGTCAACAAAGACTCCCACCTTCAGTATTTGTCCTCTGGCGTCCCCTAACTCGAAGAAAAGATACTGAGGTCAAATACATGGAACTCAAATGAAGACACCCGTATGCAGCATTCGCAAAAAACTGCTGCAACCCTGGAGGGTGTTCTCACAATATCCTCTGTTACTAATTGATTTTTTAATGCAGTAAATAATGAGAATATTTGACCTCATATTCAGGATACAGTACATACTACTTTTTAAACACTAAAGTTGTTGTAATTAACAAAAGATAAATCTAGTCTCCACTGAGAACATTATTAAATTAATATTGTGTATCATTATTTCTAGATGGAGAGTCAGTGGGAATATATAAAAATGATAAGCACTGATAAATACACTATCTACATACAGCATGAGTAAGTATTTACTAGTATTCTGACTTGAATAATCGTATAGTTGAAGTGAAGTCACAAGAGCCCCGTTTCCACCGCAGGAACTTTCCCCCCAAAACTAAGAACCTTTTGAGGAACTTTTTGCAGTTGAACCGCAGGGACCAGGATCTAAATTAAGTTCCAGGGACATTTTACGGGGCCTTTTCACTAAAAGTTGGGGGAAAACCCAGCAGATGACTCACACTGTACTTGTTAATGGATGGCAGCTTGTGTAGTTTAGTGTAGTACTCTGTGACTAGGTGGGTCTTTGGTGCTGGCTCTGGCTCTCAGTGATAACTCACAGCGGCCTGCTTGTTCTAAAGCTGATAGAGGCCCTCTGTGCTGCCTTAGTTAGTCTGCCAGTTAGAGGTTTGAAAATGGACAGGGCCTATAAAAGCATTCAAGTTGGACCTTACAGATACAGGTGCAGTTGTACACACTAGAGGTGGGAATCACCACAGGCCCCACGATAGAATCTTATTGCGGTTATAAACATGTTGCGATATGCTGAGTATTGCGATAAGACATATCGCTATTTATTACCTTTTTCAACTGCATATTATGAGTCCACTACAACCTCTGATAGACAGAATAGCAGCCGGGATGTCGGATTGTTAAGAGGTTACTAGTTTATATAATAAAAGATTGATATGTCCATGTATCGCGATACTATGCTGTGTAGATTTTTTCCCCCACCCCTAGAACACACGCACATTAATTATGTGACTTCTAAATCCTCCTATTAAAGGGGGCAAATACTTATGCAAACATGTATTTTGTATTCATTTAGATCACTTGGTTGAAATCTGTCTCTTTCTATTGATCGGTGTGAAAAAAGCCACATTAAATCTACTTTGATTCAATGTTGTAAGACAATGAAACTTGCAGAGAATGCTTTTTATACGCACTGTAGCCATGTGAATTTGGTGTTTTGTCTTTGTTCGACAATGGCATTTTAATTTAGACACCTCAGCAGTGTCATAATCAACTACACGATGTATTTCAGCCACTTAGGTTTCCTTCACATCCTTTTTTTTTTCTTTAAAAGTCCAAATCACATTTCGCCCACATGCCCTGGCGCTTACATTATAGATGCTTTATGTTATATCTTTTTAAACTAGATTGTTACACATTATATTGTCTTTATTTTGTGCATTTTCACATCTTGCACTGCGTAAAGCAAGATGTCAAACTGTCTTTATATCTGAATTTGACATCGTTTGCTTTACATTTCATAAAAAATAATGCGTTAAGGCTAAAGATTATGAGTGTCTGGATATGAAAACGTCTATAAGAAGACTGGGAGTGTCTGTATGCTGTATGTTGACACACATGGACGCAGCAGATAGCTTCCACAAATGGGTGATAACAGGCCTGAGACACAGTGTCTGTAGATGGGGGCCTCACTGTGGGGTGTATGTTTGTATTTTCACTGTGTGGTAGTAGTCAGTATAATCACTTTGATCCCTGATCTTTCATTTAGCACAAGTGAATGTCCAAAAGGGTTATGACCTGCAAAACTACTGACATCCCCATCAGCCTCAGTGCTATTAACTAATGTTGGCATGCTAACACACTCAGATGATAAACAGTGACACTTCCTTAACACTGTCTGCATTTGTTCTGTAATTACCTAATGCCCATCCCTAACAAACACACCACTTCCTCCCTGCATTCCTTATTAGTTTCAGGACTTGTGAAATCAAGCGTCACCTTTTCTTTTCTCACGGATTTAGCGACATCAAACCCCGTGACGAATGCTCATTCTCGTTCCCTTTGTCGGTTACTTATCAGATCTCACGTGACTTGATGAAGTTCTCCACACAATGGACTTGTTCATGTTAACTCACTCAGTAGCCTATAGCCATGAAGTTCATATGACTACATGCATTTTACAAAGAGCCACATGTTGCGTCATTGAGACCGGAGGCTGAAATCGGTTATCAGGGGTGTTAGAGAGAGAATGGAGGCTTTTGTCCCTATGAGACCTTTAGAGATCATCCTATACCTCATACATTTTTATTTTACCTCTTTTAAAGATTTTGTATTAGTACCCCAATCAAAAAAATAACTCCTCTTTATCAGTTACTTTTGATTATATAGTGTATATTTACACTACCGTTCAGAAGTTTGGAATCAGCTGTTATATTGATGTTTTTATTCTTTCCTTCAATAATATCTATTTAAACAGAGATAAAAAAAACAGTGTAATTCAGACACCAAATGTATTATTTACATTTGAAATAGTGATGGCCCCAAAAGAAAAATAATTAAATGATTAAAACTTCCATTTAGTTGTCGTCCCCACAGTGTTTCATGACCCGTGATCATTATTGAACCACAACGGTGCAATTGGGCTCTACATATGTTTTCTTTGGGTCCCTTGCAGCTTATTCAGTGGTTAGATTCAGAGGTTTGAACTGTGATTTGTCAGTCCACATTATGTTCAGCTGATATTCCAATAATGCTAACCGTAGACTAACCTATTTCTATTGTGAAGCTTGAAGAACAGCTTTATTAAAGCAACACATTGTTATAGGCTGCCTTACTGTGCACGTGACACCTAAACAGAAACCTGTTTCTGTTTAAATCTGCACACATTTTGATGCAGTATCTTTTACCAATGACTGGTGTCTTCTTCTATCCTTATTGAACTGTTGCTCAGAGGGATCTTTGTCTCTTTCTGCTCTTTCTCTCAGCGTTTTGTTCTCCATGTACAAAACAAACCCTTCATACAAACTAACATCTTTTTGGACTCTCTACAACCTAAAAGCATCAAAGATGATTAAAACATATAGAGTAGTCCTCTTAGCCATCTGGCTGGACCCAATCAAGCTTTTGTGGCAGGCGATTTCAAACATTTGTGTGTATTATGTACACTATTTACTGTGGACCAGATTGACATCACCGCTTATCCACAGTTGACATATTTTACACAGCAAGACCGTTTTATATTTGATCTGTTATCTATATTTTGTACCTGATTGATATCACTACATTTATAGCTGTTTTACATAATATCCATACTTTGTTTTTCTTTTCTTTTCTGTTGTTGTGAATGAACTGTTGCCACGATTAAATAGCCCAGCTAGCTTAGCAGCAAAGCAGCATAACTTATTGACTCTAATATTTGTTTGAAAGTTTGATAATAAAAATGACAAATAAACAAGACAAAACTTTGAATAATGCTGGTATGGAATTAAATTATTAATAAAAGTGTATTTATTTTTCACCAAATGGTTCATAAGAGTGAAAAATTACAATATTTACACAAGTTACTCAAAATGATGTTTCTTTTTCTCTAATGTTTTCTTTTATCTTGTGAGATATTTAATACTTTCACATCTTCTCACAAAGTCCTTCTAAGTGTGAGGAGGTAAAATGAATGGTCTTTTGTCCAGACTAAGGTGATATAACCTGTGACGAGGCCTTAGAGACATAAACATGGCTTCTTTTCAAACATGCCAAAAAGGTTGGGAACCTCCAGTTTAAGGTACTGTACTCTTGTTTATGCTGCTTAATTTCATCAAAACATGTTTGATGACAGATTGTATCTATATAAATAAAAGTCCTTTAGAGTAGACCAGAGAATAGTGACAATGTTTTATACCTGTTTTATTAAAATTATTATTTTTTTTTTTTTTCTGGTTCACATCCCCTTGTTTTATGTTGTTTTTTTGTTCGTTTTAATAATCTGTGTCTAGTGTTTTCCTCTTTCACCAGTCATACAGGCATCGTTGTGTCTTAGTATCTGTCCTCAGACTGGGTTGGACCACCAGCATCCACCTCCACTCAGCTACAGAAGATGTCCAACCCTGTCACTGCCATGTCACATGGACCATACGAGAAACAAACCAGGTGAGTTTGAGGACTGCAATGATAAAAAAAAGTTGGGTTTAATGTGTTTATCTCATGACTTTGCTCAAAGATAATCAGCAGTAGAGGAACTACCCCCCTGAGGGAATCCCCAGTATACGTACACAACATGACGTACTAAGATGCTGTACTCCTGATACTGTATGTTGCCCCCCTTTTTAGCCTCTTTACTCCCCGTGTGCCCCTCAGACAGCATGAGGTTAGGCCTGCAGGACCAAACAGGTTCCTCTTACTACCCATGTCCAGACTTGGACCTGGTTCATGCTGGGAGGGCGGAGTGGTCAAACTAGGGTTGGGATATCCCTGTCTCAAGGTGTCGCTGGTCGATAGCGCTGTCTGTCTGTCACACAGGCCTTATCTCTGCCACCCCCCCGCCAGGTTGCTCAGCAACCAGAGGGGTTGTGGGGTCCAGCGCGTAGACGTAGGGTCGACGTAGTTTCATATGGGTGTTCCCGCTCTGCTCGAATTCTCTCTGTACTCATCTTTTTGGTTTGTCCTGGCTCAGTTTGTCAACGGGTTCGTCTAGGCCGACCGAGCAGAGATTGTCCTGTTTCCAGTGCTGGAGACCAGCTGGGTGTACCTGCATGCAGGTAAGGGGTGTGGCCTCCTCCGGACAGGGGTCAGAGACAGAGGGTAGAGGTCAAACAGGATGGATATCTGAATGAACCCTGATAGGAGAGGAGCAGAATCTAACCTTTAATGTCTTTGCCGTGCTTGTAAAATAAGGGCGGGAAGTTGTTTTCTTGAGCTTAAATTATTTTTTAGGGAAAGAATATTAATCTTTACAAGGGCTGCCGTCTTGGTCCTAGTTGACTAAGATTTATTTAGTCATTTTTTTATGGGTTTTTGTACGCGGAATGACTTATTTCCAAGAAACTTATGAGCAGATCTCTGGTAAACACAAGATTTAAAGTGGTGCTTTTGTGTGATTCTTTGTGGAGAAACTCCGTTTTACAGATCTGTCGATTCGAGACAAAATCGTATGAGTATTAGTCGACTGAGAATTTCTTTGGTCGAGGGCAAACACCAATCTTTACAAACAGAGATGTTTGTTGTGCACATTTTCTGTAAAGACAATTCAAGCATTTTTAAGTAATTTAAGGTCAAGGTCAAATGAGATTATCATCTTTGGGTTTTCATAGTTCGCTGCACTTATTTTGACTTTGTGCTAAAATCTCTGTATATTGTCAGTGGTACAGGGTGAAGAGTTGTTCCCTATAAATGGCAATTTCTTGTTAATGTGCAGATGTGTTTCTTTCAAGCATAACTATCTATCATTCTTTATCAATTTTGTGCATGTGTAACGTGAATGCGAAATTACCTGGCCTCTATTTAGGCTATCTGCTAAGAAATATCTTCAATTGCAATTTTGCAAAAAAGCCACTGTTAATTTTGCGTATTCCCGTCTAAATGTGCCCGTGTTTGCTGTTACAGTAGCTGTATTTCAAGTTTTTCACTGTACTGTTGCAAAACAGAGTTGTCTGGTTGAAGAAGGGTGTAACCCAAAGATAAGGCGCAGTATGACTTCTATTTAAACTATAACGAAGTTCACATTCTCAACGGCTGGTTGACTATCTGTCCTGAGCCGTGGCTCTGCAGGCTTAGCATGTGTGTGGTGGTAGATGGCGGTACCCTCATCAACGCTGCCTTAAAAAGGCTCAAAGCAGGCCTTAAAGGTCTGTGTAGTGGCTGAGTCAAGTTGACTACAGCAAATTGGTACTTTTACTATGATTAATGCAAGAATATGATATATATTTATCGTAAATTCTGTGTTTTGGATGCTGTTTGCATTAAAAGTATGTCAAAACCCAGGGCTCCCAAATCAGCAGTAAAAAGAAGAAGATTTCATATTAATGGTCCCCATTGAGTCGTTGGTTATTTCTAACTGTGTTGTACCTCATATAATTACTATATACTTGTTTTTTGTATGTTCATTCATTCTTTTTCTGTCTTAGGGAATGCATAAAAGTACCCGAGAGTTCAACATCTGAAAAACATCAATGGAAAACAATTTCAGTTTCGAGGTTAGTCCGATCTTGGAGAATTGGTCCGGGTGGAGACTGTGAAGTTTGATGTGCTCAATAAATCTTAGCAGCAATACATATGTTCCCTTCATCGTTCGATTTTCATCCAACTTTCTTCTGTTAATTCTTCTTCCTCTCGTCTAGGGCAGTGACGTGTCCTATGAAGAAAACGACACAGCCTTCCCGTCTCCACTGAGACGGTGAGTCCTTTCTCTCATTTAGGCCTCTCTGTTTCTGCAGTACTCTATTTGTACATGTACTGTACATTTACCTGGACATCTGTTTCTGATAAGACTAAAAGATAAAAGGTCTTTCTTGCCCTGAACTGAGCATGTCAGGTTCTCAAGATGTGCACCACCCAAACAAGTCACTCCAAACAAGTGATTATGAGACTTTGTATAGTGCAAAAGGAGTCACATTTAATGATGAACCCACAGAGAATCAGTTCCCCTCAGCTCTACGGAGCATTTTAGCTTCTTTTAGCTAATTGTTTTGGTTTTAAGGAGCGTCATTTTCATAATTTGATTCATTTTTTAAGTAAAAATGCGCTGATAAACCCACTTAAAAGCTCCCTTCACAGCACTAAACAGACTAGCTCATGAACATGGTGGCGCATGTAGCAGCTAAAGAGTCAGATATTTCCCTCAGAAGTTGGTGGAGACCAAACCAGAGCTAAAAAGAGAGTGAATATTGGACTTACATTCATCAGGTGGCACCTAACACAAATTCAAATGAAAGCTACTGTATCTGTGGAGTGTATATATAACTAACTGCAAACACGTTCACCATAACAACTGATTAAGGTGATAATGTTTTGTCAGACAGCTTGTGTGCACTGCCCCCAAGTGGCCAAAAAACTCAATAAAGGCAGGTTTAAGGTGAGGGTCATGTTGCAAGCGTTCAATCTGACAACTATAAAAAGTATTTACCAAAATTACAATAAAGAAACAGGGTATAGGGACACATTTAAATCTTAGATCTTGACATAAATGATCATTCACAATTCCGGAAGTGGTTAATCACATCCCCATAATGTGAAAGCAGCATTAGAGAGGAGGTATTTTGAATGGAGGTAAATATGCCCAATAGTCTAAACTCAGGGCATTTAACCCAATACTCCAAGCAGTCAATGATAAGAAATGTGTTGAGCAATCCTGCCCTCTTGTGGCGAAGAACAGAATAGCACTTACAGCATCATTTCACAGTAATGGAGAAGTTGATCAGCCTAAACTGAGACCTTCACTTGGATGGATTTTATGGATTTTTTTAATTTTATTTTTAGGGTTCAAGCATTTTTTCCTTTATTTGGGATCACATTATAGCAGCAGTTCACACTGTCATCTTTTGCTTTACTTTTACAAAATCATCCAATTTTTTCAGCTTTTTTCAATGTCAAAATAGTACACAAAATTGAAACATGGGGTGTTTTTCATTTGAAAAATAAATATAATAATTTATAAATAAAAAAAATTGCTATCCACAATTACAGGCTTCAAAGTCAATTTAACTTAGACATAATTATGGGCTTGCAATTTCTAAAAAAATCCCCACATTTCCTCTCCCTATCGGGGCTGATTTGAGATGAGACATTAGAAGATGTTGTTGAGAAGCATTCATGCTCATCCTTAGTCTTTATTGATGTTTCTGTTTGTCCACACCACCAGGACTCCACCAGGTCAGAGCGTCATCTATGACCTGGAATGGAAGAGGCCGGAAGAGGAGGAGGAGGAGGAGAATGAGCCACCTATGGCCATCGTCATCCCCAGTGATTCAGAGGGTAGGTTCCCCTCGCAGGCCATGCAGCCGCTGGCGACTTGATGTTTTATATCTGTGCACACATCACTTTTCTGCAGTGGTGGAATGTAACAAAGTACATTTACTCAAGTACAATGAGTTCAAGTTCAAGGTTTTTTTTACTCTACCTCTACTCCACTACATCGCAGAGGTAAATATTGTACTTTTTACTCCACTATGTCTGTCTGACAGCTTTAGTTACTCTGTAAATTACAATTATTCATACCCTTTTTGTCCAGTGAAAACCATGTATCTCTAGATGTTTAATATTTGTGATTAACTGAAGGATGAAGTGTTCCTTTATGGGTTGAGATAATTGTCCTACTTCTTAATATAAATAAATAAACTATTTAAAAATCCTCTTGGATCAGCTGAAAAATGCATCGTCACAAAGCTGAAAACAGGCCGTTTTTCTGAACATATGATGATCTTATAGAATATGATGCATTGCTGTAGAGTAAACCACCCAACAATATATAAAAGAGTTAAAATTAGCACAAACATACACATCTACAGCAGTATAATGCAACATACACATTAACGCAGCAGCAATATTAATCCAGAAACATCATATGTAAGGGATAATGTACGAGCCGGTCATTGTCGTGAAATAAACCCCTTCAGGGCGATGCGATGTGATCTTGCACCGCCCTGAAGGGGTTTATTTCACAACAATGACCCGCTAGCTGTACATTATCCCTCTTATTACATGGCTACTTACTTAAGAAATAAATAATTTGACACAAAAACGGTCCGTCAGAGTCCGACATCAGGACTGCACCCATATCAACGGTCTGGTATACATAGCAACGGTCTGCTACAAAGAAATAACAGACCGTAGAATGCCGTGCTTGACCAATCAGAATTGAGAATTCAACACAGCCGTGTTATAAATAACAGTAAAGCACTGACAGGGAGCATTTTATTACACAATGATGATAATACTTACATACTTTTACTTGTAGTGGAGTATTTGCTACTTATACTTAAGTAAAGGAATCTGAAAATCTTCCACAAACTTCTTTATTTCAGCTTATCTGAACCTGAACACCAACGCCACCACGAGAGGGGATGCTCAAGTTAGTCAACATTCTTCATACTTATCAGATATAAAAGATCATTAATGCAAACTAATATTACCACTGGTGTGTTTATTAACTAACCACATTGCATTACCGCAGGCCTATGTGGAGCTGAATGAGCTCCAGGGCAACACCTGGCAGGAGACCGGTCGCTGGGTGGGCTACGAGGAGAACTTGAACCCCGCCACAGGAACATGGGGTCCTTCTCATGTCTCCCACCTCACCTTCAAGAGCCTGATCCAGCTCCGCAAGACCATGAGCACAGGTGACTTTTAGATGAAATCTGTGCACACGATGTGATAAAATCAATTTTAGTTTGATGAATACGACGAGTTAAAGGCAACTCAAATGTACTCAGGTGCCGTCATCCTCGACTTGAACGCCAGCAGTCTGTCTGCTGTGGCTGAGAAGGTGGTCGATGAGCTGCTGAGCAAGAATGAGATTCGCGCCAGCGATCGTGACGGCCTGCTGAGAGCTCTCCTCATGAGACGCAGGTAACACACCATTTCTCTATTTCTTTCCATAGTCATAGAAATTGTCTGCAGCATTCACTTTATTCTCATTTTATTTGTCTATCCAGTCAGTCTGAGGCAGCTGAGGTTATTCCCTCTGGAGACATTGAGATGCAGACCTTTTCTGTAACCAAGAAGGTAAACATTTTATGTTTTTAATACAGTTTTATCTACCTTATCATTTGGCTGATCATCAGTATCATATTATAACATTCTTCTTGCAGAGAGACACCTCTGACAACATGGAGGCTTCAATTGTCCTCTCAGGTACGTTCAAGTTATTTAGTTATGTGTCTCCATGTGTGTTTCTGGAGCAGATGTGGCTAAAAGAGTGTTTTTTCGATAGGTGTCCTGGACACCCTGGAGAAACCAGTTGTGGGTTTTGTGAGACTGGCTGACTCTATGGTGATGAACTCCTCCCTGGAGTCTCCTGTCCCCGTTCGCTTCGTCTTTATGCTGGTGGGCCCTAGCCAGAGCGGGATGGACTACAGCGAAACTGGTCGCGCCATGGGTGCTCTGATGGCCGACTGGGTGAGAGAGGAAAACAATGAGATCACAAACCGATAAAGAATATTTATGTATTTTTGGTGCAGGTGAATAAATTCTTTCTGCTCTCACAGGTGTTCTGTCTGGAGGCCTTCTTAGCCCAGACGGACAGAGATCTGACCAACGCCATCGCTGACTTCATGGACTGCAGCATTGTGATCCCTCCCACTGAGATCCAAGATAAGGACATGCTTGAGCCTATCATCAATTTCCAGAAGAAGATGCTGCGTGAGAGACTCCGTCCAATCGACACCCGCCTTGCCTTCGGTGACCGGGCCATAGGTCAGCATATTTCCTACGTCATCCCAACTCATCACATACTGAAGTAGCGCGAAGATTAAACATTAAACATTGTGGCCACTCACACATTCATTATAGCTGGCCCTCAAAAAAACAAACAAAAACTACTGGGAAACTAAAACTAAATATATGAAAACTAAAATTAAACCTCTCTGAAAAACTAAACTAAAACTAGCAAATGCACTCTGAAAACTAACTCACACTAAATTAAAATGAAATCAAAAAGTTAAAATTAAAATACAATAAAACCTAATTGAAAATTAGAAAACTATTATAACCTAAGTCCACCCCTTTAACTGAAATACAACTTTTTTTCCTGGTGCTGTTTTTTCCAGTAAATGCTAAAAGAAGTTGACTTCAGGTACATGACAGAGAAAAGAACAGGGTTGGAGGTGGAAAAATGTTGCAAAAGGAACTAACAAGGTTTTATGGGAAATGTGGTCTAAATTTTTAGATCAGCTCGAACATTGGTACATATAGCACCTTTAAATTGTATTCATTTACTCATAAAAAAACAGACAAATGAAGCCTCCACTGGAGAAATTAGAAAAACCCGTATTAAACAACCTTATCTTAAAAGCAGTAGATATAGTGTTATCAATACTAATCAGTCAGTTTGGTTTGTTTGTCCAGTTGAGAAAGCTCCAAAGGAGCCTCGGGAGGACCCTCTGGCCCGTACAGGTTATCCTTTCGGTGGGATGGTGAAGGACCTGAAGCGCCGTTACCGCCACTACCTCAGCGACTACACAGACGCTCTGAACCCTCAGGTCCTCGCTGCCGTCATCTTCATCTACTTCGCCGCCCTGTCCCCGGCCATCACCTTTGGAGGGCTTCTGGGTAAAAGAGAGACGCAGATAGAGAGTTGTGTCTGCTCAATTCATTTGTTTCCTGACCTTTGATATTATTCATAATTCTCTCTGTTGTCAGCTGACAAAACGGATGGAATGATGGGCGTGTCAGAGCTTATGATCTCCACCAGCATCCAGGGTATCATCTTCTGCCTCATCGCCGCCCAGCCCGTCCTCGTCATCGGCTTCTCTGGACCACTGCTGGTGTTTGAGGAAGCGTTTTACGCTGTACGTATGAGTTTTCACATGTTGAAATGAATCTTTTATTAGCTTTTTTTTTTTTCCTTCATCAGCATCTTTTTTTCCATTCCATGCTAGTTCTGCAAGTCCCAGGAGATGGAGTACATTGTGGGCCGTATCTGGGTGGGGATGTGGCTGATAGTGATCGTGGTCATCATCGTGGCCGTGGAAGGCAGCTTCCTGGTCAGATTCATCTCCCGCTTCACTCAGGAAATCTTCTCCATCCTCATCTCTCTCATCTTCATCTATGAGACCTTCAATAAGCTCATGAAGGTTTCCTCCCCTCATCATCTTCACATCCTGTAATGGCCTCATGTGTTGTCTCTTATTTTGCTTCCTCTGACTTCTCATCTGCTGTCGCACAGATCTTCCAAGCCCACCCTCTGGTCCTGAACTACGATCATCTGAACATGACATTGGACAACCCCTTCCACCCAATCATCATAGAGCACACCGTGACCGATCACGAAGGTAACATAACCATCCATGAGAAGGAGATCGAAAGGGCCTACCCCAACACTGCCCTGCTGTCTATGTGCCTGATGTTTGGCTGCTTCTTCATTGCGTACTTCCTCCGCCATTTTAAAAATGGTCATTACTTCCCCGGCCCGGTGAGTTCAACTTCCTATGTCCAGAGATTGTGTAGTTTTGAAAAGACTAAGTAGGCTCTGTGATTTTGACCATGGTGTGTCCTGGTGTCTCACTAGCTCCGTCGTTTGATCGGAGATTTCGGTGTCCCCATTGCTATTTTCTTCATGATTGCTATTGATATCAGCATTGAGGATGCTTACACTCAGGTGAGTAGTTGTGTTGTGTTGTGGTAAGTTAAGTCATCTCAAATAAGTTCTAATAATGCTTATATTTTTTTATAAAAACAAAAAACTCTTAAAGGAAGAGTATGTAGCATTTAGGGGGAGCTATTGGCAGAAATGGAATGTAATATTAATAAGTATATTTTCTTTAGTGTATAATCACCTGGAAATAAGAATCATTGTGTTTTTGTTCTCTTAGAGTGAGCCGTTTATATCTACATACGGAGCGGGCCTCCATATTTCTACAGTAGTCCAGGATGGACAAACCAAACACTGCCTTTAGAGTGGGCCGTTCGGGTTTTCGCGACAGCTACCATAGTTCTTAGGGGTGGGAGAAAAAATCGATACAGCATAGTATCACATTTCTTTGTGTGGCAATATTGTATTGATACATGGATGTCAAGTATTGACCTTTTATTATATAAACTATTAACTTCTTAACAAGCTAACAGTCCGCTGGTGGGTTCGGTCACTATTGTGTATTTCAGAGGTTGTAGCAGTCAATTAGGCCACTACAACCTCAGTTAAAGCTAGAGTGAAAATACTGGTATCATATGAAACTAGAAAACCCGAGGAATCCATTGGTACCAACCATGTCAGGTTAGCTTGTCCAGAAGAACAATAAATAACGCTCCAAATTTACACACATTTTGGCGAGGAAAAAATGGCATGGCCATTTTCAAAGGGGTTCCTTGACCTCTGACCTCAAGATATGTGAATGAAAACTCTGAGATGAACAGAGTGAAAACTGTATCTACTAAGACAAAACAGATGTTGACAAACTGCATAATTTGCAGTCAAAAAAAGGTAATAAATCGCAATACATCTTATCACAATACTCAGCATATAGCAAAATATTTATAATCGCAATAAGATTGTTTCATGACTGAAGTATCTTGATAATATCATATCGTGGGTCCTCTGGTGATTCACACCCCTAGTTCTCCTACACGCTTGGCACACGGTAGAAGTTTCAGTTGGTTGCAATCTGTAACCTCACCACTAGATACCGCCAAATCCTACACACTGCACCTTTAAGCCTCACATCATGTGCATTAAGATAAATGTTTTGCAGCTGAAGTGTATACAGCTTAGGCCAAAATGCACAATGTATACTAAGAATTTATAAGCATGTCTGTCTAAAAATCTTTGTAAAACCCAATTCCTGCTCATGAAAAGGAAGTTTATGTTTCTGGTTACAATCCTCTTTATATTTTATCTCTCTAAAATACGACTGAACTTAAACTATTTCTGTTTATTTGTCTTTCTGTGATTTTTATGGTGATAAATGAGCTGAATGAAAATCATTCTGTCCCCTTGTAGAAACTGGTTGTGCCAAAAGGCATTCAGGTGACCAACCCCGAAGTCAGAGGCTGGTTCATTAACCCCATGGGAGAGAAGAAGGACTTCCCCATCTGGATGATGTTCGCCTGCTGTGTGCCAGCTCTGCTCGTCTTCATCCTCATCTTCCTGGAGTCCCAGATTACCACGTGAGCGACGCTATAGTTGAAATAATGGCATTCAGTCTGCACTATCACTTCAGGTGAAGCTAATGAACCCTGCTGTTGTCTGATTGCCAGGCTGATTGTGAGCAAACCTGAGAGGAAGATGGTGAAAGGATCCGGTTTTCATTTCGATCTGCTCATCCTGGTCATCATGGGGGGCGTCGCCTCTATTTTCGGGGTGCCCTGGCTGAGCGCTGCCACCGTGCGATCCGTCACCCACGCCAATGCTCTCACTGTCATGAGCAAGGGCCCGAAACCAGAGATCGAGAAGGTGCTTGAGCAGAGGATCAGTGGCATGCTTGTGGCCATCATGGTTGGTAGGTGCTGCCATCTACAGTGCTGATGCAGACACAGCAGACTCAGAGTAAATGACCATTTTCCTTTAATAATCATTCACTTTCTGTGACTCCTAGGTGTTTCTATTTTCATGGAACCTCTTCTGAAGATGATTCCTATGACGGCCTTGTTCGGTATCTTCCTCTACATGGGTATCACCTCTCTGAGTGGAATCCAGATGTGGGACAGGATGCTTCTGCTGATCACACCAAAGAAATACCATCCCGCGGACGCCTACGCCACCATGGTACGCAGCCTCCTCAAATACAGACCAGAACTTCACTCTGTTTAGGAATATATTTTCATGTGGAAGATCCTTATGTCTGAAAATGCAGTGTCTGTTCCATATATCTGCAAATATTTGCACACTATATTGCTGTATAGACTAAAATACCAGAAGAATAGTTAAATATTGTATTGAACTTTTCTTGCTTGTATGTCTTGAGAGGTCTCAATTCAACACTACGGTCATTTTGAAGGCTGTAATCTGCCCGTTCTCATTCCCAGGGCGTTAAATACCGAGGCTTTTGGTGCCTTCAAATGATACTCATGAGCTTGTGTTTACAACGAGGGAAGTCGTGTACACATATGCTTGGCGTTGAGAACATTGTTGCTTAGCAACAGCAATATTAACGTTACTGTCTGCACCTAGAAGCCACAGAGGCTAACAAGCTAACAAGTGGGTAACACAATGCAGGAAATGCAGAGGCATGATGACAGAGGAAAAAGATGAGGCCGTTAGGAATATCAACACTTTCCACAGACATTTGATAAAATTATGAAGAATTACAATATACAACTAAAATTACAATATATTCACCTATAATGTACAGAAATATTCACTCCCATGGGCTCCGCCATTTCTGACAACGTCAACAAACACGTCACCACTCGTGAACTCTGAGCTTTCAGAAACTTTCCACTTACAAGGTCGTGAATACGACAAGCGGGGGTCGTTCATATGGAGTCTTGAATACGGTAAACACAACCCCATTTGAAGGCACCATTAGTCATGGCCGTCGGCGTGCAGTAAAGCAGCACAAGGCCCCCTTTAGTGCTGGTGTTACATCCAAATCTGTGACCTCAGAGAGCCAGCCACACATGAGGTCACCATTTCTTTCCGCTGTCATCAAAAAATGTGACCCCACTGTATCTGTATAATAAATTTAGGCAAATATGTGGCAGAAAACACACAAAACTAAATTGTTGAAAAACATACATTTTTAATTCAAAGATATATTCACAAAACTCTAAAAGAAAAGCAACAGATAGGTACAGTGGGGTCACATTTTCTGACGACAGCAATCAGAAATGGGGACTTTATGGCTCTCTGCGATTACAGATTTCTGTAGTGCCGGTATGAAACACACCAGGCGTTCCATTAACTATAATGTAAACCTATCCACGGCAACAGTAAACGCTCCGATAAAGTTTGCCGGGAGTGTGGTGACTTGAAGAGCGAAAGAAACACACAAAGATGTCTAGAGGGTAGGAGGATGGGCCCAACAAACATAAGGCTTTGATCCAGGAGACAGCTGTTCGTGTCTCGTGCATCACGTTACAATCAGCTGTTCGTTCATGTCCCGTGTTCACAACGTTCAGTGTCATTTTCACTGTACAAACGTAGTAGTTTTAAGCCCAACCATGTAGTTCTTTCCTAAACCTAACTGTAGTTGTTTTGCTGTCTAATCCTAAAGTGACACCAAGGTGCATGATAAATCGCCAGTATGTGACGAGTTGGGATGAAAACGTGTTCCTGTAGTTTGTCATTATGATTACGAAAACACGTTTCTAATATTTTGTATGTGGCAGTCTCAGAGGACAAATATCACAAGACCATGGACGGATAATGAAACAATGTGCACAGACATGTAAAAGGCCCCCCCTCCCCCACCCCTCCATAGGAGCAGGACACCCAGAGTTTTGTGTCTCTTTGTGGTCGTTTTGGGTTTCTTTGCGGCCATTTTGCATCTGTTTGTGGTCATTTCACGTCTTCGTAGTTGTTTTGAGTCTCTTTGTTGACGCTTTGTGTTCCTTTGTAGTCATTTTGAGTCTCTTTCTGGTCATTTTGTGTCCCTTTGTAGTCATTTTATGTCTCTCTTTGGTCGTTATGAATGTCTTTGTGGCCATTTTGCATGTCTTTGTAGTCGTCTCACATCTTTGTGGTTGATATGAGTCTCTTTGTTGTTGTTTTTCTGTCTCCCAGTGTTCGTTTTGTAGATGTTTTATATCTCTTTGTGGTTGTTTTGAGTCTCTTTGTGGCCATTTCATGTCTCTCTCTGGTCGTCATGAATGTCTTTGAGGCCATTTTGCATGTCTTTGTAGTCGTTTCATATTTTTGTGGTTGATATGAGTCTCTTTGTGATCGTTTTGTGTCTCTCTGTGTTCGTTTTGAGTCTCTTTCTGGTTGTTTTGAGTCCCTTTGTAGTCATTTTGCATCTCTTTGTGGTGGTTTCTTTTCAATAAGAAATGTTAACAGTCATTTCAAACAGAGGCTCTGGACTGTCACATTGGATTGTATTGGTGTTCCTATGTTCTCTTCTATTTCAGTGTTCTTTAGCTGATGACAATCTCCCTGTAAATCATCCTAACGTGAATTAGCATTTTGTAAATTTTCACGTTAGTCTTTGGCTCCATTCATAATCCCCTGCTAACGCTCTCCTCTGCTGTCATTTGTGCAGGTGGCTACACGGAAGATGCATCTCTTCACTTTCATCCAGCTCGTGTGCCTGGCTGCCCTGTGGATCGTGAAGATGAGTCCCTTCTCTCTGGCTCTGCCTTTTGTTCTCATCCTCACCATCCCTCTGCGCATGTTAATGACTGGCACGCTCTTCACTGCCAAGGAGATGAAATGTGTAAGTACATCTCTGCATCATTCACTACAGTCTCAGGCACACATTATGGTGTTGTTAGATATGTAGGTTTCTCTGTTGTAACTGGATGTGTTTGTGCTGCAGCTGGACGCAGATGATGCCAAAGTGACGTTTGAGGAGGTACCTGGGGTAGACGTGTACGATGAGTCCCCACTGCCATAAACAACACCATATCATTAATGTTTCAAATTCAGTAATTATGTGAACATTTAATATCAAAACTATGTATTTGTAAACATATACAGTTTCAAACTTTTCTGTTCTGTTATTTATCTTTAAAGGAAATTACCTCTCATTTCTAGAATACATACATTAAACATACTTAACTTAAATATTGAGTTATCTTTTCAACCAGGAAACTTGATTTCTTTAAATGA
This sequence comes from Sebastes fasciatus, assembly GCF_043250625.1. NCBI lineage: Eukaryota > Metazoa > Chordata > Actinopteri > Perciformes > Sebastidae > Sebastes > Sebastes fasciatus. The sequence goes on along the minus strand of NC_133807.1, from coordinate 23,821,137 downwards.
GAAGTGTTTTCCCTCAAGACGTGAGGTAAATCCATTCATAATTTTGTTTTTTCTTTTAGTGCATAACTACAGTATAGCTTTAAAGTGACTACCTGAACTGCCACATTGTAGATCATTCCATGTTATAATAATATGATTCCACCTAACCTAATGTTCGCTATTTAAATTAAGCAGATTTGATCTATTCAGCTCTTTACACACACACACATAATGTATTTTCATGGGATTGTACCACCAGCCTTTGCCCCATACAGTAGCCTTTGTTTAGTCTCAAAAAATGTTTTCAGTTGTGTTTGCCTCATTTGATATATCTGATATGTAAAGAAATATGTGTAATACACTTATATCTGATTTTAAGTGTGTAATTGCTTTGATGATTATAAAATGGGATGAGAAATGGGTATATATATGATATAATCAGGGCAAAACTTATTTGTAAATGTATCTTATTATGCCTGTTCTTGTGTGCTTGAAACACTGTACATGCTTGTTTGGATTGGATGGATTTTCACTTTATTAAAAATAAAAACATCCATTATGGGCTTGTTTTCATTAATGCGTTAGAAAATACAATAGTTCACATCACACACAGCTCACTTTTATCATTTTATCCTCCAATTAACAGGAGAGGGGTGTTCACTTAAACCAAGAGGCCTGCCACTCAGCTACATGCTGCATTCAAGGTTATCAAGTAAAACCCAACTTCTCAATACTACTACTTGGAAAACACCAGAAGTTTTCGTAAATACTTTTTTTTTTATTACCTGAAATAAGAAATTAAACTTTATGACAAGTCAGCTAAATTAAGCAGCATTGCGTCAGAATTTGCTCAGACGTACATTTTTTATTATTTTTATTTAAATAAGGTGATTAGGTCAAGAGTAAGCATAAAAACAGACTGAGAAGGTTAAATCATACAAATCCTTTACAGATAACATAAAAATGTGTATTGTATATGCAAAAGTGGAAACAAATTAAATAAATAATCATGTGAATAACTACAGACAATGAAATTAAATTGGGAAATAAACAATACTTTTTTAAAAATCAGCTATTATGTTGTTATTTCATTCTGCTTACTGTCAAAACACTTTATTTCATTTGAGCAGTTTCTATTTATCACTTATCTTATTTCATAGAGCTACTTTCATCAAAAAGTCTTTAACTGGCAAATCAAATATTGCAGCCAGACAGACATAGTAGAATTATTAAACAGTAATTGAGAAAAAATATATATATTAAATATACAGACTTTGGAAAGGGACATTAAAAATGTTTAATTATTTTATATGTATATAATTATATATTTTTTTATTTATAAAAAAAAATAAAAATTGATGAAATTAAATTAAAAAAATGAAAAGATAATAAATATTTTCCAATTTATGGTCATATTAATTTCATTTTTCATTTCAAAATTTATTTCGAACATGTAGAATACAAAAAAATAAAATAAAAAATAAAGAAAAGAATGATCATACCAACAAGTGGACAGTCAGAAACAAGTAGTATTTACATACAATGAAAAGCATAAGAAAAAGAAATTGTCAAACACTTGATGCCTTGATTTACATATTCGAAAAGGAGTATAAATGTATGTAATCCCACCCCTTCGTCATAAGTCAATTATTAATTATTTAACAGCTTCCTTATTGAGCCATACATATACTCAAATTAAATGTTCCTAAATTTGTCTAACTATAATTATTACCTTTAATCTGTGTCATACAGAAATATAAATTAATTACTGATATAATTATCCTTATCAAACTATAAATTTGTTATCAATCCAGAATACCAATTCATTACTTAGAATATAACTTATTCACAATACCAATTAATTACTTACATATTTAATCATATTGATTCAAGTTATCTTTTCTTATATGCGCATATTATTATTTATAATATACAATATGCACATGCAATATATACATACATACACATACTATTATATTTGTTCATATAATTATTTATTACAATTATATCTTAATTTATTAGAACACTCCATACAAACCAGTCAAGCTCCCATGTTTGTGCATTGCTCTCTGTGCGATGATATCAACATTTCCAACAGCCAGGGAACGCAGCACAGTTTAACAAGGCCGAGTGCCTGAAAGTCATTTGTTTTCCCTGAGTCGGCCTGACTGGATTGGACGGCCCGAGGTTCCGCCCACAAACACACACAAGGTGGAGTTGAAAAGAAACAACATGCTGGGCCAAAAATGAAGCTGTCAAACAGCCTCTTTATTTGTTGTAAAAGAGGAATCGCCGAGCAAATGTGCAAAATGCATGGAGGCTGAGACTAGATAGTTGTCTTTAAAAGTAGACATCTGATGTATAAACTTTTGAAAAAAATAAATAATTTTATGTTAAATATATGTAAGATGAACTGTTTGTAATAAGATAATAATTGGCACAACTTCATGAAACTTTCCTGATAAAAAAAAATATTCGGGGTGCAAACTTTCGTTCTGGAGATCAGACATGGTGGAGCCTCCGGGAGTGAGTGGAAAAAATAACCGCCATCGGTTCAGAAACACGGTGGCGAGGTCGGTCGGGGGAGAAAAAAAATGGATGTCTCCGCGTAGCGAAATGGTTGGATGGATGGAGAGAGAGAGAGGAGCTGCTGCTGCTGCGCGTTGAGTGGAGGGAGACGGCGAAGTGAGATGGAGGCGGGGGGGAAGGACCATCTCTGCGGGGACTGGAGCCCAGGACCGACGGCGCAGTGCTGGCTATCGTTCAACCCTCCCCTTCTTCTTCTTCTTCCTCCACAACAACGACACCCAGGCTCACGCCGAGAGAGACAGGTAAGCCAACAAAACAACCCGCTCGGTCTCCATTTACGGTGCGATAAACACGCCAGAATAAGCGTCTAAATCTCCGCTAAATACTTTGCTTATAAGGCACACCGGTCGGTAGCTTCTTTGTAGTAGTGGAAAAAAACGACCGTTGAAAAAACGACCGTTGGTTGGTGGCAGCGTACAGACGAGGTCGGCCATAGCCGAGTTTCTTGTCCTCTACAGCGGGGAGGAAACTCGATGTAAGACCTGGAGGTAAATGTGGTATTTACTCAAAAATTACACTACTGTTTTATGCCAATTCCCCGCCATCGAAACTCGACTATTTGTGTGTACTTTAACCGGGGGTATTACGGTGGGGGGGGAATTAACGGTGGTTTCCTTCCACCTCCATGCGGCTGTTGGCGGAACAGCCAGCCGCCTCTCTCGGTTAGCCATCAGGGATCTCGGTTTAATATCTCACCGTGCAGAGGCTCGCCCTCCTCTCTCTCCCCCTTTCTCTCTCTCACACACACCGCGACTAGCCCAGAAACCACCGACGACGACTCGGAGCATCGCGGAGAACCCGCCTTCTTGTTCTCCGCTTATACGCTTTTTGGGGATCGAGGGTGAAGGAGAGTCTTGCAACGCGCTGGCTTTGAGTGTTTTAAGCTCCGTATTTCAGTGTTTTTGCAGTGCGCCATTGGACCTTGTCACGGTAGGTTTTTCCTTGTAGAGCAGCAGAGAGCTGAAGCATGGCGGACCTGGAGCTCAGCTCGCTCAGTGAAGCTACTCAGCCTCGGATGTTTAACATGTTTCATTTAGAGCTCTTATCTAACAAAGTAATGTACAATTTAACCGTTTAAACTGTCAAAAAGCGACCGTTAAACTCTTTTTCGAAGAGTGAGCTCGAGCCTGTTTAACGTTTAACCGTTAAACATATTTTCCATTTTTCTTCTTTCTTCCTGCGCCTCCGCAAGTCCTTCCAACCCATCAACCATGACATTTAACTCCGATATTATTTGTTTAAAACATTAAAATACTATATTATAAAGTCTATAATACATTTAACGGTTGCTGAAACATTTTTTTTAAATTATACGTTGTAAACAGTAAGTCCAGGTCTAACCGTTACCCCCCAGGAAACGGATGTTCTTATTAAATGCAACAATCTTAACGGTTGGTGTTAAATGCAAACATTTTAATTAAAAAGTATTGCTATAAAAGTCAAATTTAAGCTTCATTTGGTACCAAGTTGCCCTTGGCAGTAATGTCTCAACTCACAAATGTTTTTTTATCATCCATATGTTGTTATTTTCATGAAATTTGGTAAAATATTTGACGTTCAAACGGCTCAAAATGTCCGTTAAAGCGGCTCTTTAGTTACACATCTACGGTTTGAATGTAGCTAGGTCACCGCAGTAGGGCACCACCACAGTGAGAGCTGGAGGCCATCAAGGACACGATGAACAACGAGCAGCCGCCATCATGGAAGCACAGCTCGGCTACGCCTCGTTGAAGAATGCACTGGGGTTTTTTGGCTCTAAAAAATCTCAATATTAAACGCCAAAATCGGTTAAATACTCTTGAAAACACATTTTTAATAACTGTAAGCGAATATTATATTAACTTCCTCGCTCCAGTTTGAGTAAGAGAAGATTATAAGGGGGGTTTCATGGCGGAGCTAGATCCATCCATCGGTGATGAGGCGTCTCTTCCGAGTGGCGCATTTTGGCTGCAGTGCTTCCAAGCCACCATTCCCCCCTCGTCGTCGTCGGAGGACCGAAAGCAGATCCCCCCGTCCGTGGTCAGCTGGTCGCCTACAGCTGCCTGTCCGTCCACGTCCTTCCTCCTTTCGTGGATCCTCCCCAACCTCCACTCCGAGACAGAAAATCCTCCATTACCCGAGCAGAGCACGAACCAAGCGAGAAAATGGTCGCCGCAGTTGGTTGTTCACGATACTTTAGTGGCGGTGGACTAAAAAGGACACAATGTTAAATTCTGACTGGCGACATTATAGCTTCGACGGAGCGTCGTGTAGTCGTAGCAATAGTTGTGCTAGTTGAAGCCCTCCGCAGTGTTATTTGAGATTTGAAGCCGTCACAAGCAATAGCCTATGTCTCACCATGTAGCGTAAACGTTTAAGGGGCGGTGTAATGAACATAAACCATTTTGTCGAGGCAAATTTAAATTCCACCACTTGAAAACAGCAGAGTTTTACTTTTTATATCACAAAACAAATCACCTTTTGTATGAATAATATATACATGAAAATAACATTAAATGTTTTGTTTTGGGATTTAAAAAAAAAAATAGTTTATGTAGAAGAAAAATATGAACATACAGATTATGATAAAAAAAAACATCTTATTGTAGAAGAAAAATATGAACATACAGATTATGATAAAAAAAAAACATCTTATTGTAGAAGAAAAATATGAACATACAGATTATGATAAAAAAACAAAACATCTTATTGTAGAAGAAAAATATGAACATACAGATTATGATAAAAAAAAAAAACATCTTATTGTAGAAGAAAAATATGAACATACAGATTATGATAAAAAAAACAAACATCTTATTGTAGAAGAAAAATATGAACATACAGATTATGGATTGCAATGTTTTTTTCTCTATTAAAGTTTGATAACTTGATTTTTTTTGTTTTTGTAGATACAATACAACAGACCCACAAATGAATGGAGAAATGGAGGCACCGACCCAAGAGAAAGGTGTGGTTTTTGGTGTGGAAAAAATTTATTGATTATTCATAACACTTGTGAAATGACAATACATTTGCTATTATGTAAACTTAATGTATTAAGCCTATAATAATAGATAGATAGATAGATAGATAGATAGATAGACAGACAGACAGATAGATAGTTACTTTATTGATCCAGAGGGAAATTCAAGTTTCCAGCATCACAGCTCCATAGTGCAAAACATGTTAGTAAAAAAGTTAGTAGTGGAAAGTACAAAAAAATATACCAGATATAAAAATACAAGGAGATGAAGAAAACTGTTAAAACTGAATATAGTGCAGGGTAACAGCTGTGATACAGGACTATTAAAAAAAGTGAATATAGTGCAGGGTAACTCCACTACGTAAGAGATGATGTATAGCGAGCCGGTCATTGTCGGAAAATAAAACCCTGACAAAATTATAAATCTGCAAGTGCCCCTGAAGGAGTTTATTTCACAACAATGGCCTGCTAGCTGTACATTACCCCGCTTATTACGCGGAAATATACCTGACACTTATTATCTTGCTTGATTATCGTCACTTATGACACTGCTACTTACTTAAGAAATCAATAATTTGACACAGAAACGGTCTCCCTGAGTCTGACATCAGAACTGCATCCATAGCAACGGTCTGCTATAACATAAGAGACCATAGAACGCAGTAATTGACCGATCAGAATAGAGTATTCAACAAAGCCATGTAATACATTTTATTAATGTACTTTACAGGTCACCTTAGCAATTATAGTGGTGACACCCATTGAGAACAAAACATACCATAATGTATGATTTAGTCACTGAAAACACATTATTACAGAGTATTACCTACTTTTAGTCACTATATGAATATACATTATAGGGGTTTCTTTTCTCAGGGGAAGGATAATTGGACATACTTTTAGACATACGAGAGGATATTATAGCTAGTTTTTGTAATTTAGCAGACATATTTATAATTTTTGTGTCCTTTTGTTTTCAGTGTGGGCCCAGGATGATCTCTTGAAACTGCTGGAGGCCATAAAAGTGGCGCTGCCTCAGAAAGACCTGACTAAATACAAAACATCAGAGTCCCACCTCGACTGGACGAAGGTGGCCTTCAATTCCTTCACAGCAGACATGTGTAAGCAGAAGTGGTCGGAGGTCTCTAAAGAGGTGAGCCACTTTAACTTTGTATTTGTAGCGTATTAGTGTGGTGTGTAGTATTTGTATGGATTGTGCAACAGTCCGATTTGTCTGTTCGATGCTAATGTTGTGTCTTGAGTTCATTTTTTTTGTCTGCCTTTACCACAGATTCGTAAATTTCGGACTCTGACAGAACTGATATTTGATGCCCAAGACTACATCAAGAACCCTTACAAGGGCAAAAAGATAAAGGTGGGCTTAAACATATGTTTTATTAAACTAATGAGCAAGTATCAGTTATGAATAAAACTCATAAGTCTTTACATTTTTATTTTTCCCCCCATGATATGCAGAAACACCCAGATTTCCCCAAGAAGCCCTTGACTCCGTACTTCCGCTTCTTCATGGAAAAGAGGGCCAAATACGCAAAGCTGCACCCTGAGATGAGCAACTTAGACCTAACTAAAATCCTCTCCAAGAAGTACCGGGAGCTGCCTGACAAAAAGAAGGTCCGTTAAAAATATCTGAGGTGCAGCTAAAATAAACTTGATTCTGTTTTTGATCTCATTCATTTCTAACAGAAACATTTTCTTTTCATGCCTACAGAAAAAGTATGTTGAGGACTTCTTAAGAGACAAAGAAACATTTGTGCACAGCATGATGAAGTTCAGGTAAGATTACGTCTTATTAGTTTTCATGATTACGTCTTATTAGCACTGGGGATATCGGGTCTGCACCTGCAGCATATTTAACCCTTATGCATCACTAGGAACATTTGTCTTTTTCATTTTTTACTGTTCCATCATTTTGGCTGTTGAACCTCAGTTCCTATAATAAGTCTATAATAAAATGTGTTGCCAAAATACAGACACTCAGACCCCTAAGGATAGAAATGTCCCCAGTATTCTAAGCAGTTTTTTGACACAGACAAGAGGATGATGATTGTGCTTAACTGTTGTGTAAATGTAGAGAACTACACCCAGACCTCATGGAGAGCATGACCAAGAAAGGTTCAAATGCACCAGAGAAGCCCAGGACACCCCAACAGCTGTGGTACAACCATGAAAAGAAGGCCGTCCTCAAGACACGCCCGGATGTAAGTTAAGGCATTTACAACACAATATACAAAGTTGATGTGACAGATGTTAACTTTCCGTGTTTGACATCAGGCAACCACCAAAGACATTAAGGACAGTCTTGGCAAGCAGTGGACGCAGCTGTCTGACAAGAAGAGGCTCAAATGGATCGCCAAGTCCCTGGAGCAGCAGAAACTATACGAGGTAAGACTGCACTGGTGTGTTATTGTGTTGTTGATATACAAGGGCTGTTGTGGTAGAATGATGAAGAGCAATAATGACGTACAGTCTCATCTATCTTCTCTGTGTTTGTAATATTCCAGGGGGTTATGCGAGAGTACATCCAGCAGCACCCGGAGTTAAACATGACCCAAGATGATATTGTCAAGTCCACCCTGACGAAGGCTGAGAGACACCTAAAAGACAAATCTGACGGCCGACCTGACAAACCGCCTCCGTGAGTCACAGCTGCTAATACACCGTTGACGCGTCTGCTGCACGATGCTGGTTGTAGGCCACTGCCGAGTGAGTGAGCTATTTGAATATAATGTCTGTGTATGTGCTTTCAGAAATGGGTACTCAATGTTCTGTGCAGAGTTGATGTCGAGCATGAAGGACGTACCCAGCACAGAGCGTATGGTGATGTGCAGCCAGCGGTGGAAGCTGCTGAAACAGGGTGAGAAGGACGCCTACCAGAGACGCTGTGAACAGGTGAGTCCAGAATCATCACGTCAGATAATTAAAAACAAAACTTCAAATTGGTCTAAAAATGTCATATTTGTTTTTTTCAGAGGAAGAAGGAGTTTGAAATTGAGATGAACAGATTTCTTACTGTAAGTCTTAATTTTTGGTTTCTACTTCCAACATGTTTTTTCTTTTTTGTCACAGCCATCAATGTTCTCATTTGTGCTATATATACATTTTGCTGCATGAATTTCTCACGTGTATTGTCTCTGCCGTATGGATCTGTAGAGTTTGTCGGAGGAAGAGCAACACCGAGTTTTGTCTGAGGAGAAATCTTTTAAGAAGGGTGGACCCAACAGTCCTGCCGCCAAAAGGAGGGCCTCTAAAGCAAAGGTAAGACCAAGTATAAACTCTTCACATTTGCTCAGATACAAACTGTGATTTCCAATGTTGGATATCATTTTTACTTTTTTGTTTACCTCTTTGGTCACAACAATTTTATCCAAGGAAATTAGACTCTTAAGCCAGGTTTCCATCAAAAGTTCCCAGTACGTTTACTCCCTGGGACTATTTTTCAAGGAACTAAAGGGTTCCTTCAGCCCATTGTTGTCTGCATATCCACCGTGGTCTAAATGCCTGCAAAGATTAGGCAACACGACATGTGACGAGGAGAGCTGGTGGTCGCAGCAGTAAACACTCTGCAGCCTGCAGTTCAGTGTGTCCACCTGTTTCATCTAAAAAAACACATTGGAAAAATATAAACGTTTTGTCTCACTGCAGCAATATTCACTGCATATATCTATATATCTCCACAATAAATCATCTATTGAGTGTTTGATGGTTATTTATTTGTGCTTTAGAACGTTAACGCCGTGAAACAATAACAAAGCACCAATGTCTTTTCTAATGTTACCGCTCGCCCTCACGATCTCTCTTTTTTCTCATTCTTTTTTTTAATGAGTCGGGAGGCCGACAGCAGAGCCTAACTTTACTTTCAATGTTATCAAATAAAGAGAAATGCTCCCCCCTCATCCTAAAATGGTCCCAAAGCAATGTTAGAGTACTTCCTTGTTTGTGAATGAAGCGTTACACGAGTTGAAGCAGCAGTGCTGTGTTTGTTTTACCAATCAGCGATGGTCATCCCTGCAAACTCCACCCTGAAAGTACCTTTACTTTCAGAACGTACTACCCCGCCCACCGACCAGGGCCTTTTTGGGGGGTAAAAAGGCCCCATAAAATGTCTCTTGAACTTAATTTAGGTCCTGGTCCCTGCGGTTCTTGGTTCAGGGGGAAAGTTCCTGCTGTGGAAACGGGGCTATAGGAGTATACTGTAACACGTTAAGCTCAAGTCCCATTCCATACATGTTTTATGCTTTGTACTATTAAACAGTAATAGTTCAAAATTGTATTGGTATTTAATTTGTTACTTGGATTTTGAAGTATCCGTTTCTGACATTCCCTTTCTCCATAACCTGTAGGCCAATGCAGAGAAACCCAAAAGGCCAATTTCAGCCATGTTCATCTTCTCTGAGGAGAAGCGTCCGAAACTGCAGCAGGAGCGGGCAGACCTCTCTGACAGTGAGCTCACGCGACTCCTGGCTCGCATGTGGAATGAGCTGCCAGATAAGAAGAAGGTAATCTAATATTATACCGGAAAAGAAATGTCACCTCAACAGAGCGGATCACCGTAGGCAAATCATACCGATTTAAAAAATTTTTTTTTTTAAATAAATGTTCTAATGATGTTGCTGTCTTGATCATTTAGGAGAAGTATAAACGCCTAGAAATGGTCCTGAAGGCCGAGTCAGAGAAGAAGGAGAAGGAGGATCGTAGTCGTCTGCCAGACCCGCCCAAGACCGCACAGGACATCTGGCAGCAGAGCGTCATCGGAGACTACTTGGCCAGATTTAAGGTACGCATCAAGTCTTAAGAATACCAACAGGTAGTAGCCCGTTACACTATACACAGTGGTAATACTAAAAGTCTATCAGGCTTTATGTGGTGTGGTAACATAAAATCTTATAGAGAGATTTTAATCCTCCCAACATTTGCACAGTGGATTATATGTTGTATTTGATTAAATTGGAGAAGATTAGGTATACTATTAGGGGGTTTACACTGATACGGCAACCTTTCCTTAGCCGTGTTGATGCTTTAGGCTCTGAAAAGTGCGTTTATTGTGAGCCTGTGTATTGCAGAGTGACCGGCCAAAGGCACAGAAAGCAATGGAAGCAACCTGGAGCACCATGGAGAAAAAAGAGAAAATTGTGTGGATCAAAAAGGCAGCAGAGGACCAGAAAAGATACGAGGTTAGTGTCAATTCACTGGCGATGTCCAGCAGAGCTCCACAGCATCTGTTGACAGTAACAGAGCGAGCTAACAAGTGACTTCTCTTCCACAGAGAGACCTGTGTGAGATGCGCTCACCTGCTGCTGCCATTGCCTCAGGGAAGAAGATGAAGTTTGAGGGTGAACCCAAGAAACCGCCATCGTAAGTCCGTCTCATCCAACTTGTCTGTGCTGCCTGTTGTGTGTATTCTGTTGAAACCTTAAAGTTGTGATTTTTGCGCTCATTTTTGACCGTCTAGAAACGGATATCAGAAGTTCTCTCAGGAGATGCTGTCCAACGGAGAGCTGAATCACCTGCCGATGAAAGAGCGCATGACTGAGATCGGCAGCCGCTGGCAGAGGTTATCGCTGAAGGACAAGGACCGCTACAAGAAGATCGCTGAGGAGAAGCAGAGGCAGTACAAAATCACACTGGAGCAGTGGCTCGCTGTAAGAAGTGGTTGTTTGAGGAGGGAGGGGGGGTTGTCAAGTCATCTTGAGCACTTGACTTATCTAACATACACTTTCATTCATCCACAGAGCTTGTCTTCACAAGAGAGAAACACTTACAAAGAATATACTTCACAAGTAAGTCATAGAAATTGTACTGCAGCTCTGTAATGTTTTAAGCCTTCTAATATCTTACTTTGGCACGTTTAAAACTGTTTACCTGCTTGACGTTTCAGAAAAGGAGAACTACAGCAAAACCAGGAGGCCCCAAGGCAAAGGCCAAGAAATCTGTAAGCGCAGACTTTCTTCTTCTTCTTCTTTGTCTTCTTCTTCTTTTTGTCTCATAAATCAGCTGTAGTAGTGATGTTGTCAGCCATACCTGCTGTGCGTTCCAATACCCACACTATCATACTATTTAGTATGCCAGAAAAATGAGTTTGTTTGTCCCAATACGTAGTATGTCAAATGCAGTATGCCAAAAATACCAGGATGTCTTACTACATTCGGTTATATTTTGCAGTATGCAAGCCAGCATGCTTTTCTGGCTATTATTAAGAGGGTCAAAGTTCAAGGCACAATGTTATGAAGAAGTAGTATGTAATTGTGTGCATACAGCATGCAACAGTACGTACTTTGTAAGGGCAGCTGCAGTATGTACTAAAAGTAAAAAAAAGTATAGTATGTGCTAAAAGTATGCAATTTGGAACGCCGCCCTGAACATCTCTTTTCCCACAGGACACGGAGGAGGAGGAGGACGACGATGATGACGAGGATGAAGAGGATGAGCGGGAGAAGGCTTCCTCTGAGGCAGACTCATCCAGCGAGGATGAGGACGACGATGAAGATGTGAGTTGCATTTGTCTTTGCCAGTATGCAGAGATAACGACAAGAAGTGGAGCTGCTAAATATTAGGGCTGTATATCGATTGAAATATTTAACCGCATTATTGTCTATAGTTAACCACGATTAATCACACATTTTTATCTGTTCAAAATGCTCCTTAAAGGGAGATATGTCAAGTATTGAATACTCTTATCAACATGGGAGTGGACATATGTTTGCTTCATGCAAATGTATGTATATATTTATTATTGGAAATCAATTAACAACACAAAAAAATACAATATTGTCCAGAAAAACCCTCACAGGTACTGCATTTAGCATAAAACAATATGCTCAAATCATAACATGGCAAACTCAAGCCCAACAGCTGTCAGTGTGCTGACTTGACTATGACTTGCCCCAAACTGCATGTGATTATCATCAAGTGGGCATGTCTATAAAGGGGAGACTAGTGGGTACCCAGAGAACCCATTTTCATTCACATGTCTTGAGTTCAGAGGTCAAGAGACCCCTTTGAAAATGACCATGACAGTTTTTCCTCGCCAAAATGTATCGCAAGTTTGGAGCGTTATTCACCCTCCTTCATGACAAGCTAGTATGACAATGGATTCCTTAGGTTTTCTAGTTTCATACATCATCTATCTTCAATCTAGCTTTAAAACTGACAACCTCTGAAAGATCGTTTGCGTTAATGCGTTGAAGAATTTGGTGCCGTTAAAATGAATTTGCATTATTATTGCGTTAACCATGACAGCCCTACTAAATATATATCCTCATTGTTTGTTTGTTTGAAGAAGGAGGAAGATGACGATGAAGAGGACGATGAGGACGATGACGAGGCGGAAGACAAGGAGAACAAGTCGGAGGACAGCAGCAGCGATTCAAATTCACAGGGGTCGTCGGACTCTGATTCGGACTGAAACGGGCCGGCGACGTCTTCGTGAGACGAACTGAGCAGCGCTGAGCTGAGCCAAGAGTCAAGGGAGCTCTGCCACTGTGCCAACCCTGCTCTCCTCCCACCACCAGAGGGAGCCCCTGCATCGCCTCATCCACTTCACACTCACCCACTTTATGTTGTTGCGTTGGTGATCTACTCATGGAGGGACCCTGCCCTTGTGTCCAAAATCAGTTTCATTCCCTCCCCGCTGTGTGTGATGGTCATCTCACAGCACGGGCCGCTGACGTTATGCCAAAAACAGCATCCCACTGGTTTGGTGATGTCGTGGACTTTTTCGCCGCTGGTTTCAATCTTGACTTACAGGTTCAATGGTTTAAGGTTTTAATGTCAAAGGTAACTCATTACCTGCCAGTGTTTATTTTATTATTCTGGTAATTAGTTGAAGACAGGTGGCATGAACAGGCTTCATAGAGCCAAAGAACATGGTGGAGCGAGAGGGGGGGAGGGGGGGCGTGCAGGGTACTGAAAAATTGCACTCTTCAGAATGTTTCCTTTTAATATTTTTTTTTTTTTCCAGAGCATTGTCGCGTTGTTCTCTATTCTCAATTTATGATGTAGATTTTATCATTTGGTTCTTAAAGAGGTGGTATTTTTTCAGGAAAAAAATCAAGCCATTATGAATGTTTCTTTTTTTGTTGCTGGAATATTTCAGAATTTGTTACTAACCCGTGTTCTCATTTAAAGGATAACAGTGCTTATATAAAGTATTCACCCACTCTTGGACTTTTTCATCTTTTATTGTTTTACAACGTTGAACCAAAGTGGATGTTTTGATACTCTTTAACAAAATAATTAGTCTTTATACTGCAGCATTTATTGCTTTCTAACGGAGAGGAAACCTGACCACAACCTGCTGTGATGTCAGGTGTGTTTTAAAACATTTCAACACAAAACTGAAACTGACATTGATCTCATTTAACTCAACAACAAGCCAAGTGACTTTTTCTGCAATTTCACAAGAAAAACAAATCCCTACGGATGTATCTAAATGAAGTGCAAAACCAAAACAATTAATTACACAAGTAGTCACCCTCCTAAATATTTAGTAGAAGCATCTTTGGCAGAGGATTGGTCTTTTTACATGTGAACACTGCATTTCCCCCGGTTTCTTTTCACAAAACTGCCCAACCGATGTCCATGGGGACTTTAAGTGAGCAGTCTGTCACAAATTCTCTATTGGATTTAACCTCACTAATGCGCTTCTTGTACCAACACAGCCTGCTCTAAGCAGATTTACAGCTGTGCCAAATTCTTTACATTTTATATTTTTAACGATTGACCATACTGTAGTCTGCAGGCTATTCTGTGCCTTGAAAATGCTCTTTGTATCCTTCCCCTTGAATGATAGTTTTCAGTAAACTTGTAATATATTTGGGATTTTCCTTTATTTGTGTGGTGTAGTTTTTATTACAAAACGAGCTGTTAGAGCTTCCAGATACAGGTGTATTTACTGGTCACTCTTTTAATTACACTCTCCATTCAACTTATAAAAACATTTGTCTGCACCAGTCAATACAATCAATTATTTTAGTTTTGTGAAGATTTGTTTTGTTGAGTGTCAAAAAATCCCGATTGCATCCATTATGCTTCAGAGGTGTAAAACAGAAGCAGGTTTAATACTTTTTATAGGCGCTGTGGGATCCGTTGCCATGTGTCCGTCATTGAAAGGTGTGATTTATAACTGACCTATTAATCCATCAGTCTGATACAATTCTGTTTGACTCCTTTAAGTCTGGCCTGACAGTAATAAACTGTGTTTATTGTTTGACCAGAGCAGTTTGTCTTTGAAGGGATACCACTTGAGCTCAGTTTGTCTTGTGTTTTTAAAGAATACCGTCATACAGTTGGTGTATGTTTCTTCTCTGATCCGTTGTTTTACATTTATTTGAACTGTCGATAGGTTTGTTTTGTGTTCTGATCCATCTGGAATCATTTTGTGGATGTCGAACTGAATGGTTTTCATCAATATTTTTTTGAATTTTAATGGTATTGACTGTAATCCATATGGGTTTTAGTCTAATGCTTAATCCCAAAAAAGTGTGCACTTAATGTAAATCTGTCCCTCTGTGTGAGTTTGTGTGCATGCATGCACAGAACTGTGTATATATGGGGGTGTGAGTGTGTGTTTCTTTGCTTTAACGTGTGCTGTTTTTACTGTTTTGTTGCAAACCATGATGTGACTGCAGCGTGCATGTTTGTGCCTGTGTGGGGACGTCATACCAACACCATGAATGTAGATATTGTTAATCTTTTTTTTTTTTTTTTTTCCAAAGCTCTTTAGTAAATTTTCTGCTAGGCGCTGTCGTGTCATTGGTCACCTGAAAACAGACTAATGACAAGACTTCCATGACTGTCATTTTGGGTCCACAGACAGATGAGTGGCAACTATTAATAGTCTGTTAGTAATGGACTGATTTTGACCATTATGAAATAAAAACCAGCGTGGACTATTTAAATAATCTGGGGAGAGAATAAGAAAAGTGATTGCTGATATTGATGGATGGGAGTTTGTAAAAGGGATTTGGGGAACTGAGTTGCCAGAGGAATTGGGGTTAAAAACTGTTGTAATTTTTCCTGTATATACTGTTTTTGTATTGAGTGCTTATCGTTTTGTTAGTGCTTTATTTTGGCAAACCCTCATCTGTGACCTCTAAGGCCGGTGAGTTTTTCACTCACAGGGGAGAGTTTTTGGTTTAATTCACCTGTTTTAGTTGTTTCTTCTCTCCCTTCTGTTGGTTTATAGAGATATCTAAGACAGCAAAGCTTTACAAGTTTGTACTGCTGGTCATTTGACAAAATTTGATGTTTTCTATAGCTGAGGGTGTTCTTATGTCCTTGTAGTTCAAGTATTTGGGCAAATAAAAAATGATCTTTAACAGTTGTGTTCTGTTTTAACCTTGGACAAGCAGACAGGACTAGGTTCACATAGTCAGTTACCATGGTAACCGCCTCTCTACCTGGAACTGAAAACCCAGAGCTTCCCTCATCTCAAGGTTAACTAACTCAGAGTTTTCACTAAAACAGGTCCCAGATCTTACCATGATACAAACGAGGTCTTGCAGAGTGGTTACAACACCTTTAGTCCTGTATTTTAGTTTATTTTGTGCATCGTTGATGGATGTCTCTAAATAAATCCAGTCATGAATTTGAAAATACTATGATACAAGTAAAAATCCTACATTAAAATTTTCACTCAAAGTATTATCAGCAAATTATATTCAAAGCATCAAAACAATAAGTATAATTTATGCAGAATATTTAGATAATTATGTATTATTAAGTATTATTTTAATGATATAGATGGTTGAGGTTGAGCACATTTTTACTCATTTCTGTACGGTTGGGTACCATCCTACAGTTGGATCATGTTTTTGCACAAAAACAGTATCAAGTATAACATGGAAATACTACATCAAAGTACAAGTACGAGTCAAGTTGTGTTTGAGTAAATATACTTGGTTACTTTCCATCACTGCAATTAAGTTTATTGAAAACCTTTTTGTACAACCTTTAAGTAAGATAATAATTAATTTCCATACACAGTTGTCGACTTGCTCGTTTATTCTTTTTTAATAAAATAGAATATAAAAGAAAATAGAATATCCACATTTTTAAAGAGAGCTAAAATAAAAATGCTATTTTGTAAAATATAATCTGAGTGCTTGATAATATACTGCATTATAAAATCATATCTATGAGCATAGATGTTATATATATATGCTTTTGGCCATATAGTGTTGTTACAGATGACCTCATTCAACCGCTCAGGCATAACTAAATGATCACGGATAACGAGCGAAATCTCATGTTCATTTATTAATGTCTCCGAGCTGTCAGTAATACCAGAATTACGCTGATTGTACCTTCAAAATAAAACCACCAATAGGTCGTTAGCTGCCTTCAGACAAATATCCTAGCAACCACAGCTTTTAATGACTGGTCTACAAAAATATTGACTAAGTATATACAATATATTGAAAAACAATAGGAAATATGTGTTTATGAGGAAATATGGAAATCATTTAATGTTTTCATAAAAAGTAGTGAAACTGGTGAGCTTCTACAGGAGGAATAATTAAGATAGGATATGTAAAAAAAAACACAAACTCGCGGGGGCAACAGCTCCAGCAGGGGACCCCAAACTTCCCTTTCCCGGGCCACATTAACCAGCTCTGACTGGGGGATCCCGAGGCGTTCCCAGGCCAGAGTAGAGATATAATCTCTCCATCTAGTCCTGGGTCTTCCCCGTGGTCTCCTCCCAGCTGGTCGTGCTTGGAACACCTCCCAAGGGAGGCGCCCAGGAGGCATCCGTGCTAGATGCCCGAACCACCTCAACTGGCTCCTTTCGACGCAAAGGAGCAAGGACTCTACTCCGAGTCCCTCACGGATGACTGAGCTTCTTACCCTATCTCTAAGGGAGACGCCAACCACCCTCCTGAAGAAACCCATTTCGGCCGCTTGCACCCGCAACCTCGTTCTTTCGGTCATGACCCAACCCTCATGACCATAGGTGAGAGTAGGAACGAAGATTGAACGGTAGATCGAGAGCTTTGCCTTCCGGCTCAGCTCTCTTTTCGTCACAACGGTGCGGTAAAGCGAATGCAATACCGCCCCTGCTGCTCCGATTCTCCGACCAATCTCACGTTCCATCGTCCCCTCACTCGCGAACAAGACCCCGAGATACTTGAACTCCTTCACTTGGGGTAAGGACTCATTCCCTACCCGGAGTAGGCAATCCATCGGTTTCCTGCTGAGAACCATGTGTGGGGTATGTTATGTTTGTTAAAGTAAATCCTGTATTGAATATATTGCAAAATAATGCTGATGTTTGTATAACAAAGTAAACCAATAATGACACTGTGAAAAAAAAAGTATATACAATATAATAGATATTAAATCCTCTGCCATTTGTAATGACTTTGGCTCACTAAACATTTCACAGCTCATCTTCTGAAGCAAAGCTTTTATTGTGAAGGTGAAACCGGAAGTGAGTAGTTGTTGTTTATCTGCTCCACTGTTTGGCCTCCTCGGTGTCAAGCTGGCTGGAAGCGTTAATTTAACAACACCTGCGACAACAAACAATTTAAACGAGAGGGTTTAGTTTCACCAGAGGTAAAAGGAGGGATGTAACTGAACACCAGGCTTCTTATTAACGTATTTCTTCGTGGACTGACATGATGGTGTTGCCTCCTTCAGAGACTGAGTCTCTGGCATGACAGGGTGAGAGGAAACTACTCTTTAATTTAGAAACGTAACATCACTAATGTCACATTGTACTCGAGTATTTCACTCCAATAACGTGTTTCTGTAATCTCAACCGAGCTAACAGGGATAGCCAGCAAGTTATAACACTATAAAGTGATTAAAGTAATGTCGTTAAACAGTGTTTAGTTTGATAACTGTCATTAACGGTAGCTAACCGTCATTAACGGTAGCTAACCGTCATTAACGGTCTGTTTTCATCCGTTAGCCGTTATGTTTGAAATGAAGCTAGCTGGTCATGCTGGTGTTCATAGTGTCAATAAAGACGCATGTTAACCTCAGTTAACCACACCTGACCTCACATATGTTTATTAAAATAAATATATATATACTTATTTCATGTAACCACATGTGATGTATCCAATTGGTGCACTAGGGCATAGTGTTAATGCACTATGATCTCAAATTGTACTATTTCTTATGGGATGGATGTTTCCTGCAAATGTAGTTTAACACCCAACATCTGACACATATGTAGCTAGTATATTATAATATAGTATTTTACCATACTATATCATATTTGATATTCTTGTTTTTATATTGCTGTACTATGTATTATGTTATACTATTACTACATTTCATTTTATACTATATCTTATATCCCATACTGTATTATACAGTGCTATGTCATGATATATTATGTTACTATGTGATGCTGTTTTATTAGATAGATGCAAAGATAGATAGGTAGATAAATAGAGAGGTAGGTAGGTAAGTAGGTAGATAGATAGGTAGATAGATAGATAGATTGACTATCGATCCTCTAAGGGAAAGTGAGGTATTACAGCAGCAATTTACATAGATCACAAAAACATGTTTAAAGAAAATATAGGTTAACACCCAACATCTGACCCATATGTAGCTAGTATAGTATGATATAGTATTTTACCATACTTGTCTTATCCATTAGATTATATATTTATATTTTCTTCTCTTCAACAGAATAAAGACATATCTGCAGCAAGTGTCGACATCTCTTTCAAAAGTAAGTATTTGAAGTTTGTTTCATAAACTGGATAGTTGGTGACAGATTGGATTTGTCTCTCTCTCTCTCTCTCTTTCTTTCTTTTTAATCTGTTACCTGTTGACCATGCTGACTGTCTCATGATTGTAAATTTGTTTGATTTTTTTGTTCAAAATCTCCAGGTCAGCATCTCATTACTGTGCTATCAAGATTTCCCATACAGATTTTCAAATGAAAATGGAGGATATGCCCCTGTCAGGCCCAGACAACACCAGGCTGGAGGTGAGTGAATTGAATGTAATTTATTGTTGTAATGTTTTAACTGTGTTTTATGTGGTGCCCAGTTTGAATTTGGTTTTAAATTATCTTATTATAGGCTTTGGTCCATGACATCTACTCTGAGCTGGTGGAAGATGCCTGTTTGGGTCTGTGTTTTGAGGTTCATCGTGCTGTGAAACAGGGCAGTTTCTTCCTGGATGAAACGGACCAAGAGAGCATGAAGGAGTTCGGTTAGTGCCGTGTCTTCCAGTTTCTTCTGGCCCAGTTGTCCTCTAATTTTTCTTTGGTGTGTTTCCTTATAGTGTGTGCCTTTTAATTACTCTTCCAGAAATTGTGGATCAGCCAGGCGTGGACATATTTGGCCAAGTGTACAATCAGTGGAAAAACAAAGAGTGCGAGTGCCCTAACTGCAAAAGATTGATAGCGGCTTCTCGCTTCGCCCCGCACTTGGAGAAGTGTCTCGGTATGGGACGCAACAGCAGTCGCATCGCCAACCGCAGGTCGGTCACTGAAGGTCATTCAGAACTGATTGTTGTATTGATCCAAAGTGGGTATGATCAGATTGTTTGATTGTTGTTGTTTTACCCTTTAACAGGCTAGCCAGCAATAATAACATGAGCAAATCAGAGAGTGATCAGGAAGACAACGATGACCTCAATGATAACGACTGGTCGTATGGGGCAGAGAAAAAAGGTGAGCATTTTAAATATGGTTTAACTTTAATTTCCACTGTGCTGAGAGAATAATGAAGTCAAACTTCATGTTGCTTCCACATAATATACAAACTTCTTATTTCCATGTTACAGCCAAGAAGAGAAAGGCAGATAAGGTATTTGTTTTCCCTTTTTGCAGACGATATTAGAGTAAAATGATGTATGTTTTAATGTGTATGGAGAGGTTAATCTAATCTGAATGATTTTCTTTATGCAGAATCAAAATTCCCCAAGAAGATCCAAATCTCTAAAACACAAAAATGGTGAGTCTATCAGGTGTTTTGGTTGATGCACCTTTCTGAATGTGGTGTAAATATTTAAAATGATTCTGGTCTGAACCTGGACCTGGTCCGTTCTGCAGTCTTGAAGCCTAAGCATCATTTTGTAGATCAGGATGTTCTGTGCACGCAGTTTCCTCAGTCACAGGAAGTAGAATATGGACACCTGCTGTCAGCGTAGAGAGGTCATCCAAGCAAACCTACAAAACCAAAGTGTAAAAAGGACAATTTTGTGGTTTTACAGGGGTTTTATGGATCAAGCTCTTGCAGGAGGTTTTTATTTACAACGGAGGGGCAAATAATATCTGATTAACTGCAAGCTACTTTCCAAGTATATAAATTAAACCCTCTTGATTGTGACTTGAAGTCCAATTTTGATGATGGTGCAGGTGGTATAAATAAGAGGATCAACAGTTATGTTTTTTCCCAGGTGATCTTGGGAGCAGCGTCAGTGCAGATCCTTACAAGGTGACAAACCTTCCTTTTTGTTCATGTTGCCTCCAAGACCTCAAAGTTTTTCCATCTTGTGTTGCATGTCAGTGTGAAGTATTGATAATGGTTCTTGATCTGTCTTTCATTTCAGTACAACTATAATACCGGCATCAGTTATGAAACTTTAGGCCCTGATGAAGTCCGATCCCTTTTAACAACGGTGCGTAGCCCTGCGTGAATGCACCCAGGCATATTGATCTCTATGTCTCTGGATAAACGGTTGTTTTTAATTAAACAGATGTTGATCATTAAAGTTGTGTTTGTTTCTACAGCAATGTGGGGTGATCTCTGAGCACACCAAGAAGATGTGTACCAGGTAATTACTTTATAATCCACACATAAACTAGTGATGAAACTTCTCTGGTCTGGGAAAACGGTTAGCTGCTTTTGTGGTGCTGATATTGTCACCTTGTTGTTTCATCCAAATTCAGGGAGAGGTGAGTGTCTTTATGTCCCTTGTGTCTTTATCTTTTTCCCCTATGTGAAACTTTTTCTTAAAAACTAGAAACTGAAAGTCATGGCTGCAGTTGAAATCTGGAAACATGATCAGATTCATCCATGTATTCATGAAAATGATCATGTATGCTGGGACTAACTCAGGGGTACACAAGTGGCAACTCATTATATTTCATTGTTTAAAGGTTTCTGGACCCGTGATTGACTTGTTTTACTCCCAAAAATGAAACACCAAAGATCTAGATTGAGATATTTTTAAGTGGAGGACCCTGTCCGTGACCAACCTCTAACACTTCATAACCTTTAACACCTCATTGCTGCTCGGCTCCATCCGATTGGTCACCGATTGTGTCAACAGCAGTCCGTCCCTGTGGCTGTATGCATGCAGGCAGGGTGATGCGTGAAGCTGTGTCAGTATAATGCCACCTTGTGTACCACCAGGTCTCTGCGATGTCCCCAGCACACGGACGAGCAGAGGAGGGCCGTCAGGGTGTTCCTCCTGGGGCCGTCTGCGTGAGTGTCCGTACCCCCACCCCCCCCACCCCTCTCCCACAAGTGTGCTTAACAAAAGTCATGTTTGAATGAGTGTTGTGACCCTCATGGTACAGGTGTTTGCTGATGCTGCTGGTCAGTGTTGTGAACACTCTGGTACTTGGGTGACTTTTTCTATAAGTGACAGCTCTTCGACAAAGGCAGAGTTGTGACTGTCCTCTAACAGAAGTGTTAAGGGGAAATACCGGCAAAAACATTGTCTTTCATGCACTGGTCAAATGTCTTCTTTCAGACAAGCACGAAGAAAACATCTAAAACACACATTGAGCTGTTTATTTTACGACTTTGTTACCATTTAGATAATGCCTCATTTGCACATTTAAACATAGATTTTCAGAAAACTTGTAGTACAAGAAATAATTGTCTTAATGTAAGTAAACAACAGTGGAAGTTCCATGGTAATATCTATTAGTTAAATTTTGTTTACCCTATTCACCTGTAGTGTCTTACAAAATGTATGGAATTTCACTATACATATCTTTTTAAAGGCCATTTTCTCAAAATGATCCCATTTTCCTCAGACTCTGAGCCCGAAATCTCCACTTCAGTAGCACTTTCATACACCAAACTCTCGAGTTACATTCCCGTCTATATTCTGAAGGTTTTTACAGAGGGGTTTGTTCATATATCATTCATAGCCTGATTTATAGAAAAAAAAAAATTCTAAAAAGATGGTAACATTTTTTTATTTTTTTTATGGCTAATGACAGTATTTTCTGATTTATGGAGTGATAAAAAGAGATATCAAAACCTTTTGACTCTAATAGACAAAATGAAACAATAATTTTGAAAACTTGTAGTAATTGCCTGAATGTAAGTAATCAACTGGGGAAGTTTCATGGCGATATCTATTACTTAATTTATTACCTTATTCACCTGTAGTGTCTCCCCTTAACAGAAGCTGCAGCTGGTGACCTTTTATCATTAAAAAAGGTCATGCATTACCACCAGTTTTTTTTTTTTCCTGGCCTGTATGGGGTCTCAGTGGAGGAGCACCTGTGCCACTCAGCATGTGACACATGATTCACCAAACTCTGGGGTGGTACCTGCAGAATTTGTGCTGGCAATGTTATGCCTCCCATGCATGAAACTTTCAACCACAAACCCCCCATCATATTTTAAGCTTTAGAAAATGTTGATCAATATTCAGTCATCATTTTAGGTTATCATGTGGTTGAAATTTTGGTTTAAAGTGTAAAGTTACAATAACGGGGCTCTGGTTTATCACAAAAAATAAAGCCTGTGTATTTATGTTGACAAATTGTTTTGTCCTCACCAGTCTAACCAGTCAGTATCTCTGTCTGGGTTTCATGTGACAGGCCGTCGCTGCCCGATGTAGACGCTGTGGTGGAGAGCGACAGCTTTGACATTCCAGATGGACAGACGCTGATGAGCCGCCTGCAGTGGGAAGACTCCCCGGACATCTCACCCGCTGACTCCGCCTCATCTAAAGCCAGTAAGGAAGTAACATGCGTTACACTGAGAGGAATAGTTTGATAACACGTAAAGACAGCTGATGGATACATTTTTCCTCACAGGCACCAACCATTCAGATTCAAGGAGGCCCAAGAAAAAGAAGAGGACGTCTCTTGGTTTGAATAGTGGAGGATTAGGAGGAGTAGTAGGAGGAAATCTGACTGGAGGCGGCAGCAGCAGCAGCAGCTCTCAGAGTAATATCAGCTTATCGACCAAAAAAAAGAGGCCCAAACTCTCAGCACCTTCTATTTCCAGTATCTATGATGACATAAACTAGTCATAGCAGCTCTCGCCTACTCTAGTAAGTCCCTCCGTTCATACCTACATTTACAGGCGTTGAACAGGACGAGACACAACTTGACTTCTTATTCATTCAGCCTTGACAAGTAAGTCACTTTAATGAACACTTTTCCGTCCGTAGTATGAACACAGTGTTAAAAATAAATTGTGGTCAAGAGTCACAGAGACTTAGCAGAGTATCAGCAGGAATTTATTGGGAAAAAGCCACCTTAAAGAAGACTTTACCTAGTGTTTAACCCTGTGGATTAGAAAGGGTGTCTTATATGCCGATAAAGTCACCATATATCATCGTATCCAGGCAGGAATTTCAATTTACGCTGTTGCACTATATGGCTAAAGGTAAGATATTCTTTTACAATTTACAAATTACAACTGAGTTGTACAATATAATAGGAATATAATTTATTTATTTTAAGGGTGGGGGGGGGGGGGGAAACTATATTACATCACTTTTATACTCCTGAAACCTTAAAAAGGTCTTTTTCGTTGCAGGCATTTTGACGTGACATAGCAGGAAAACCACAGGTGCAATTAATAATATGATTAAGGGCTGCACTCCATTTAGCTTTCCTAATTTCACAGCCCTGCCACTGTGTACTCTTGCTCACTGACGGGGTTTACTGAAACACCTCAATGTTACACGGCCATCGTTAACAGAAGTAATTAAAGCTATGTTTCCGCCATTTTGGACTGAAAGCGACTACCGGACACCAGTGAAACGTCCGCCCTACAAAGTGCTGTACAAAAGTAAAACAAAATGATTTCTGTTCTATTGTCATATTCTACTGAAATGGCCTGTTTTGAAAGTATTTTCAGTCCAAAATGGCGACAGCGGCTGTTGAAAAAACCCAAAACACTGGCGTTTAGTCTCTTTGCTTCTATACTCTTTGGCTGCGTTCCAAATCGCATGCTTTTTATTTTTAACTTTTAAGTACATACTGCAGCTTCCCTAACAAAGTACGTACTGTTACACTGTATATCTGTTGCACTCCGTAGCACAACATTTTAAGTAAAAACAAAAAGTATGCAATTTAGAACGCAGCCTTTATTAATGGATGAATTAACATTATACACACAAGTCTCAATAATATGTAACGGTAGTAGCCTACTTCCACTTGAATGCACTGTCTGTCAGTGAGCTGTCATCTGTCTGCTCTCTCTCTCTTGTTTATTTCATAGATACGTCACTAGGGACTCCGCTGTGCAGAGGATTGTGGGTCAGAATAGCCAGAAAATCATGCTGGCTTGCATACTGCAAAAATATGACCGGATGTAGTAGGACATCCTGGTATTTTTGACATACTATGTATTGGGACATTCTAAATCCTTTCATTCTAAATAGTATGGCAGTATGGGTATTAAAACACACAGTAAACCACTCTTTTCTGGATTTTAGTACGAAATGTTCCTTAACATCTAAATTCCTGATGGCCCCTTTTTTCTTAAACTGACCTTTTATTTGCTATACTTAGTCAGAAAAATCTTTTTGTTGCCCTCAAACTTTTCCTGAACAGTCTTTAATTTGGCTTTCTCAAACCTTCAGGTACTCTGTTATTGTTGCTGATCCTGTGACCTGTCCCTCTTTTTTAGACTCTGTGTTCATTTCACTCAGTTTTGAGGAGACGTGTGGACTTCAACTGCTTTTAATTCAACACTCGACACGCGTATACTGGAGTACTCATCGGTGGCTTTTTAATTCTAGCGTTGTATTGCACAGTTGTGTTTGTGAGTGCGTCTGTATGCTGACTTGCATTCAGTGTCACTTTTTCGCGTAGTGTGTTTACGTGTGGTAATAGAGAGAATGTGTGTAATAATTTCTATTTTCATAAAACTATGCATCCTAGAATGTGACATTTCTCGTGAACGTGTGTGCGGCATTTAAAATATTTAACTTGTTTTGTTTACATCAACAATCTATTTAAGTTTTTATTTGTCACTGCTTATAAAGTGGTGTGTATATTATTCGTGTGTAAATGCAGATTTTGATATTTGATGAGCCAGTAGGCTTTTGGGGCACATGTACAGTACAAAGTAATCATGAATCCAACGTAACTTTCTTTCCTCGGTACTAAACTTGTTTTGTGTATTTCCTCTTAGTTTCTGCTTCTAGACCCCAGTCAGTAGATGAGTGTTGCAGTTCTGCTTGTCATTCACAAGTCTGTAACCTCTATAATGTCTTATGTAAAAGTCGTAACCTATATTACATGCTTTAGAGGTAGTACTCTTGTATTTGCAGCTTTTCACAGTTTATGTCTTAGAAAAGCTTTATTTGTTTTTCTTCTTTTCAAACCCAAAGACTTTACACTTTCACATTGTAGAGTCAGAAGTGCAGAGTTGAGTACAAGGATGACGTGTTTTGTTTGTATACATCAGGACATCATCGCTGTTAAACTTAGGGACTGTATGGAAATGATTATGGGGTAGAGGAGGTATAGGTCGAATAGCTTCGGAATAACACCCCACAACCGTCTTTACCGAATTTCTGTGACTTCCTGAAACCGACAGTCTTGACAGTCCTGCTGTGATTGGTCAGCTGTGCGGAGGTGTGACGTCTTCCCTCTCTCAAGCACTTTTTTTAAATTATTCTTTCAACTATTTCAGTCACTTTTTTATGTGAATGACCAAGGGTAACACTATGAATGCCTTCCAGGAGAGACTGAAATATCCTCCGTCAGCTCTATATTTAAGCGAAATCGCATCTCGACCCTCTCTGTAGTTCTGCTCACACTACGAGCGACAAAAGCAACAAAATGGCCAAAGTGGGGCCAGCTACATCGTCGCTGAGTCGCCGTTGAAGTGTTGCTCAAGCGCTCGTTGACATAGTTGTGTCAGTAAATATAACGGGGAACCGGCTAATGGAATTTTTTAGACTGAACAGAACGGGATGAAACAAAAACAAGATTAGTTGATGCTTCACCACGTCATTGGAGCGTCAGTTTGTAGCTTCATGTCACTGGCGTCCATTGATAATGACTTGTAGCCTGTTGCTGTGTCGCTCGTAGTGTGAACACAGTATAAGATGGGCAGCTTTTCACTCCGCCTTCAAGTGTCACCGCTCAGACATGGGACAACACATCGTATGAATTAGTTCTTTTCAAGCATAAACTGACCCTTATGAATTAGTCTTTTTTGGGAGAAGAGGAAAAGGTTCTCTGACTTTTTCTAATCCCAGATTATATTATATTTGATTCTTCCCTTGAGATTTATAGTAAAACATTAAAATAATATGTGCCATGGGGTCATATGTCTCTGTATCAAGGCATTATCTTCCTCATCAACTTTAACTGTATAGTAGGACCAATAGGCCAGTTTAAGCCTGAGCCCGATAAGTAACTAAATATAAGATTCAATCCCCCTCCGCACTTGAATAATTTTCATACAGTCCCTAAAGTCAAGTGCATTCAGTTGTTTGTCTCATGAAGTGACGATGTGTAAAAGCTTTATTTATTTTCCAGTGCGGTTAACGCCTTCACATCTGTTTCTGTGAAGGTCTGTGGTAACTGACCGTGCCCTTTTGAATTTTTTCTCAGTAACGTCTTGTGATGTGCACTAAAGATAAATGACCTGTTATTGAGATACTTTGGTATAGGTGTGATTTAGATTCTTAAAGCCACTTCTCGTGGATGAAGCTAACAGCTGATGTTCTTTGTGTATCTGTGTGCAGTACGAGTGCAATAACAACGAAACGCAACATTGTGACTTTCCAATATTTTTCATGCACAAGCACAAATCTGTGCATGTGTTGAATGACATGTTGTATATGATCATAATGTAATTATTTTTTTCTTCACTGCCATGCATACTGGTGTTTTGTATAGAAATAAACACAAACGCTGCCCAGAGGCTAACTTCTTCAGGCTACAAACAGAAACGGGGTTGGTTTGAAATGCTTTAATTTGAGACATCACTGAAGCCAGAGCAGTCCAGCATAATCAGGAGGGTTCAACGTCCCGCTCCAAATCTGTAAGTGCCAGATGCAGGTTCATCTGATTCATTCTATCATTTTATTTACAGAAAATACACAATATATTTACAATATCTTCTCAAAAAAGTGTCTATTTTCATGTCTATTGATTATTTTAAATTAGCCTATGTCTACTTAGCAACAGTTGTTGAGCAACAAAAATATCTTTTCATTCCTAGCACTGAGGCAGCTGTACAGTACAACCATATTCGCTTACACAGAGCCTTCAAATAACACAAAATAATGGTAGTTAAACTGGCACACACAGCACAACAGTGAGTGGTTCCAACAGATTTTAGACTCTTGCATCTATCAGTTAATTTTACTTTTTTTTTTTTTTTTTAAACAAACAGTGGCCTAAAAAAAAAAAAGACAGACAAGAAAGCAACAACAATAAAAGAGCGGACGAGATAAAGCCAGAGTGTTTAAACATGGTGTGAACCACTAAGTCATGTTTGGAGAGGAGCTAAAGTACGGTTCAGTTTTGGCTGAACTTCACTCACTGCAGATTATTATTTATTCCACATATACTGTACAATCACTCATCTGTTGTTTTGTCTTGGTGCATGCACAAACAGGCTCACCCAGCCACCCACACACACACACACACGCGCTCCAATCAGCTGTGGCATCTGCACCGAGCCCCGTTTTCATTAGTCTCTCCAGACGTCGCCCACAGCTGTAGTTATTTTTATTTCACCTGACAACATCCAGCTGTAAGTGTGTGCCGTCTCTCTGCCTTTTCAGCGGCTGTGCATCCCAAATATCAGAAAGCTGAAGAACACAGTGACTCCCACCAGGGAGATGGTCGCAGGGGCGGTGAAGAACTGCCTGTAGTTGATGCGGAAGTACCACACCACGGCCAGTATTACCACGAACACGGGCACCACCAGGCTGCTGGTGCTGATGGCCACGCCGGCGGCCCTGAACCCTCCGGAGGACCCAGACCCGACTCCTGCTCCGGCCCCGGACTGAGCCCCTTCCTCTGGGGTATCATCCTCGTGCAAGGCCTGGGAGATGTGGCAGTGGATCACGCTGTTGTGTGTGACGTTTAGGGAAAACAGAGTCTTCTTGGGATCCTGCAGCAACTGGCCCCGGTAGATGAGTTTTATTTGATGCTCCCGACCTGAGAAGTATTTACTGGAGAGGAAGAGGGAGAAAGAAGAGTTGTTAATAATACAGCTTTTTTGTGAAATCGGCTTATTTGCGTTCTTTCAGAGTTCGATGAGAAGAACAATACAATTCTTGGGTCTGTATATAAATTAGCTTAGCATAAAGACTGGAAGCAGGGGGGAACAGTTTGCCAGGCTCCGTCCAAAGATAACAAAAATTGGTAGGCGGATTTTGTTCCCTCATCCCAGCAACTCTAAAGCTCACCAATTAACACGTGATGTATCGTTTGTTCAATTTGACAAAAACCAAAGTGCTAAAACGACATGCTTGAATATTTCTTGGACTTCCTGGAGTCTCTGCTGGTCGCCTGGCAACCTCACGTTGATGACAAGGCCAAGAAATATGGTGCCTTCATGGGGTCGTGTTTACCGTGTTCACGAGAAGTGGAAGTGGAATGTTTCTGAAAAGCTCATGAGTTGTGACGTGTTTGTTGACGTTGTCAGAAATGGCGGAGGCCGTGGTTCAAGTTCATTTTTTGGCGCATAATAGGTTAATATATTGTAATTTTGGTCGTATATTGTTTTTCTTTGTGATTTTATAATATGTCTGAGGAAAATGTTGATATTCATAAAGGCCTCATCTTTTTCCTCATGTTTTTGCATTTATTGCATTATGTTACCCACTTGCTAAACTGTTAGCCTCTGTGGCTTCTAGACGACGACAGTAACGTTAACATTGCCGTTGTTTAGCAGCGGTGTTCTCACGACTTAACCACTTGAACACCACACATATTGTGAACACGACTTCCCATGTTGTAAAAACAAGCTCATGTGTTTCATTTAAAGGCATCAGTCCCACACGTAACCTCTCGTAAAACCACAACGTGCCGTTTTTACACCTAGACATCACATGTAATTGGAGGAGCCAAGATAGCTTTCCCCTGTTTCCAGTCCTTATGCTAAGCTAAGCTAACCAACTGCTGGCTGTAGCTTCATATTTATCATACAGACATGAATGTGGTATCTGTCTTAATATGCAAAGAATATTTCCCAAAATATAAAACTATTCCTTTCACAATCTATGCTTGAAGGTGGATGTTTGGGCTTGTTTTACCTTTTCAGTACTCCCACTGTATCCTGTGGTTCTACAACAGCTACCTCCTCCGTGTCATTTAAATACTTCAGACGGACAGAGATGGAAGTGGCAGTAGTGGTGGTGGTGGAGATGGTGCTGGACAACACTGGGATATGCTTTATAATCTTTTTATCTTCCTCCTCCAGCTCCACCTCATCGTCATCCTCCTCATCATCCTCCTCCTCATCTGAAGTATGCAGTCTTCCAGCCTGTGGTTGTTTGCTCTGTATGTCCAGCAGGTGATCAGTCCTAAGCCCCTCAGCTCCCTCCCCAGTCCCCTCGCCCTCTCCTCTCTCAGGCCCCGGCTCGCCGTCGTCCGGCTTGTTCTCCTGAGAAGGCTGAGGAGCCTGCTGCTCCGGGGCGTCGGCGCTGGGAGACCCTCCGCTGTAGCTGTCGTGGCCTCCCAGTCCGATCAGAGAGGCGTGAGCGCCCACGGTGAGGATGGTGCCCAGTATGTGGTCTCCCCGGTCGGCCACGTGGGTTGAGAGCCAAGCGAAGACGAGGGCCAGGACCAGGAGCAACACGCCGCCTGCTGCCGTTACCTCAGTCTCCATCCCATCCAGCATGGTCAGTGCACACACTGCCATCTCTGTCCTCCAAACCTGAGGACAAGATACACCACAACAAGTTTATTTATACAGCCCCATATCACTAATCTGTGCAGCAACTAAGCAAAATCAAACACAGTCTAATCCAACATGTACTATTCTCTCACATGATGTGAATATCTAAACAAACTCAATTTGAATGTATGGGAATATAATCTGGTTTTGCATATAATAACCTCTATGAACATGAGTTATTTTCACAAATAGTGACATATAGTTGTCTAGTTATTTAAATTAAAACTTCACTAAAAAACAGCACTTTCTTCCACACTAACAACACAGTGAGGTTGGGAGATATATAATGTTGTGAGATATAATGTTGTATATCGTGACTTGATATAAATACGTCAACCGACGGATATTTTGCATTACCATTTATTAATATTAGGGCTGTCTTCGACCACAGAAATTCTTTGTTGACTAACACATTCAATCAACAGATCTGTAAAACTAAGTTTATACCACAAAGAATCACACAAAAGCACCACTTTACATCTGGTGTTTACCAGAGATGTGCTCATAAGTTTCATAGAAATAAGTCATTCAGCATGAAAAGCATTAAAAAAGACTAATCAACTAAAGAAATCTAAGTCAACTAAAACCAAAACAACCATTTAGTCGACAAATCGACAAAGAGGGGACAGCCCTTAGTTATTATCTCTAGTTGTATTTGGCCATTGTGGGCAATTAATCAATAAACATAATCATAAGTGTGACAAAGTACCTTGATTCACCAAAAAACTGACATTCTCCGTTTGCTTATTATTTTTTTATCTACCAACAGTTTCTCAAATGGATTTTACTACATCATGATATCATATTAGGGCTGCAACTAATAATTTATTTCATTAAATGAATAATCTTCCAATTATCTTTTAAAATAATCTATAAATTGTCAGAATACAGTAAAAAAAAAAAAGGCTCAAGATGACCCGTTTTGTCCAACCAACACTAGGAAATTACTGCTATTTATTAATCAATTATCAAAATGGTAGGGATTCATTGTCTGGGAGTTCATTAATCGACTAATGTTTCACCTCCACATAATGTCATGATATAAGATTACATATACATAATGCCAGAAGAGAGATGATGTCACCCATGGCCTATATGATGACAGTAGAAAACTTTAGTTTCTGTTTTTGGTGTCGAAATGAAAATGAAACCATCCTAATCTTTAAAAAAGCTCTGACCTGGCAGCAATGATAAAGTTGTATTGAGCCCCTGCCCATCCGGTCAAAGCTACTTTTACAAGACACCCATTACTCTGGTTTCTATATAATAACACTATAAAGACAGTATTTTATAGCTCAGTAGCTACCTATACATGTTTTGTAACAGAGTATTTTCACAGTGTGGTATTAGTACTTTTTACTAGAGTAAAGAATTTGAATACTTCTTCCAATGCTGCCTATTCAGTACAATAGAAATATGTTTTCTATCTGCACACAACACACATTATATCCAAGATATATTAAGTCTGTGATTTATCTTTATATTCTAAACGGAGGCTGAAGAAGTATTCACATCTTTTGTTTAAGTTGGAGTAACAATATCACAACCTAAAAACATTCAATTATAACTCTTGCTTTAAGTAAAAATACATCAAATTGTATTGAGCCCCTGCTACTTACTCTGGTTTCTATACAATAACACTATAAAGACAGTATGTTATAGCTCAGTAGCTACATATACATGCTTTGATTACAGGCTGGCAGATGAATAACCCTGTAACGAGGTGTTACCATGTGTACAAGTCATATATAGGATGAAAGATAGTCAACATATAGATCCAGAGCAGCAGCTCTCAGGTCTCTGGTCAACAGCTGTTTGTTGTAGCTGTGAAGCTACAGTATGTCCAAACAACACCCAGCTGTTCAAAGACGTGTCAACACTGATGTCCTCTGCCACGTCACTCATTAAACTCCACATTTAGACATTTAAAACATGTGCTGTTATGTAACCTGATCTCCTGTGAGGCTGACTTGTTGAGCTGCAGGTAATGCTGCTATAGTTAGCGAGCTAAGTTAGCTCGTTAGCTAGCTAGCCTTTCCTTGCTAGCTTAAAAAACAAAAACGACCTTCGGCTGTTTTACGACTCCGTTTAGTTGTAATAGTTCTCAAAGTGAACACAGAGGTCGTGTGAACGTCTGTGGGTCTGTTGTTGTGTTGGTATTTAATGATCTTACCTGCCCGGGTGTATAAATCAGAGCATGTTTGAAGACGAGGCTCAATGCTAGCTAGTTAGCAGCTGCTCCTTAAAAACCACATCATAAACACAGAGAGGCGGAGTGACGTCAGCGGCCGGCGGCACGGGAGCGCTTGTTTTGGAGACGGGACACGCCTGTTGCTCCTCCTGCTCACACATCTATCTACACCAGAGGTCAGCAACCTTTACTGTCTAAAGACACATTTTAGGGAAAAAAAACAAAACAAAAAAATCTGTCTGGAGCCTCAAAACATTTGAGCATTATGCTGAAGGTAACACAGTTTATAGTCTAAGTATATAGTATATAAGTATAATGCAGTGAGGGCCAAAGTGCAAATGCACTACGGAGTATTAGGGCCACATTGATGGAAAAAACATCTGAGATTTACAGAATAAAATCATAATATTGCGAGAAAAAAGTCGTAATATTACGAGAATAAGTCATAACTTTACAAAAATAAAGTCATATCTATACGAGAAAAAATATCGTAATACTACGAGAATAAAGTCATAACTTTACGAGAAAAAAAGTCTTAATATTACGAGAATAAAGTCATAACTTTACGAGAAAAAAAGTCTTAATATTACGAGAATAAAGTCATAATATTACAAGAAAAAAGTCATAATATTACTAGAATAAAGTCATAACTTTACGAGAAAAAAAGTTGTAATATTACGAGAGTAAAGTCATAACTTTACGAGAAAAAAAGTCGTAATATTACGAGAATAAAGTCATAATATTACAAGAAAAAAGTCATATTACTAGAATAAAGTCATAACTTTACGAGAAAAAAAAAAAATAACACGTAAAATTACTACTTTATATTATTATGCCTTTATTCTCATAATACTACGACTTTTTTCTCGTAAACCTATGACTTTATTCTCGGTATATTATGACTTTATTCTCAAAATCTCAGATTTATTTTTTTTCCTCAATGTGGCCCTAATACTCCGTCGTACCATAGACCTACAACTATGATAAATAAAAATGAAAATGTAAACAAATAAACAGTTATTCATTTCCATTTGTATCCACAGGGAGCCACTGGAGAGGAGCTAAAGAGCCTCATGTGGCTCCGGAGCCGCAGGTTGCAGACCCCTGAACTATACAGAATATAATAAATATAATAAATAAATATATAATTAAAATATTAATCTGGTACGTAACAAGTAACCGTTGCTGCAGTGCAGCAAAAAGTACAATATTTCCCTTTAAATTGGAGTGAAGTAGAAGTACAAAGTAGCATATATATCAATTTATATTCTGGTCAGTTTTATGGAAAATGCAAAAATAACAAAAGCATATTACAACACTAATATTACTACCACTGTTTTGAGTATTACTGAATATTTCTCATATGGTATTCCATTTTTTGTATATTGTGTAATTCAAAGAAGCCTATTTTTGATTGCACTTTCATGCAACAGTAATGTCAGAATTTTTTATGCTAGCACCCTGTTGCTGAAATTAGTGTTAAAACAATAATACCAACCAACCAACCAATACAATATAAATCTGTTTAAAGTAAATAATAATCCAACAGGAGGTAAAGTTGTATTTATTTGTATTTTCTTACAGAAACTCCATCTGAAAGTATTTCAAGTTGACAAAAACAAGTGTTAGTTTAAAAAAAAGTAGCTGTAATCTAAAATAAATCTTGTTTCCAAAGAGTTAAAAATGTGTATATATACAACATAAAGTCAGTGGAGCGTCCCGTCGTTACTCAGCAGCAGGTAATCCCTCACAGTGCTGGGAATGTCCAGGTCACTGACTGCTGGGAAACACCGGCCTCTGAGGAGCAGGCGCAGAGCACATCGACAGAGATGCTGCAGAGAACGAGGCTGGCCGCTCCTCTGACGCACCAAGTCAAAGAAAGGTCGGTGCTCCTGAGGCAGGAAGGGACAGAAGATAAACACTATAGAGCGGTGGATGGTAAACAAGGAGAGAAGAGGTGATTTAAAACAAGGCTCACCTCGTCTATCTCAGTAGACAGAGAGTCCATCCACTCACAGGGAGGGATGGAGGTGTACGAGTTCAGCATCACCTCCAGAGTGGCCGGAGAGAGGACGCACTGCTTCAACGTCTGGAGAGAGAGAGAGAGCGAAAAAAATAGGCTATTCATAGTATACAACTTCTTCAAAACACTGTTGAGTCAAACTACATTAAAAGAGGATAGATTTGGTTGTTGTTAACCTTTGGTGAAACAGGCTGAGCTCCGTGGTTCAGAAGCGACCGTGCTATTGCTTCCGGTTGCTGGCCCAGGTAATCTTCAACCACCTTAACGAACAAACAGAAGAGTGTTAATCTCAGTTTACATAAAAAATAATATCTCTACTTGATCAATCCACCCGATTTGACTGTTATCAGCTCAAGTGTGCGTTATCATTCGTTGTAAGTCTCATAGATGTGGGTCAGTAGGGACCTGCTACACCTACTACATTGTGAAAATGAAACTTGAAAGCAACGTTGTAAAACTGAATGAAATGTTACATTTTGAACACAAAACAGCTTCTTTAGTTTTAGGCAACAAAACCACTAGATGTCGCTGTTGTCTTCTTTAAGGGGCCGTTCACATGCCACGTTTTTGCGCGCTCAAATCCATTGTTATCAATATAAAATAAAGTAATTCAACTTTTGGAACGCTGCAGCGCGCACCGCATGTCATGTCATGTGACGAGGAACAACCAATGACAGTTGGTAGATATCTTTTCTTTCTTCTGTAAATATCAATCTACGGTAAATATATGGAGGAGAAGTTACTGGCTTCACCCTCTCCGTCCAAGAACTGACACAAAGAAATCGAGCCGTAAAGTTAATGTGAGGGATTGACGGTGCTGGAAATCAAATTTATCTTTGTTCTGACTGAGTTTAGTTTAGTCAGTGAGGCTTTTACTGCGAAATTACCATAACTTCATCATCGTCATCGCAGCACGCCAGTTTTGGTTGCTTAGTAACAGTAGTAGTGCAACCTCCGAAGCACCTCGGATAAAAGGATGAAAGCGACCCGGCTGGCGTTTTCAACGCAGTTTTAGATGCTACATGTAAACGGCACCTTATTCCTTCTTTCGGTGATGATAAAACCTACTAGTAGATGTAGCAGGCCCCTTCTGACCCACATCTATGAGGCTTATAACCACTGATAACGCCCATATAATAATCGACTGATCAATCAGATTCTAAACTTCACATCTTTGCTGTTTCACAGAACTCTACCGAACCCTGACGTCCACCCGGCCCTCATGAGCTACCTGCAGCAGACAGTCAAGTGGTGTGTATCCGGCACAGTTGGCAACATCTGCCTTGGCTCCGTGCTGCAGGAGGAGGTTCACAATCTGGTGGCTGCAGTTTGCACAGGCGTTGTGCAGAGGGGTGTGCTGCTTCCTGCCTGCAGTTCTGGGGTCAGCTCCGGCACCCAGCAGCTTTTGAATCACACGTAGATAGCGGCCGGCCTCAGAGGGCCTCTCGGCGGCGGAGCAGGCAGCGTTCAGAGGCGTCTCCCCCTCTTGATTCGTGGCTAACACGTCCGCTTCGTGGCTGAGGAAGAGCTCCACGTGCTCCTCCAGGCCTCGCCGTGCGGCCACGTGCAGAGGTGTGAGCCTCGACTCCCTCATCCTGATGCTGACCTCTGCTCCTCCGTCTATCAGCAACTCAGCACACCTGGAACGAAAGGCTCACATCTGCATCTACATCGCAATTTATACTTCCTCTCTAACATTAGTTAAAGTTTTCTTGAAAGAAAGAAGATGCAAGATCTTTTGGTTCAGGAAAATTCTCAAAGTCTCAAAGAAAAATTTAATTTTCTTACATTCTCGGTGAGCCATTTGTCTTATTATGAGAAAATTAGGTTTTTAAATTAGACTTTTATTACTACGGTAGGAGGAAATTACGTTTAAAGATGAACATTTTTGCACAGTAAGAGAAGATTAACATAAAACTTCAGTTAACCCAGTGCTGAAACTGGGCCTAATAGAGATTATTGATATTAATATATAGTACAAATGGTTAGTTGCTCCTCCACCACTCACTGGAATGACTGGGCAGAGGTGCAGAGGTGAAGAGGAGAGCTGCCGTCTGCAGCCAGCAGGTCAGGATCTGCTCCATGAGAAAGCAGCAGCTGGACACAGACAGCGTGACCCCCCATACAGGCATCATGGAGGGCCGTGTGTCCTCCGGGGTCGGCGTTCACCTCGGCCCCACGAAACAGCAGCTCCTCCACACATCCTGAGTGTCCTCTGCCGGCGGCCAGGCGTAATGCTGAACTCTGCTTCACCTTGGAGCTCAGCGTCCACATGCCTGACAGAGACACAGAGAGGCTGTCAAGTGTGCGTGTCAAGTGAGATTATGAGAAAGATGTTGAGCTCGTACCCATCTCTGGAGCCCACATCATCTCCTCCTGCACCGTCTCCATCAGGGCGTTGACCATCGCGGGGTCCTTCAGCACCGCATACACTCCTCTCATGTCCCCGCACATGAAGGTGTTGTGGACGGCCGTGTCTCTGCAACGGATCTGTGTTGGAGGGGCCCGGACCTCCTGGAGCCGCTGCTGCTGCCTGGGAGGAGGTCTGGGGGCCCGGGGCAGTGGGGCCCTGGTCATGGCTCTCCTGTGAGCCAACGCTCGCCGAGCATCCTCCCACTCCTGAAGCTCCTGCTCCAGTCTCAGAGAGCGCAGTGAGGTAGACGTGAACGGAAATGTGTCCTTTGACATGGCACCTTTTAAAGTGAGCACACCAGACAGTTAACAAGCTGTGCAAATAAGGCGAGTTAGAAAGTAGATTTTCCTGTAAGTCCACATATTAAACTCTCTAAAGCAACAGCCTCTGAAGCACTGGGCTTTTACTGCTCAGAGAAAATGTCAGCCCACAGCTTCTACTCACCCTTCACTGGAACTGGTGTGATTCACAGAGAGTCCAAGCAGAGGTCAAGTAAAAACTTTCATTATTTAAATCAGTCTCGCTTCCCTCTTATGTCAAACGTTAGTGTTAACGTTTGTGTTAAAATGTCCTTCCTTTATGGACACAGTCACATGCTTGTTGCTCAAACACAACTTCAGCAGTAGTTATTAATAGATCAGAATGCAAGCTGATACTT
Source organism: Sebastes fasciatus (assembly GCF_043250625.1). Lineage (NCBI taxonomy): Eukaryota > Metazoa > Chordata > Actinopteri > Perciformes > Sebastidae > Sebastes > Sebastes fasciatus. Next base: position 23,783,255 of record NC_133807.1, on the reverse strand, counting down.
GTTTTACCCCAGATGGCCACCAGGTAGCAGTATTGATTTGGTATTTAAAAACAGTCACCTCAACCAAAGAACCAACAAATGTCAAGATAGAGAGGTTGTGTCACCACTTGTCACCATTTCACACAGTTTGTAAACATTCCAAATGTGTCCCCAGTTTATTTCCTGTTGCAGTGAATGGCATCAGCTGACAGGAAGTAAACATGGATCCAAGCTGTTGCTTAGCAATGTTATTCTGTCGAAAGTGTCTATTGAAGATCACAACTTTCAAAATGTGTTGTAGACTATTACGATGTTTGGTTTGCAACTTTTTCATTAGCGTTTTTGATATTGTAAGTGTGGAAAACCCAAACTTGATAAAACATCTGAGTTTTAGCATATATTCGTAATATCTAGCCTCTCCTATGAGTAAAAATAGATTTAATTCAACATAAAAAATAAAGGAAAAATGCAGTAAAATCGGTGCAGTTTAGCTAAAATTATACAAAAACGAAGAGTAGGGATGTGAATCCTCTCGCTCTGTTTCAATACTCTTTGTAACAACACATCCTACGTCATTACGTCGTGTTTGAACGTGGCGGCGCGTATTACCTAGCAGCAGATCAGCCCACCTAGAGTTCCCCTGTAGCTCTCTGCTAGCAGCGTTTTATGGTTAAATTAAAGGTATGAGAACAGAACACATGATGTTTATACGCAGTTAATGAATGGCTCTAAAGGTTTCAGTAAGTTTTTGGAGTCGATACGGCTTCTTTCATCTTGATATCTCATGACTGCGATGGTGAGTGAACCAAACTAACAGCAACAAACTAACAACAGTCAGAGCTAACTAAGCTAATAAATGCTAACAACACTAGTTTATGACACTTTCTTTTGTTTGTTATTATCATCTCCACGTGTTTAAATAGTTTATAGCTGTACATGCTGTGAAGACATTTGTTGTTCTCTCTGTTTCAGACCTGTAAACTAAGTGGCCTGTTCAGTATTGGTGATGACTTTGATGATGAGGTGATTCCCAGCAGACACACCTGATTTCATTTAACTGTCAATTTGGGCTGCTGCACAATCTGTAACATCATGATCACCTCTCTCACACTGTTTATGTTCAGTTCAGACAACCTTATTCATCCCCAAGGGGGCAATTCATTTGCAGCATTCCTACAATAGAATAGAAAGCTTTATTGTCATTGTATTAAATACAACGAGATTCACAGTTTGCCACTTCTGGTCAGTGCTTTAAAAACAAATACATGACAAGACTAAACGAGGCAGATAAAACATTTAACAGGTAAAACACACACAGTTATCAAGTAAATAAAACGGGTAAAGTAGATGTAATAAATAAATATAAACAGAAGTGTTACACTAGAAGTATAATGTATAAAAAAAGATGTAATGTAAACAGGTAATGCATTTGTAAAATAGGTAGGGTAGATGTAATAAATAAAATGTAAACAAAGTTGCACTTAAGGTATATATTGCATCAAGGATATATTGCACAGATAAATGTATTTACATTCAGTGTATTAATATTACACAGATTTATTTTTCAGTATTTTCAGTCCATACATCCATACATACATACAACAGACAACCAGTAATTAGTTAAGTCAAAGGAAACATTAAAGGCATGGGGCAGTTGGAGGGACACGTAACAATAAGAACCATATAAATACATAGGATTATGGCAATAAAAGCCAAAAAATAAGAAACAACATATCTTAAAGTCTCTCTAAATAACAGTCATTTAAAATGGGTATGGTCTGTGTTCAGTGCTTTAACAGCAGAAGGGATAAAAGACGATTTGTTCTCCTTAAGGGCACATTATAACGTCGTATGTAATATATATGTGTGTGTGTGTTTCCCAGGAACTGCTCGGGACAGACTGGGCTGTCCACTCAGCGTCTGGACCAGCCAATGTGGCAGCTGTCGTGTCATCCTGCACACTGCGGGCTTCCTCTGTTTCTCACAGAGAGCCGGAGAAAAACTGCCTTCAGAAGCGAGCTGGAGAGAGATCAGCTGCCCTGTGTAATGGCACAGCATCAAGCAGCAGCACGCACACTGCTGCTGGACAAACTGTTGCTCTGGGTTTGAGGCAGCCCTGCACTTCCACTTCCTCCTCCTCCTCCTCCTTCGCTCAGCCCCGTCCTCCCACACTAAATACCTCTCAGCCTAATTTGGCATCGAAACAGAGTCCAGAGAAGCCCTGCGTGGCTCAGGATGATTTTGATGACTGGGATGTTGATCTGGCAGACCTGGAGGAGTGTGACCGCCAGATGGGGCAGCCTCCTGCTCCAACCCCACCTGCTCCCGCGGTCGATCCTGCATCTTCAGCCAAAGCGCTGCGACCCCCGACCTGTGGGGGGATTCAGACACAACCTAATCGGACCCTGAGAGACTTCAGCACTCCGCGCCAGGCTTCTGGCTCGTTTGGTCTTAACGTGCCTCCTCGGACCTCCTCCGCTCCTCTTCTGCGATCTCCAAATCCTCGCCCTTCTTTCCTGTCAGCCCCTCCACAGAGTCCTGGTGTTTTCCCTGGTCTTACTACGTCTTCTCCTGCCCCTAGCCCCATTTCCAGGACACTAAACAGGCCTCAGAGACCGTGGGCAACTCCCGGACCCTCCCCTCAGGGCCCCCGCGGCCTCTTTGAGACAGTCTCCCCAGCGCCCTCTTCCTCCCCCTCCACTCTGAGCCCTCATCCACTTCACACAACGGTCCTCACCAACCACCTGGTCCAGCTGGTATCAGCCTCTAATAAGCTTCCTCAGAAAAGGCCTCGCTCTGAGCTTCACCGGCCCAGGACCCGACGCTTCCCCGGCCCCGCTGGATTCCTGCCACAGCAGGTTAGTCTCATCCAGCGCCGGTGCACCCCCCCTCTGCCATCTGAAGTTCCTGTTTGTATCTGCCTGGTTGCAGTGTGTTGACTTCTTTTGAAGCACCGGGGCAGTGAAGTCACATGTAATCTCACCCTCATGGTCAGAAATTACACTGCAGCTCTGTGGATTTGTCACCTCAGCTCTAATGAAATGACTGTCAAGGAAATGTATCGCTTATGTGTTTGTTTTTCCACCACGGTGCCGTGTCATAATTGAATTCTTCTCTCTCAGATGCAGGGTCAGAACCTGGACGACATCGTGGTTTCTGTCCCTCAGACTCCTGCTCACGGTGCTGTGGCCCGGTCGCCAAGCCAGGTAATAAAAGCACAGACAGAGATATGCACAAAAAACATGAAGGCTTGTTTTAATTTGATATGGATTTTTATCTTCTTATGATTTCCTCAAACAATTGATACATTATTGGTCTATAAAATGTCTTTCCCTGAACTCGAGTTGACATATTCAAGTGTCTTATTTTGTCGGATCAACAGTCCAAAACCCAAATGCTCAGTTTAATATCATGGAAGACCAAATAAAACCTGCAAATATCCACACTGAAAGAAGCTGGAACCACTGAATTATTGCCATTTTTCCTCTAAAAAATTATGAATCGATTATTTTCCGGGTTCTCTGGTTTCCTCCCACAGTCCAAAGACATGCAGGTTAGGGAAACTGTTGACTCTAAATTTCCCGTAGGTGTGAATGTGAGCTTGAATGGTTGTCTGTCTCTATGTGTCAGCCCTGTGATAGTCTGGTGACCTGTCCAGGGTGTGCCCCGCCTTCGCCCAGTGTCAGCTGGGATCGACTCCAGCCCCCCCACGAACCTGAACAGGATAAGCAGTTACAGATACTGGATGGATGAATTATTATTATCAAAATAGTTACAGAATGTGTTTGACTCGTTTTAAAGGGCTCCAGCTCTCAGACCGAAGAAGACGAGTTCAGCGGCGGTGCCTGGGCAGCGATGAAGGCAGAGATGGGGTTGGATGAGAGGAACCCCTCGTGCTTCCTGCACTCCTACAGCGTAGTCATGGTGATCCGGAAGGTGATTATTACCAATACTCATCTTTTCTTGTTCACTTACAAACATAAGCCACAATGAAGAAGACGTACTAAAATAAAACTACATCCATTTTCATTTCAGTCCAGTTCAAGTCTTTCGTGATAAGTGCATGTTTATTTAGGTCAAGCCGTTGTTTTATGATTTATCCTCCATCATAACAGACCGCGCGTCGCTGCTGGAGGTCTATTGGCATAATCAGGACAAATGGAGGAGCTGTAGCAGAGCTGTTTTGTAATTATAAACAGTGCGATCACTCATCAATCACTCTAATGGAGACTCTGCTGTTACTCCGCTCTCCCCGCGTGCCGACCTCTGTAGAATAACTCGCTGGCGTTGCGAGCACTTACACATGTTGTTTCTGGCGTGGCTGTTGACACAAGGCTCCATTTACACGAGTCACTGGCAGGACGCGGGCTGAGCTCATTCAGGTTAAGCTGTTTACATGAACCTCGGCTTCCCGAAATCCCTGTTTGCATGAATAAACAAATTAACACACAGCCCTCCCCTCTTCTGTTGAAGACTGAACAGTAACATGTTCCATCTAATGCAGCGGAAAGAGAGGATGATCCCAGCAGTAAATAACGCTCACTGCTGTTTATTTATTGACAAACCTGGGGATGTTGTGCTGATGGTGAGAACAGAGGCCTGTGTTACGAAGCGAGTTCAACACACCCAGGGTATCTTCTCGTTATCTGGTTTAACTAACCCTAACAAACGCAATCACGCTAAACGGTCCTACGACGATGGTTATCAACTCGGTAAGTCCCTATGAGCACATTCACATGAACGGGGCGGTGTTTGCAGCATCTGACCAATCACAACCATGGACAAGTCTACTGTCAGCAGAGCCAAGAGCAATCTATAATATCAGACAATCACGAAGAAGTTTGTGTTTTATGACCAACATCTCAAAGTATTCAGTTTACTATCGTATATGTCAAAGAAAAGCTCCAATTGTTTGACATTTTTTCTTGAAAAATGACTGAAAAGATTAATTGATTTTCAAACTGGTTGCCAATTAATTTTCTGACACTCAGTTAATCGATCAATCAACCATTACAGCCCTAAAAGTGTTTTACACGCTACAGTAATATGGGTGGAAATCGATGCATCTCACCTGAGTTCCATTAAAAAAAAAAAAGTTAATTATGCCATACTGTGTTATTTGATTCACCAGCTGACGTGTTGTTTTGTTTTCCCTCGTCGATGCAGGCTGCACTGAAACAGCTGGCGAAGAACAAAGTGCCCAACATGGCCGTGCTCCTGAAGAGCATCATCCACACACACGCCGATGCCAAGGCTGTGTTTAAAGACCCAACAGGTAGTCCACACACACACACACACACACACACACACACACAGAATGATTACACAAACTTGTGCACGAGAAGTAACTGAAATAGTGTGTTTAAGTGATGGTGAATAAAAGAGAGAGAGAGAGAGTTGGTTGGCTGATTGAGCTCCACATGGGGCGAAAACAGACGCAGTGACATGCTTGATTAAACACACACACACACACACACACACACACGTATAAACAGTACACACTCATCAGTTCTGCTCCTACAGCAGGAAGCCTCTTTCTTGCCTCTTTTTCCTTCACCCTTTATCCTCCTCTTAAGCTGAGCCGGTTGCCATGGCCCCCAGAGAGCAGCCCCACGAGGTGTGCTGATTATTAACACTCAGGAGTGGATGTTGTACTCAACACAGGACTTAAGTGCTTATTAGTGATTCAATTGTAGTAGATTGGCATCAGCAGTGGGTGGGTTTAAAGTGCTTCGTGACACCACAAGGGAGCGTTTTGTCAGTAATGTGCCTCCCACCTACTGAAAGGTTCGTCTCCAGCGGGGAGTTATCTCAACCTCTCTATGTACTAGTGTTGACAAGACTAGCCGACGAATCGATCGGCCGGAAAATTAATCACCAAATGAATCATTTATCAAGCATAAATAGTACAACATTTTCTGCTCCCTGCTTCTTAAAGGTACAGTGTAACATTTCAGGGGATGTATTGGCAAAAATGGAATGTAATATTCATAACTATATTTTCGTTAGTGTATAACCTCCTGAAACTAAGAATCATTGTTTTCGTTATCTTAAAATGAGCCCTTCATATCTACATAGGGAGAGAATCCTCTTCATGGGTTGTGTCTAGAAGGTAATCCGCAAATTGCGAAATCTTATGATCTGAGATCTGCAAAAAGTTACAAAAACTCTTGCGAGACTCGCTGCCCGACGACCTATCCTAACCTTAACCATTCAAGGTCAATGTCTAACTTTACCATCTGGCTAGAGTTTCCCCAATTTACTGGTTCCCTTCTAGACATGACCCTCTTCGCAGAGTCCACCATGTTGCTCCGCTATTTTTCTACAGTAGCCCAGAACGGACAAACCAAACACTTAATCTGTACACCTGATGTTACTGCCAATAAATTATTACGGGAAAACAGAGTTTATTTTAATGATATTTTATGTTTCTCACCCATTAACCTATTTTATGAGAGCTGTCCAGTAAGTGGAGAGTGCATAAGGACATCTTGGACCTGCAAGCATTCCTTGTTTTTAAATGACTCTGTTCATTTCTCTTCATAATATATTTCTGACTGAAGGGGAGATTCAGGGAACAGTTCATCGGCGTCTCCTCGAGGACCGCGTGGAGGAGCTGAAGGTCGGAGCTGTACTCCTGCTCAAACAAGTGAGACTGACCGCTTCCATTTCTTTAAACGTTAATGACGCTAACTACAGTTTAGTATTTTAGCTTAACATTACAAATCTATTTATGTCTCTCTCTCTCTCTGTGGACAGGTGGGCGTGTTTTCCCCCTCCCATCGTAACCATTACCTGAACGTGACACCCAACAACCTGTTGAGGATCTACGCCCCGGATGGAGTCAGTCTGTCCTCCACTCAGCTCCCCCCGCTCGTCCTGGTGAGCACCACGACCGTCAGCTGAAGACAAGAATAGCACAGTCCAACAAATATGAAATCTGTCATCCAGAATAATCCGTCAAGCTGTCAGCTGTCCCCTCAGAGCATATTCTCTCTCTATCCAGGAGCCGATGTCACCCTCTGGTCCTCCCGCCGCCGTCCACCGGGAGCCCGTGTCTCAGATGCAGCTGGTGTTTGACGAGGACGATGATGAGGGACAAGAAAGAGGCGAAGACCCTAAAGCCCCAAGAGACTCTAGAGCCGGCTCCAACAGAGGCCCCCAAGAGCCTCCTGGGAAGCCAGCGCCGCAGGACTCAGGCTGGGATGCAGGTGGGGCCTCTAATATGTAATAACACTTGTGATAAGAGCGGGAGATTAATTCTAGTCACATCCCGACGGTTGCCGAGCGTCAGCAGCAACACCGTCTGGTAACGCTTTGTGATATTAACATTTGACTCGCTGACCCAAAACCCAGTCTGACTAGCAAAACAAAGAGGCAGCTGATTGCATTGTTCTGCACTAAAGCTGCAGCTAACCAATGTTTTCAGTTTCTGCTCTTTCTCTTTTTATTATTCAGTCAGTAAAACATAAAACAAATAGATGCACATGATGGTTCACAATAAAAGGCAGCAGAGTCTGAATTTGTATTTTACATGATTAGTCTGATCAGAAGCCAACTCATAACTATTCATCTATTAATCACATGAAACGTGGAGGCGAGCCAAGTTCAGCGGTTGAGACGGCTCCAGGGGCCTTAAAGACCCAGTGAGATGAAAAATACATTTTCCCAGTTTTAATCCTGTGACCCTGTGTTAATTGTTCATTTATCTCTTGTTATATGCCAAACACATGTCAAAAGACTCAGTATCTGAGTATTTTTACATCAAAATCCCAATCTTTGTTGAGTTACCTTGCTAACACACAATATATGTTTGTTTTTAGAGTACATGGGAAAATGTAATAAAAAAAATTACCTGCCAAAACATGATTTTTGTTTGTCAGCTCTTCTGACTAGGGTCCACAAACACAGTTGTGGTCAACAGCTGTCAACTATTAAACTAGTTTGATAATCGATTAATCACTTTGAGTCAGTTTTTAAGAAAAAAAGTAAAGATTCTCTGATTCCAGCTTCTTAAATGTGAATATTTTCTGGTTTCTTTACTCCTCTATGACAGTAAACTGAATATCTTTGAGTTGTGGTTAAAACGAGACATTTGAGGACGTCATCTTGGGCTTTTGGAAACACTGATAATAATTTTTCAACATTTTTTGACCTATTATAGACCAAACAACTCTTCGATTAATCGAGAAAATAATCAACAGCTTAATCGCCAATAAAAATAATCGTTAGTATCAGCCTTACAACGAACAGCTGACTGGTTAAGGCTCAAACCGCTCCCCTCATTTTATGTACTCTACTGTCTAAATGCCCCAAAACAGGCTTTTAAAAACTGTTTATTACATATTTACATGAAAACTTTCCTTTTTAACACTAATTCCCGGCAGGTAATGGTTTCTCAGTTTCCCACCAGTTGAATTGGATTTGATGTAAAATTACACATAATGTCATGTTCTTTTTCTCATCTATGTCTTTGTCTGTGTGCTGTGCAGATGATGACCTGGATGAACTCCTGGGAGAGTTACCTGAGGACACTTACAGCCTCTGACGTTACATCAGCCAACCCCTCTGTACAGACTGTCTCCACTGACTGCACCACAGTAAAGATGTTATCCTTTTGTTTTCTCTTTAAAATGATAATCATCCGACTACTGAAGAACTTGTGAAAATGTGTATATGTTGTAAAGACTTGTTTTCCTTTCCTCGACTGTGTTCGATATCCAGTTCATAAATAGCACAGAGAATCGTCTTGACTTAATTAGTTGTTACTGTGTCATTTCTATGCATCACTGATGACTGATGTGTTATAAGAGGCAGTCTCTCGAAGCCAACACATGCTCATTAATTAATTACAAAAAGCTCCGAAAAATCAGCTCTGTTTGATTTCAGCTTCTTAAATTCTCCTAAAGAATATAATTAGTCTGAGATTGTTTGTGTGTTAGGGATGCAGCCTCCTCCCTTTCATTGTTAGCCATTGTTGCACTCTACTTCAGTGACCTTGAAATAAACAACTAATCTACACACAGCATTGATTTGCTAATCAGGCAAAATGAAAGCGAGGGGAGGCTTCTTTGTTCGTTTTCGCCCTTGCCCTCCATTTTCAGTCGTGTCTCTATCTCTGAGCCTCGAAGCGTAGAGTGAGATACACTGTGACCCAGCTTGTCTGCCATGCATTAAGAGGTGTGTCGGAGGTTTCTTTCGGGGCAGGGATTGCAGGCAGATAGTCTCATGTGGGTTTGCTGGACCAACGAAGTGTTTACCCAGCCCCCGTCTGCAGAGAGAGCCAGAGCATCAGGGTGGAGTCGTACTGTGACTAACAGGCTCTTATGGAGGCTTTCCCAACAGCATCCTCCACTACCCTGCCTCACTGTAAGAGATCCAGGTTAATCCTCTCTGCCTCTTTGTCATTTGGCGTATAATGCATCTGCTTAAATTGCCTGGTTTGTGTTCAAAAGAGAGGGATGATGAAATAGGGTGCATTTTCAGTCCTCCTAAATGCTTTTTGCTCTGTTATTTGGCTGAAATAAATACAGGTTACAGTACAGTCTAAGTATTTGGACGGTGACACATTTTCAATTGTTTTGGCTCTGTACTCACTGCACATTTGAGCTTGAATTATAGACAACTACAATGGCTTTGTGATTAAAGTGCGTTTTTTTTATATCCATATGGGGAGGACAGTGTTGGAATCGTAGCCTTGTCATCGTCCCACTGCTTCAACAAATCGGGAAGCTTTATAGAAGATAACTAGCTATAGATTTGTTGTTCATTTGTTCAACTGTTAACCCAGATTTCTCACTTACCCTCAGTGGTATCTAGCCTTCCAGACAGATCTGGTTTTACTTGTCCAGGTTTTGCATCCGTTAACTTCGTTTGTGATGCTCAAAGGAAAATGGGAAATGACATTGAAACAATTCTGCAGCAACATGTCTTTCCAAAAACGGTGTCCTGGTTCCTGTAGATAATCCACACCTCTCACTCTGAACACTTTTCAGTGAAGCTACTTTATCCTGCAGATAAATGAACAGTGTACATTGTGTTCAGTGGATTATCCAGGACACCGTTTCTAGAAAGAGATGATGCTGTTGAATTTCTAAAATGAAATTTATTTTAATGTGTGAAGCAGCACAAACCTGCATAGTATTGGAGAAACTATCTGCACATACTGTAGGTTTGTTTTTTGGTCATATGGGTGGATCAACCTTGACTTGTGGATGTTTACATCCTTATGTGGTGAGCAGAGCTGAACTTGTTAAACCAGTATTGACGTTAACTCCCCCAGATGTTAACTGAAAGTCAGCACTGCAACCTCACATCCACCGATTCCTCTTGAAATCCAGTGTACTTAGGTACACAGAGACAAAACAACAAGAAATGTGTCACTGTCTAAATATTTAAAGACTGCGCTGTGCACAGTGTAGATCAGTGGTTCCCAAAAGGGGGACAGATAAATGTTAGGGCCGAGGACCCCCCAGAGGTTCCTGACCTTTCAGGCTTGTGACCCCTTAAAACAAAGCTTCTTCTTTAGAGGCCGAGAGGTCAAAGTATCCACAAATTCACAAACTTTTAAGATTGGATAAAATTCTAAAATTCCTTTTGTTGCAGAAATATGTTTTTCTGCTTCTCTATTGTCTAAAACATTGCACAACAATATTAAGCACCACTGCGCTAGATAATTAAAGAGATAAGGGAACATTTTTTTTTTTTTTTCTTAATTGACTTTAATTTAATCTTTTTTTCCATGAGAAATGCTGATACCGTCTCCTCTCAGGCCTCTTCAAATCCTTCAAATTAAACAATCGGAGACACAAAAATCACTCTTTAATAAATTGCTCTCACTCAGGCTATTAGATTTGACAGATTACATTCAACTTCATTGTCATTGCACAGAGTGTACCGAGACAACAAAATGCAGTTTATCATCTAACCAGAAGTGCAAAAAGTAGTTTGGGAACCACTGCAGTGCATTATTGTATATGTTACATCAGTGCTGATGCCAGCAGGGGGTAGCATTTAACACCCTCGTTGGCAGTTCAGGTCCTAGTGGACATCATTAGTCAAGTTCATGAGACATCCAACACCCAGTTAAGAAACCTGATGATAAAACTCTTAATTGGAGGGAAACTTAATTTGACCAGAACAAGGCTCTGTGAAACTGTCTATCTTAATGTGTGTGTGCAGACGCTGCTCCTTCCTTTATCTGCACATCAACCAATTAAGACCTTCACAAAAGGGGAGGGGGGTCGATTCCAGCAAGTCTGCAGCTACCGCTCACACGTCTGGAATAATTTGCCCTTCAACTTCAATCGCCTCTCGCCAGAGGTAACAATCAACCGGGCCAAGTCTTGTCATCTCTACTTACACATCCTAATTATCTCTCTTGTAAGGGCTTATTATTTTTCATAATCCATTAAGATAGTCTGAAAGTGTAATTACTCTTTCAGTCTCGTCATGCATAGAACAGGAAGTGCCTACTGACCCCTAAAAAAAATTTAAGATTTAAAAAAACGATTCTTATCTGTGGTTTACTCGGGTTTAGAGTCCCAGGAGGAAAGAGAACGTTCTCATCTCTGATGTAAAGTACTGTTAACTCTCTGAGATTTGGATAAAGAGGCCTGAAATATCCAGCACTCGTCTTCTTTAACAAATTCAGCTGCTAGTATCGTGGTTGATCACTCACAATGGGAGAAAAATGGCAATCTAGCTTCATGGTAAAAGACTCAGACATGCTTTTAGTTTGTTACAATAGAAGCTAGGAAAGAAAAGCAACACAGCCCATTCATAAAAACTGACTAATAAACAAGGAACATTATTTACACTAATAACTGGACCAATATCAGGTGTAGTGTAATATAACCTTATTCATTTCTGTCAAATATACTGTAGGCGTTGGATAAAGAAATCAGTGAAATGGATCCAAAAGTGAAAGTTTAGCCATTCATAAACTAGGAGAAACATTGGTTGAAAAAACAATCTCACCTCAAGATAAATTTCATAGCTATCTAGAGCTTTCGATCATATCACATGATCTTCATCGGCAGACGGAGTTTGCTCACTTGTCATTGAATTTTATATGTTCAAATTTCCATTTTTTTCTGAGCACTTAAATGACATCTCGTGTTGGCTTGAATGTTGAGGTTCAACGGTTGACAAAACTAACTTAAAGGTCCAATTACTAACTACTCTGGAAGTTTTGATCATATTGAATTCATGTTCATAAAAAAGTATGTTTCAAAGGTCAAGAATGAACTTTCATATTAAATTTTTCAAGCCAAAGTGGACGAGAAATTCAAAGTTAAAGTGCTCAGAAGAACTCCATGTCAATTCCATGACAGCTGGGCAAACTCAATCTTCTGATAAAGAACATGTGATATGATCGAAAGCACCAGAACAGCTACTAAATGGACCTTAAAGTGAGACCAGTTTGTCAACTGCTGTTTCCAAGGTCAAGAATTAAGTTTGAACCCTAAAATTAGCAGAAACATGATAAAGAAATAGTAAAAAATTATTGTTAAAGTGGCAATCTCTAAGATTGTCATTTAAATAAATGTCTGTTATGTAACTATCTATAGCCAAATGAGGTAACACAATGTTGATTGAGCCTATGGCGCACTGATGCAATATTTATATTTTTGCAGTATTATTATTATTATGAAATGGGTGTCTGTGTCGTCCCTGGGTTTCTTGAAAGGCGCTATATAAATCCAAATTATTATTATTATTCCCAGAAAAGTGCAGTATTTCTCCATTTTATACACACAAAAAAGAACTATGCTAACTAATTTTGAAAATTTGAAGCTCGGGTACATAGAAATATAATTTTTCTATGTCCATGTATCAACAAAAAGACTCCAAACTGCTAAACCCTGAGCACAATTTCATTTTTTTCAATCAAATAGAAAATCAACATGGACTGAAATCTCAAGGATTTAAATTGAACAAGTTTTCTATTTAGCATTGCACAGTCGTTTCCTTAATGTATTCTATTCTGTACATATAATATACAGTGCATATATTAACATAGGCTACAGTGTACTAGATCTACTTATATAACGATGGGTGACACATTAATGGAAAAAAACAGAATAAATGAATTGAGAAACAAAGCCAACGCAGGGCAGGAGGGTGTCATTGAAACTGTTTGAGTATTAATATTATGTGAATAACTTGCTTTGGCCTTCACAGTCACTAGATCTCAACTCAACTTAACATCTACGGGAGATTTTCAAGCGGCATGTTGGACAAGAAAACACCAATTGACGGAATATATTATGCAAGAGTTCAACAGACTTGGAGAATCGATGCGTAGATTGTGGCTCTGGTCGTCCGTGGTGGGCTTACTGAGACACTCTTGGTTTTCCTTTAATTTGCTATCTGCATGCATACATTTGCTTTGACACCTCTTAACTGTATGACTGATTATCTGCTGTCATTGTTAATCCAAGTCAAGAAGGCAAATGTATGCCTTTACTCTGCGACAGAAGGAATAAGCTCAGACTCATATTTCAGAGTGTTGCACTAAGCGTTTTAGCATTAATACCTCGCAAATTAAAAAGAGAAGAATATGGTAAGGCTAATGAGGCTTCCGCCTATAATAATCCTGTGGATGGAAAATTGGCTGGATGGATAAAGGCAGATAAGATTGCTAAAGCATAAAGCTTTATTTTCAACCCTGGAGACTGTTTAATCCCTGTAAAACTACGCTCATTACCTCGGTGGAAAAAAAGGAGAGATTTCCTTAATTAAGTTGTTAAGAAACCAGCAAACCCTGCAGCTGTCTGCGACCACAGCAAATTTCATTTGGGAGAAAGACTGATCGACTGACTGTGTGTGCGTGCGTGTGAGAGAGAGAGTGAGAGTGAGTGAAAGACGAATGAAAATAAAATACTCTTCAGTCATTCTTCACTTTTAATGCGTTTCTGTGGTGTTGCAAATTGCTGAACTTAGTCTGAAAAGCGTGAAGTGATGAGCAGATACCCCGAGACATTAAAGCCTGTGTATTAGAATACAGATTCTTCATAAGCAATACAAATTTCTGTATTGTTAGTTCTGGGGTAACAATCCCAGAGCGAACTTGATGTGGTATTGATATTCTTGGCTACAAAGATGTGATTTTATTAAAAAAAGTTGTGAAAATGTGACATATTTGTTTGGTTTATTACAAAAGTGAAGTCCATACAGATCTAATCCCACTTTGTGCCTGCCATATATCCATGTTTTTACATTTGAGGCTGTTGAACAGATGATTACATTGGAGTCACTGTTTTTTTTCTTAATAAGATAAATAAAAGACTAACAGTTTTGAAGACAGTTTCAGATTTTACAACAGGCTATTATAATCAGCTGAAGCAATAAACAAATAAAAGTCGTATTACATTTTTCACACTGAATCAACTTTTTTTTCAGTTTATTAGTTTTCACATTAAAAAAAACCCATGTTGTATATATAAGTACAGAAAGCATATTTTGTTAAGGAAACAGACGAACAAAATCAAGTATAATATGATAATCCCCATATTAAAATCATAATAGTGCTTAATCAAATTGTTAAACCATTTCCCAAATTATTTAATTAAATTTTACATAACATTGCTCATCATTCATCATCATAAAGCAGTTTTATTGTGAGATTCGTTTATTTATATTTGTCTTATTTTCTATCTTATATGCTTTTATTCTCTACTCAAAAACCACTTCCTGCCGCCATTGTGTGTCTAACGGTAGTTCTCTTTTCACCAGACAGACCTGCAGGTGGCAGACTTTGTTTTATTTATGGTGGATACAAGCTCAGAAAAGATTGTCTGTATATCGTTTAGTTAATGACGCTTCAAGTGTACTTTCCAATACATCATTAAAGGATCAATTTATGTGGAAGACGACGAGAAGGAGGATTAAAACAACGAGCTGTGAGGTCCAACAGGTGAGCTATCTAACAGCACTGCTAACATTAGCTACAATTAACAGTTAATGTCAACCGAAAGGAAGCATAAATCAAGTTCAAGTGTAAAAGGTGTGGTTGAACAACATGTTTGCAACGGGTTTTAATTAAGATAGGTTTGATAGGTACGCTTTCTGTCATAACAGCTTTTGCACATATTTATGGAAAGTTTATCCCTTTTCTCATTTTATTGTCTTTTTTGTCCTGATATTTCAGTGTTTTTTTTTATATTGTTCTTGTGGCCTTCACAAGACCATCCTTTATTTTTGCTGTAAAACAAATTACCTAGGTCAGGGATCGGCAACCTTTTACTATCAAAAGAGCCATTTTAGGCAAAGAAAAAAAAACAAAAAATCAGTTTGGAGCCGCAAAACATTTGATCATTGTGATGAAGGTAACACAGTTTATAGTCGAAGTATATAGTATATAAGTCTAATGCAGTGAGAGCCAAAGTGCAAATGTACTACGGAGTATTAGGGCCACATTGAGGGAAAAGAAATCTGAGATTTCAAGAATAAAATAATATTACTAGAAAAAAGTCACAACTTTTCGTGAAAAGAGGTTGTAATATTACGAGAATAAAGTCATAAGTTTACGAGAAAAAAAGAAAATAACACGTAAAATTACTTTATAATATTATGACTTTATGCTCGAAATCTCCGATTTATTTTTTTCCTAAATGTGGCCCTAATACTCCGTGTTACCGTCGTACATTAGACCGTATTCTTTTCCACTTATTTTTAAAAAAATTCACAGGGAGCCACTGGAGAGGTGCTAAAGAGCCGCATATGGCTCCGGAGCCGCAGGTTGCTGACCCCTGACCTAAGGGTACAAATAAAGGCACCTGAACCTGAACCTGTGGTTTGGTGGGTGTGTCAGAGACCGAAATCGGCAACGACGCCCGCCATATTAGAAAAGGCTGTAAATAAGCCGACACAACTTGCTATAATGGCTGTTGTATACACACTGATGCACATACTGCGTCATACATTGTGGGAATTGTATATAACGTCAAATAAATATGTAATATCAAAATAAATTCACGAGTAACGTAGCTAAGTACATTGTTACTTACTAACTTAGTCCTTGTTGCGCCTGTTGGCACATCGGGCAAGGACTAAGGATCTCCACTCATCTCTGTTGTTTGCTTTCTTCTCAATGCTGTTCCATCTGTATCCTCTCGTCTTCATCTCTCCTTCAATGGTTCGTCTCCAGGTTGTTTTGGGCCTCCCTCTTTTGCGTTTTCCCTCTGGTGTCCAACGCAATGCAGCTTTTGTCATGTCATCAGACGGTTTCCTTAATACACGTCCAAGCCATGTCCATCTTCTTCTTATCAATATTGTGTCCATGTCCATTGTCACCCTGTCGTTTTGTGTAGTTCATGGTTTGTAATCTTCCTAGGCCAGAATATCCTCATGATCTTTCTGAGGCGGAGGTATTGTGAAACCTGGAAAGCTTGCCTATATGTCTCTTTCAGTCATTCTCCAGCACTCAGCACCATATAGAAGGACAGATAGTACACAGCTGTTGTATAACTTTATCTTGGTGTTTCTAGTTATATGTGTCGACTTCCAGATGTTTCCAAGTCTTAGAAATGCTGTCCTTGCTTTTCCTAATCTGGACATAATGTCTTGGTCAGCTCAACCTTCTGATGTTACCTGGCTTCCGTGAAAGATGACGTACATGTCAGTTGTTGTCATGTCGAGGCTGAATGTACCCCAAGTGTTTTGAAAGGAACACTAGTTAATATTAATTAAAGCTTGATAATAACTATTTATAAGAAGAGAGAGATAACTAGTTGTTCTGTGTGCTCGACATAGATCAGAAACGTGTCGGGTGCTTTTGGAAAACAGGGATAAATCAGGATAAACAGGAAGGCAATCCAAATCTTACAAGTGTCATATATTACTGTGTTTCCTTTCTGTTTCTAAGAACTATTTGCTATTGATTAATCTCTTCTGTTAAATCTGCATTCTGTTCACATGTCATTATTATTAGCCAGTTTTTATGTTGAAAACCTGTAGCATGACTTAATTAAACTTTGCACTCCTCAGACTTATGCTAGATAATGAGAAGTTTTATCTTAGAGCTCTGAAGACATACTTTTCTCGGACTGGCTGTAATAAACCTATATCATGTGGGTTGCTTGTTACTTTTTAATCACTTAATTAGTGGGACACAGTCAGTGATTGCCTAATAATTTTAGAAAATTAGGTTCTGAGCTGACAGCCAAAAGTGCACCTGAAGTCATGATGCGTTATGTTAGTTAACTCCAGGTTTGTATTGTGAGACTGCCTGCTTGTTGTTATGTATACAAATATCAGATTAATGACTGTAATTGACGTGTTTGCATGGCATGTAACCCCAGCTTTTACAGAAGATAAGTGTAGCTGGGGCTGGTGTAATGCGTGCATGTCATCTTGTGTTGCTGATTATGATAATAATCCACATGACCTTTGTTTGAACATAATCATAATTAATGTCAATATGATACTGCAAACATAACACGTGTGTATGTGGAGGGGGGCTTTCTCTGTAATTCAGACCTTCATCCTGTCATCTTTCACTGATTGTACGCTCAAATGATGGCTTTCTTATGACTTTTACGTCACTTTCTCCCTAGAGCCTGATCCACTGATTTTACCTTATCTCACATATATTGTATCTGGGTCTTTTTTGTCAATCAGTAACATAAAATCACAGCACAGAAATGCCAGAAAGACCACGTTTTAAAAAGGCATTTTTATCGGAATTTAATCTGTTGACATTAATTAAACTTTTGTGTTGTAAAGATTAATTATTTATTGATGAATTGGTGAAATTAATCTGAATAAGCTTTTGTGGCACATACAAGGACAGTTCCATGAACAAGATACAGTAGATAGAAGAGCAGAACTTTTGCATACCTGTAGGTTGAAAGTTGCACAGGGTAAGACCTCAGGTCGACAATATAGAGCAAAAACACTCCCGCGCACTTTCCTCTTCACTTGCAGTCAGAGAATTTTAATTGTAACAATGTTTTGGTACACAGACCTTCATCAGGTTATCAGGACAAATAACCGGATGAAGGTCTGCATACTGAAATGTTGTTAGTGCAAGTGAAGAGGATAGTGCACAGGAGTGTTTTCGCTCCAGGAAGATAGATACAGTAGAAATAGACATACAGCTAAAAACAAGGACAACAAATCTGAACAAAGATAGATAGAAGATATGCATGTTTACATGTATTATAATAGGTACAGTGGATGTTTTGGTGTTACAGGCTTATTGCACAGGAATTGTTTGTGACACTATATGACAGATTTAACTGTTCATTAGAGTGAATGCGTGTGGTAACATACTGTTCTTGTATCTGGTTGTTTTGGCGTACGGTGGTCTGTAGTGCCTACCAGGGCGGAGAAGTTGCAGCAGATTGTGTCCAGAGTGTGAAGGGTCTGAAGAAAACGATGTTACCTTCCTGTTTACTCACTCTGGAGATGTATAAGTCTGTTCCCGTGTTACTGGTTGTTGGCTGATCCGAACCAGACAGTGATGGATGTGCAAAGAACAGACTGGATGATTGAAGTGCAGAACTGGTTCAGCAGCTCCTGAGGCAGGTTGACCCTCCTGAGCTGGTCCATGACGTACACCCTCACTGAGTCTATTTGATGATGTAGTCGATAAAACCAACTGCGTTGGCAGGGAATCAAACCCAGGTCAACTGCTTTGACGGCAGCTATGCTAACCACTATACCACCAACGCCTGTAATGTTGTATCATATTTACATGTAAATACATTATTCGGATGTCTGTTGGTCTTATTTATCCTACATTCTCAACTATATATAAATTAGGGCTGTCAAAGTTAACGCATAATGCGTTAACGCAAACTTGTTTTAATGCCACTAATTTCTTTAACGCATTAACGCAACTTCCGATTTTTTGATTTTAGCAGGCTCAGTTTTCAAGTCAAAGTGAAGATACTGGTATCATATGAAACTAAAAAACCTGATGAATCCATTGATACCAACCGTGTCATACTAGCTTGTCGTGAAGGAGGCTAAATAACGCTCCAAACATACGCTAAATTTTGGCGAGGAAAAACTGTCATGGTCATTTTCAAAGGGGTCCCTTGACCTCTGACCTCAAGATATGTGAATGAAAATGGGTTCTATGGGTACCCACGAGTCTCCCCTTTACAGACATGCCCACTTTATGATAATCACATCACAGCCCTAATATAATTCCTATGTATATTTTGTTTGTGGTGTTGTTTATAATTGTTATTGATGCAAATTTAATATTCAGTTTCCAATTTCCCTTCTGTGTTTGCTGTTAATGTTTTTGTGAAAAAGATTCCTGATTGGTCACAATCCTTTAATTTAAGGGATCCTTATCAAACATATTTGTTTATGTTTTGTGTTTGTTAAAAAGAATAGGCGGCTGATATATCGTTATCTGTTTATTTTTAATTCTCAAATTGTTTGGTATCATCACCAAAAATCTATCATTGTGCAGTTTTATTTCTCTCTCTTTTAACTTTTCTTTCACCTGAAATTGATAATGTGAATTTATTGTGAAAGATAATGTTGACAACCTGTTTAATTACATCCAGTCTAAATATACACTGAAGCAGTTTTCTCTTCCCTTTCACCACCTTATAACAGCATCGCACCCTTCTTTTATTTTCCTCTCACTGCCTTCCACCCCGTCTCCTTGAATCTCCTCACATACTGACTCTTTGATTGATAAACACACCGCTGCTCAAAAAGATAAAACGCCTCAAATTGCAGATATAGGTGCACAGTTTCAGCGTTTCATCACACATGACAAACACACTCTGCGTACTTATTATTCCCTTTACATCTGTATCCCTCTCTTGCGAACGTGAGGTTATGTGTCTGAATTACTTTCCTCTGTGTGACATTGCCGTGCAGCCTGTGTGACCACACTTCTCCGCTCGCTTGCTTCGCTCTTTTTTTAGTTTCCCTATCTTATTTCTGTCCTCATCCCTCCCTTCAACCTCCTTTTACTCCTCCGTCTCTGCTTCTGCTTCACTTCCCGTGACATACACCCCTCCCTCCTTCCCCCCTACCAAGCAACCACCACTGTTTTCCCCTCTACTATCTGTCTCTCCAACAGCTTCCCGTTTTGCATCCATCCATCACTCTGTTTTGTGGTGATGGACGAGATGTGGAAATATGAAAGACTGAGAGACAAATGAGAGAGGGAAGGAGGCGTTGTTGGAGGAGGAAGGAAACATATTCAATCAGAGACTTTGCTGTGGAGAGAGCAAAGGAGGAGAGCGCCGTCTTCCCTCCCTCCCCTCTCCCTCCCCCCCTTCTCTCTCTCTCCTCTCAGTGAGAGCATGTGTGTTGGTGTGTGCACCTCCCGTCTCTCCCGGCTCCGCTGTTGTTCGCCGCCGCCACAGATGAGCTGGGAAGAGGAGGGAAAGCGGATGTATCTGGCCAGAGGAAAACGGGAGGAGTTTTGGATTGGCATGCGAGATTAACCAGCGGCTCTGATCATCAACGGCTCTCCCTCTCTCTCTCTCCGTGTCTCTTTCTCTCTCTCTCTTTCACACACACACGCACAAACATACACGTGCGCTCTCAGACTCACACACACACTCGCGCCGGCTGGATGTCTTCTCGCTAGGCTGAACGAGAGAGGTGCTTAGGCTTGTCATTAGTTGGGGCGCACTGGAGATCCTGAGAAGCCTGGACGTATGTGTGTGTGTGTGTCTATTTGAGTGCACACTCATGCATGAGAGAGTTTCAGCGTGAGTGTGTGTGTGTGTGTGTGTTTTTGAATGGAGATGAGTCGGGACGTTAAATACACAGAGGCGGCTTTGATTGGCTTGCGGCTTAAGTGACTCTCACCTCTCGCTCCGGGTGTCACAGAGGACTTACCTCTGGGATTTTTTTTGTCAATGAAATCGAGCAGTCACAGGGGGCGACAGAGGATGGAGGCGAGGGGTTGGGAGGGCAGTTTGGGATTTGGGTCGAGTGTGTGTGTGGGTGTTGGTGGTGTAATAGGAGCCACAGGCAGGCTGGCAGCCACACTAACTCTCAGCTCAAGGGAGTGATTGAGAGTGGAGGTGGAGAGGAGAGGGATGCCCTGAAGGGAGCATCTTTCTCCTCTGTCTCTTACACTCCGAAGTAGTTATTTGGGTTGTGGAGGTCTTTGCCTCCTTATGTATACTTCCTCTTCTTTGCTAGTTGTTGCTGTGCTTTACTTTTACTGTTTTATTACCATGTTTTCTATAAGTGTTGCTGCAGGGCTGTGTTTTTGCCTCATACTTTTTTCCTCTTTGTCTTTCGCTCTTTTGATGCCTCCCCTTTCTTCTCTCTTTCTCACTCCACCTCCTCTCTTGCTATATCAATATGATTACGGAGTGTGAATTTGAGTCTTTTATTGACGTTCCCTCTCTGTCTGTGTAGGTGTGAGTGCACCGGGGGCGCCCTGGCTGAGGGGCTGGAGGGCTGATGATGGATCTGAAGGAGAGCTGTGGCAGTCAGGGGAGCCAAGAGAGCTCCACGCTGCACCCCACCTCCTGGCAGGCCTTTGCTCACAGCAGCACGCTGCACGGCCTGCGCTTCATCTTCCCTTATGGTCAGCCCAGCGTGCGCCGCTTGCTGTGGGCTGCGGCTCTGCTGGCCTGTGTGGGACTGTTAGCGCTCGAGAGTGCCGAGCGCCTGGCCTATTTCCTCTCCTACCCTCACGTGACGAGCGTGGACGCCGTAGTGTCGAGCAGCCTGGTCTTCCCCGCTGTGACCATTTGTAACCTCAATTCCTACCGCTTCAGCCGACTCACGCGCAACGATCTGTACCACGCCGGTGAGCTGCTGGCCCTGCTGGATGTGCACCTGACAATCCCCCAGCCGCACCTGGCCGAGCCCGAGGTGCTGGCTTTCCTGGAGGAAAAAGCCAACTTCACCGCCTACAGGCCCAAGGCATTCAGCATGAAGGAGTTCATTGAGAGGGTCGGCCACGACCTCAAAGAGATGACGCTCTACTGCCGTTACCAAGGCCAGGAGTGCAGCAGCAGCGACTTCAAAACCGTGAGTCCACTCATGTCGTCTTTTAAATGTCAGCTCTGTTTGGGTCAGAGCCTTTTTGCAGCTTCCCAGCCCTCAGAGGACTCTGCTTGTGAGGTGTTCTGAGTCTTTGCAAGTTTCCAGAGATGGATGTTTTTTTTTTTCCTGCCAGCAAAATGACTTGATATATGCTGATAGCTGCTCTTTCCCTCCCACGCTGCTACGCTGGGTTTTCTCCTGCTGCCTTTTTCTCCTTGGGACTCTTGTGTTTGGCTGCACAGGTTGTCTCTCAAGCTTTGTTCTGCAAATATATTCTCCTTTGTTGCCTTGTTGTTGTCCTCAGCCTTCACATAATAGCATTGTGCTTACTGGCATATACAGTTCTGTAACAGGTCTTCAGCATTTTGGTCCTCGAAGGAAAGTAATTGGTTTGTCTCGGGCCATAGTGAATAGCAAATTCCCCCAAATCCCTTCCTTTATTTCTGTAGCCAAGGAATTGTATTTCTTTTTAAAACAAATCAGAGCATTCAAAGGAGGTTTGTCTACTTGTTGGATTGTCTGGTAATACAGCAGAAAAATTTACTTTTATTTGGATGGTTGCTGCTGGTGTTAATTTGTCCCTCTAATTTTGGCTTTGTTGAGTGTAGCAGCCTGTTGTTTCGTTTATTCTGTGTCAATGCTGTGCTTGTAAAAACCTGATGACATGGAAACCAGAGCTAGGTGTTGTTGGTGAAATGCACTGATTTAAGGCCTATATGTTGCAGCAAATATATATATATACTGTATTCTCTCTTTGAACTGCTGCCCTCATACAGACGTTTCAGGACATTGAAAGCACGGACAAACAGATTAAAGAACAGTTTTTATGCCAGACTGGCTGTGCACTAAACACAGCAATAACCTGAACATCTTGTAAATATTCACTGTGCAGTAATGATATGAGTCGTGCAATACCTGCAGAATGTGAATGTCTTGTGTGTGGTATGTGTGTTTTTATTATTATTATTTTTATTTTATAGTTTTAGAGGCACGTTATTGTCTATATTTCTCGCACTTTTTAAAGGATTGCATTTAAATTTCGTTGTACTTCTACAATGACAATAAAGATATATTCTATTCTATTCTGTATATGTATTTTTGGCAGATGGAGGCAAGCAATTTCTGGCACGCAAGTTGCTTTTGCAAATTAAAACGGCATTCTGAACACCCACTTGTTGCACACTCAGACTGATTGTTTACTAAGTCCATCAGTGAGTAGGTGAAGAACAAACTGCATACAAATGTGAACACTAGAAACAGGAATGGTGAAGCTTTAATAGCACAGCTGTTGAGAAACTGACCTTGTGAATAGAAACTCTCTCTGTCATTCCTTCAATGACAAACTGGATGTTAAAAGACTTTTAAGATCTTCTGAGACGCCTTGGGGAAAGTGTTGGTAATTCTTTTTAAGGCTTACCTCCCTATCACAAATCATACCTACATAACGTATCTGCAGACCATTTTGAAGTGTTTTTATAGTTTTATTTTGCTGTTTAGGACTGTTGGCAGACTCCTGAGTTGTGTAATCCATCACACTGAACACCAAGTCTGCATTAGGTTTGTTGGTGTTGCATTATTATTGCCTTCTAATGCAGTTCCAAGTACGGATTGATTTTGAAAAGTCTGCACTGCATTCCCTCGTAATAATGATGTAACTATGACTAGGGGTTTGGGGTTTGATGGCATTTTATTGAATCCAGATCTTGTCAAATCATTTGTTGAATCAAAATGGCTTTAGCTTTCAACATAACTAAAACTTTAGATGTGTAATCAACACCTTCTGTTGGATGAGAAGACAGAAAAACTGCAGTTTTTAGTGAAAACCTATATTTTGTTTTAATTTAGAGCAGCATTGACACATAAGATTAATAGGTCTGTTTTGTACAAACGTTTCACAGCTTATATTTTATGAGCTACTTTAATTAAAATACAGGAAGTCCTAATTCAAGGTTGTAAGATAAGTTAAAAATATCAGTGTGATATGCCTGATAAGTGGGAGATTTCTGCTCCTGAAATTGATGTGAAGTGATCTATTAGATCATGCTTGTAGACTGGTGTTACAGAGTGATGTTTCTTTAAGGGATGCACCTGTTTCTATGTGTTTAGTAGTACATCATTTAGTGTTTTCTTCTCTCATTGTATACAGATTTTAAGTTTGGAGCAGAGCGCTGATATGGGATCAGTACTCAGTATTGAATTACCGGGACTGGTATCGAGAGAGAAAGCATCTTTTCTCTCACAATAACTCATTGGCTGAGTGGAGTACAGACACTAGCTTGGAGAGAGCACATTAACCAGACAATAGACAAAAGTTTCACATTGGCTTGTTGTCAAGTTATAGAGTTTACATTAATTAGCTGCAGCTGATGTAATCTCCCGCCAGTGATGTTTGTAATTTCACTTGGTAAAAGCGATCGGCAACTAAGAATGAGAAGTTTGCTAACGTTACTTAAATGTTTTGTGCAGTTCTCCGTGCTACTTAGAGATTTAACAAGAGATTTCAGATCGGGCTGCAACTAGGGATTATTCTGCTTAATAATTAATCAACTAATTTTTCCAGCTGTAGTGTCAGAGCTTAATGACTCCAGGCATTTCGCTTTACAGGAGCCGGATCCCAAATAGAACTGGCTATGGCAATGTTGTCCTTCAATTCCTTCGTTCTATGGAGTTATTACGCACAGTATGTATCATGGGACAGGGTCATGCCTCGGGCAGTTGCCTAACTAGCAGCCTGACCTTCTATTTAAAGCTTGTACACAGATTGTAGCTGATACAGAGCTGGATTAACGTGATGTTCTGTCTGTTTGTCTGCCTCAAAACTGACCAGTGAAGCATGCACAACGCCACACAGCGCTACGGAGCTGCCTCTGGGATCCGATCTGCTTTGGACACTGTTGTCATCAACAGAGCTCATCAACGTCCTTATTGCATCTCAGCTGTGTGTATAATCTAAAGACATTAAAGCTGTACTGTTGGATTGATATCTTCATGTTTCATCCTGAGAGATACTCAATGCAGAGACGCTAATTGGAAAGACAACAACATGTTGGCCGTAGTGATTTTCTAGTCATGCCTTCAGACGGATGCTTCGCCTGGAGGTTTGATCCGTATTGCAGTGAGCCGCAGCAAAGCTACACGTCTGCCAGGAGAACATTTTCATAATTTCATTCTGTTGAATCTTCAGGGAGTTAATGCAAAGCTAGCTTGGCTCTGTCACTGCCTTGCCATGTAGCCCCGTGAGTCTCTATTTGACTGTCCTTAGTAACCGTCTTGCATGTTGTGTGACATGCCTTTGACCTCAAGCTGGGTTCACAGATAATCATGTTGACAGAGAGGCTACTAGAAGGCACTGTCATCCTCTTTGCCCTCTGCCTGTTGCTGCTGCTGAGCTCCTCCTAACCCCCCACCCCCACATTCCTCTGTGTCGACTCGCTCCGTCTCTTCTCTCTCTGTCACTGCAGCGACACACCTTCATATCTCCGCCGCCTTCTGAGAGGAAAGAAAGGGGGAAAAAAAGGCCACCAAAAATAGAAAAAAACACATGCATGAATGCGCACAGACACATGCATCCAGACAAACACGGACACACCAAAATATACGCATACATGAATGAGTACACAACATTTCCATGACACTCCAGGGACCCGAGTCAGCGTTTGACTGACATTGTGATGAATGACCGTAGGGATGATTGTGGGACACGGGAGTCAGTGTGATGTGACTGATGGAACTGGAGCAGAGCGCTGCACACAAGGGAAGCAGCAGCTGCATCAGTGTGCACATTTCCACCTATATGCGTGTATTATGTGCGGCCTTGGATAGTTTTTAGCGTTTTTTTCAAATGCGCAGACTGCTTATGGTTGCCAAAATGGAGAGCATAACTCAAGCCACATGCAGCATCCTTCTGGTGAACAATACAAAAGCCTTCCTTCACCCTGTTTAGAGATTCTTTCAGTACAGCATCTCTGCCAGGATGCTGAGTGGTCAGAGTGCAGCTCTGTCCCAGTTAGTGCCGTACAGCCCACCTGTTCACACTTGCTTTTGTGTAGTTTTTGCTCTTATGTAAATTAATTTAAATTTGATGGTGTTTTTATTCATGTCTGTATTTAGGTCGGTTGCCTTGTTTCTTTTGTGAAGCACTTTGTGGCGTTCTGCTTTTGAATGGTGTTAGATAAATAGGAAAGTTGCTTACTTACTAGTAAACTGTGGTGTTTTCAAAAGTATCGATAAATATTGATTCTGAATATTTGAAATGGTTTCAATACTAATTTTCCACAGTATACACGGTAGGGGTGGGGGAAAAAAATCGATTCACCTATGTATCACGTTTTTTTTCACGATTTTGGAATTTATTTTTTTAATCTCAGAATCGATATATTTGCTTAATTTGAGTCTATGCAGAGGTAAAAGGAAGTTCTAGCTTTTATTGTTGTAGTCTGAGTAACGTGACATCATATCCGCTCCCGTTCCATCACCAAAACAATCAGCAGCCGTCCGCTGCGAGACGAAAAAGTAGAAAACGGCGGAGGGTCAGCGTGGATACGACCTGCACCCTCACATTTTAAATCCAAGGTGGTAAACACTACACATACAGTTACGTATGGAAACACTTTGGGTTTCACACATTGCCAGGAAAGGCAGAGCTAGACATCATGGATAAAGCTGCATGCCAACTCTGTCATGGACAGGAACCGTTATCGTTTTGCGGTAACATATTGAATATAGATATTTTCAAGGTATTATATTGAAGTTAGAAATTCCAGTATTGTAAGAACACTAGCAAGGTGTGACTATGTACAAACAGTTGTACTGAAGGGAAAAATCCAGAAAATCAAATTACATTTTATTGTTTGTCTTTTGCTTGAATCATATCATGATGACATTATCATATTGCATTAAGATAAGATAAGATAAGATGAACCTTTATTAATCCCCGGAGGGAAATTCAGGTGTCAAAGCAGCAACATCAACAAACAGAGTGAATCACAGGAGAGGTAAAACTTTACCAAATTCTAACGTCCAAATTAATGATCCAAAAAAAAATTAACATTAAAAACCAACAAGCTGAGTTATTGATGCTTAGAACCGAAACCTAAAAAGAAATTGCACTACAGAAATGGCAATTTTATGTTTGAGGTACTTTAGAAAATAGACAACATTTTCAACTTTGAATGAGTAGCTCAGTACATAACTTGATCAGAGTTCTTAAATTATAAAATATAAGGGATCCTTATAAAAAATGTTTATGTAAAAGAAATCAGCCAATGTATACTGGAATTATCTATCCAGACTAAAAAATCCAGTATCGGTCAGGCTGTTTTGACGTTTTACACTCTTGAATACTTTTCTCTGATGTATGGTTATCAGTTTAAATGTTTTCGATACTAGTGCTGATTTGATATCTGAGTTTCAGAACAATACCACCTCAATTTGATAAAAAAATAGTGTTTCAAACTCAAATGGTAAATGTTGTCTAAAAATAAGCAGCCGCACAAGAACTTTACTTAAATAAAATACATAATCATAATTTAAATCAGGAACTATCTGATCAAAAACAGTGTTTAATAACGGATGTGGGCCACCTCGTCTGGAATAAAGACCACCTCTGTTAATATCATAGAAAATGAATACACTTTGATTTAATAAAACATTAACCGTCAGGGAAAAAGAGCAAAGGTCAAATGTCATGTATAACTATCGTTTAGGTAGTCATCTATCATCATCATCTGTTAACTACAACGATCATGACATGAGATGTGTCAGGATCCGGGTGCAGCTAAATAGTTTCCTGTAATAAACCCCGTCATACTTTTCATTTTATTCACATCACCCAGCCTTAAGAAGGTGAGATGATGTCAGTGCGAGTTAATCAGCCTGTGTTTGTTTTTTTGTTGTGTATGATTACAACCACGATTAAATGCTGATTGATCACACTGACAAGCCACATCAGTGTCTGCCAGAGTAAATCAGCTCAGTGTGTCTGACCTGCACATGCTTCAGTTATATATAAATACCCCCGGTGCACAGCGGGCCAGGGAGGACCTTATATCACACTCTGCCTTAATGTGAAACCTGATAGCAGCCAGACCCTGAGCTCTGTATCACACAGACACTAATTAGGCTCTCGTCTTTTCCTCTGACCAGAGCCTTGTTGGAACAGCACTGCAGATGTAATGGTGCTGGCTGTTTACAGCAACAGTAATTAGCCATTACACACAACCTGTGGCCTTAGCACTCCACTAGCTGATTATTGCATTCTCCTCGCTCTCGCCAGCAGAGCAGCCCCAGACCACTGTCAGCCGCCCATCGGGGGAGGATTGTGTGCTTTCTAATCTGTCCACCCCCTCTTCTTCCTCCTCCTGGCAGCTACAACTGCATTTTATCACTTACAGATTCATTTCTCAACATTTGAAAAACCCAATGCATCACATTAGGGTTTTAGCGGATGTACTGTATTAATCACTAATGTGGCATTACCATGGCATTTTACATTCCCGGCAGGCACGAAGTCTGAGTCTCTTAAAGGGCATAGTAAGCACCGCTGCCACCCACCAGCACGCCTCTCTAAAACGCCCCGGAGAGGCAGCAGCAACCTGTGCTATTTAACCAGCTTGGAAGAAAAGCTGGAGTGCAGCCACGGACCGACAGCTCAGTGTGGATGGTGCTTATGTGGTAGACACTGCAGCTGTCTGCAGTGGTGGATTATGGTAGGCTGATGTTATAGTGTGTGTTGTGGTGAGGCTTAAAGGAGCAGTAATTTCCCCCTGAAGGGTTTTCCTCACCCTCAAACAACTGATACTGATTTTGGGCTGTGCTGGATATGATTGGCTTAGTGATTAATTAAATGATTAATTTGGTTGACGTGTTGAAAAGGAGTAATGCAGTTTAGTGTCCTGTCCGACAGAAAAACACTTCAGTCCTTCATCCATTTTCAGAGCTTTATCTTGATAATGGTCTTGTACACTTTACTCAGTTCTCAGAGCTAACAGTGTTCACACAATGTAGAAAAGGTTTGCTTTTGCCGTGACCCATGAAGTGTAGGCAGGAACTAAACAATAAAGCCACGAGCCAGTGAATGCAGAGCTCCTCTTCCTCTTTGTCAAACTAAGACGGTATGAACGTAGGAGTCAACGTGGTTGCCTTTGTGACAGTGGGTCCTGCATTGTGTTAACTAAATAGCTTGTTTCTGACTTATGAGATATTTGTAATCTTGCTTTACCGAGGATGTGCCTTATGCAAAACATACAGCATGCAATGAATAAATACATATTTACCTTTTTATATATATTGGGTAAGATCATGATTTTTTT
This sequence comes from Sebastes fasciatus, assembly GCF_043250625.1. Lineage (NCBI taxonomy): Eukaryota > Metazoa > Chordata > Actinopteri > Perciformes > Sebastidae > Sebastes > Sebastes fasciatus. The sequence continues at coordinate 23,753,970 of NC_133807.1, read as the reverse complement.
CTTCTCCCACTCCTGATTAGGAGCTGGATATATTTTGGAATTTTTCGACGCTAGTGCCAATATGAAATGATGATAAATGATGCGGTGGAGACTTACTGGGAAAGTGGCTGCACATGTCCTTGATAATACACGCAGCACCGTGGCTGCCAACTCTCCCGGTGGCTGAGCTGGGGGCTCAGTTGTCTGTTTTGCACATACACCGGCAGCTGGCGCACCACTGCATGCGACACACTAATCTTGTCGGTTAACGGTTAATAATCTGTTAACGAGGGTCAGTTATCTGTTTGAAAAGAATTCAAAATTAACATCCCTATTAGCAACTACAGATGTCACGAGAACCGATACTTCGGTACCAAGCCTCCAAAATTCTAAAAAAGTGACGGTACTCTTTCTCTACAGTACTGAAGGTACCGTACGATGCCTGTAATGGTCATTGGTAGGGATGTGACAGTAAGGAAAATGTTCCCACCGGTTAATAAACTTGTGACAACACCGGTGTCACCGATTACACCGGACATTTTACAAGAAAGGATGACGGTCAATATGTGCAGAGCGCTGACTCTGATCTTACCGTCGGGTGGCGGTGTGTCTGGCCTCTCCGGTAGCGCTTTGGCTGCGGGGCTCCGCTGCAGGGGTCTACCTGGCGCCGCAGCTCCATGCACACCGGCTGTGACGGCTCCATCCACCTCGCCGTGATTACCTCATTAACATTATGGTTCCCTTATAACAGTTGGGACCAGATGCGTTCATGGTCAGTATGTAATGTCCGTCGTCCGACTATCGATTGATAATATGCCGCTGATACGCCAAAATAAACAAAAAGGGTCAATTCTTTTTATTTATTACTTAAAGGCTACATGCTTCTGTTTTTTGTAATGTTCAAATGTTTTTAATTAAAGAGTACGTGTTGAATTACATGGGATTTATTATTTTTTTTTTTTTTTTTTTTTACCGTGGTATCGAATTTGGTATCGAGAATTGTGGAAATTCACTGGTATTGGTATCGACTACTAGATTTCTGGTACCGTGACATCCCTACTAGCAACTTATATAGGTTTCACAGCTACAGTATGCCCTATAATACAGTATGTTAGATAGCATATCTCTCCTGTTGTATTCATGGAGAGAGAAGTGTTTGTATGGATCTGTTGTAGCAGGAGAAACTTTGGACGGCATTTAGACTTTCTTTACGCTCAACATGAACAAAATGTCAAGTTCAAAAACAGTTTCAACCAAGAGCAACACTTCATAGAGGTGTGGTTCACCTTCAAAGTGCCACAGAAATAGAGATAAAAAGACCCTTTTGCTGGAATGCGTCAACTTACTTTATGCACTTCACTGTGCATTGAATGGAGTGCAGTGGGATTGAACAGTGGTCTGGAAATGAATAGGATTTTATAGTCAATACGAATCCATCAAAAAAAAAAAGGCCTGGAACAGCTCCTGTCACGATTCTGTAGTTCGGCTTAAGACTCCCTAAAATATATCTTTTATTTGCTGGCCTAGTTAATCACCTAGTGGTCTTTTAAGCCAGCCAGAAAATGAGAGGTTCATGGCCGAGGTAGAGATCTGTGTCAGTGACTGAGGAGAGGAGAAGTCAGGACATGAAGTCATGGTTTGATGTTGCATTCACGCCTGCGAAGAGAGAAGAGGAAGCTGGATGAGAGGAGTACGGCCCATTACCTCAGCAGCCTGTCTGGAGACCTACTTCATCGTGGCCACAAGAGGAGGAGGAGATGCGAGTGTGTGCGTGTGTGTGTGTGTGTGTGTGTGTGTGTGTGTGTGTGTGTGAGTGTGTGTGCGTCCGTCTGTGTGTCTGTGTGTGTGTGTTTTAATGTGCTGGAGGGTATGTTTATATTTTTTATGTGTGTGTGGGTTTGTGTTGTAATATGCTGTCACATGCAGTCAGTCTTAGTTTGTTATGCACGTGTGTGTGTGTGTGTGTGTGTTGCAGCTGCTCGATGCATTAGCCGTCCGTTGCTTTCAACAGATATTGACTAATGGTTATAAAATCAAAGGTCAACACGCTAGTTAACTTGAATCCTCTCGGCCTGTCTCGATGCTGCAGAGTGAAAATTGCGAGCTGTTGGCATCAGCTTCCAAGAACACATTGCGTCGTGCATGATAATGATAATTTCATGTTTTATTGATCTGTTTAGAAATCCTCTTTTTGTTTATCTACCTCTGCAGACAGTAAGGTCAGCATCCTGGGGCATGATGAGAATACAGTGACTTGCTCTAAGGCCGTTCAACTTAATGATCTGATGATCACATTTAGAAACCAGGAGGTAGCACTTCATTTTCTTTCTGTTGAAATCGTAATGGTTTTAACAGAGCGCTCATTATGAAATTGATTTTGCTGAAAAATACATGTGAAGAAAATTCTGAATGATAGGTTAAAGCAAATCATAGCAAATTGATGTTTTGGTGAGAGAATTCACAAAGTGGTTTTGGTTGTAGTCAGAAAATGTTGGTGTGGGTGGGCGTGTATTTGGCATTACATTTATATGCTCCTTGCAGCTGCAGAGTGAGTCAGGTTCCTCGATAAGCTGCCTGAACATAAGAGTTTACTACACATGTAACTGCTCAAACCTGAATGACTGGTGTTGGGGGAGGAGAAAAAAAAATCACACGACCTCCTTAAACAGACTGACAGACTCTTTTAGACTCCCTTTTTGTCCACCTGTCTTTCTCTTTTTAATCTCTGGAAGCTGCCCAGGAGCTCTTTTGATCTCAAGCGTTCAGACTCACCTGAGAGCTGTGTGCTCTGCACCTCACGGCTCTGTTTGCTGAGGTAAAGAGATTTAGGGGGCTTTAATGGAAAGTGACCACGATACCTCGATATGTTGAGTTTTTCATCTTCTCTAATCACATTTGGCACACATGGAAGTGTAGGGAAGAACTCATTGTGTTTTAGTTAGGGCTGTCAATCGATTCAAATATTTAATCACGATTAATCGCATGATTGTCCATGATTAATCTTAAAATTGTCCAAACACATTTTTTTTATCTGTTCAAAATGTACCTTAAAGGGAGATTTGTCAAGTATTTAATACTCTTATCAACATGGGAGTGGACAAATATACTGCTTTATGTAAATGTATGCATATATTTATTATCGGAAATCAATTAACAACACAAAATAATGACAAATATTGTCCAGAAATCCTCACAGGTACTGCATTTAGTATGAAAAATATGCTCAAATCATAACATGGCAAACTGCAGCCCAACAGGCAACAACAGCTGTCAGTGTGTTAGTGTGCTGAATTGACTATGACTTACCCAAAACTGCAAGTGATTATCATAAAGTGGGCATGTCTGTAAAGGGGAGACTCGTGGGTACCCAGAGAACCCATTTACACTCATATATCTTGAGGTCAGAGGTCAAGGGATTTCTTTGGTCATGACAGTTTTTCCTCGACAAAATTGTGCGCAGGTTTGGAGCGTTATTTATCCTCGTTTGCGACAAGCTAGTATGACATGGTTGGTACCAATAGATTCCTTAGGTTTCTTAGTTTCATATGATGCCAGTATCTTTACTCTGAAAGATCGACTGTGTTAATGCGTTAAAGAAATTAGCGGCGTTAAAATGAATTTGCGTTATTATTGCATTAACTTTGACAGCACTAGTTTTAGTTAATTAATCAGTGAAACTTTACATTCCCAGAAATATTAGGATGCTTCACATTGTTGAAACAGTTTAGATGCTTTCTTGTTGGAGAATATCTGAAGAGGTGCTGTACTTTGCAATACGGATACTTTTTTTTTCACCTTGCAATGTGACTTTTCAGTCTGTTGAAATACCAGACTAAAACTTTAAATGTCAAGATATCCCTTTAACAGCTCCACCTCCCAGCAGCGTCACCTTCCCTGTCTCCAGGTACGGCTGCTGTCCTGCTGGAAAGGATCTTACATCGGTGTCAGGACAATGTGCGCTCTTTTTGTCAAAATGACGCTTGTGTGCAGGACAGCATGACTTCAAATCACAGACATCGGCCCCACGAGGCTAAAGTTGGATTGATTCTCTGTCTTGGCTATTTCTGTTTGACCAGGTCTATTCATTGTATGTTAGGCTGTATCCGTCATTGTGGAACAAGAACGGGCTTAAGGCATAATAAATGTATTTCAATGTTATGTGAACTCTGCAGTCAGCTGACTTCATCACGTACAGTCATCTTAGGCCATCTGGCTCGCTAATTAATTAATACAGACCAAAACAATAGATGAAAGTAGAGTAAATATTGAACATTCATCAGGTGTCCATAATCACAAATCCACATGATTGCTAATGCTTCTCTGTGTTTCATAACATATTTACTATAATGACCAGGGATGTGAAGGTGAGGACATTTCCCACCGGTTAGTAAACTTGTGACGTCACCGATTACACCGGATATTTTATATTTGTAGAGCGCTTACTTTGATCTTTAACGTTCGCTGCTGGGCTGCAGGTTGTGAACCGGCTGTGACCGCTCCGTCCTCTGCACGCCGATTGCTTCATTAACGTTATGGATCCCTTATAGCATTGGGTTTTTATTACAAAATATTGCCAAGTATGTGCTTTTCCTTTCGCTTTGACACCAAATCCTCCGCCATCGTCCTGTCTGACAACTTTCTCTCGTCCCGTGTGCGTGAGATCTGACTCCTACTACTCTGTGCTGAGACTCTGTACAGAGCAGGCACTTTGAGTGTCGTCCGACTATATATTGATAACACAGCTGATACGTGACGTAAAAATGAAAATGACGGTGGGGGCGGTGTTATAAAGTGATAATCCTTCAGCGTTGTGTCATTAGCTTGTTCTGCTGCCTTCAAGTGCCCCAAAATCAATTCATGCTTTTTTAAAATTATTTATTTTATATATATATATAATTATTATTTCAAGGATAAATCCACTATTTAACACTACAACTTACTGATTTGCAATTAAGCGTTGTAAAGTACTTACTTTTCCTAAATCTGCCTTGTCTACTTCTGCTTATACAGTGTAAACCGCTTATAGTCCTCACGTCTGTCCAGATCAAATTGATCACTATAAGCGGATGCTTATTATAACCAAATGTTTGTTGTGCATCATTTGTCATGCAGATTACCATCTAATTGACATTTGTGTATTTATTACATGAATACAAAGTAATGAAACAGCTTCGCTATTTAGTGGCCCGCTGCCAATTCTTCTGCCTTTTCCCTCTCCGAGGGTGAGGCATTGCTGTTTTTGGCCGGCTCTGCAGCGCGAGCGTGCATTCAGAACGCCGCCCCTTTGCCGGGGCTCCTTGTTCTCTCACCTGGTAGCGACATGCAGGGAGACGGGCGCCGGTCTGCATGAGCTGCCGGCGCTGCGGTGCCGAGGAGCTGGTCGGCAAAGTTTCAATGTGCACGCAGCATCAGCCTCAGGTATCCAGCTGGAAAGCAGACGGACCACGAGGCAAAGTATCAAGGGAGTAAAGTAAAAAACAAAACAAAAATTAAATTAATGTTAGTCTAACGTAGCTTTAAATTTTTTTCCATATGTTGTCATGTAGGAAAAGACCCCAAATGAACACAGTACATTATTTAAACAGCATTTTTATAGGAATGATTCTGTCACAAGCGGCTGATCACTGTAACCGTGATCACTATAAGCTTTTTTGACAAGCCCCAGAGAGGAAAAGTAAAATTATTGCTATCAATCAAAAGCATGTGGGTGTATAAATGTAACCAGCTTGTAAATCTAACACCTCAGATCTAAAACACAACAGTCTTGTGGCTGTGTTGCATTCTGTATCTATCTGTTCTAGGAAAAATCTGTTTTTTACTCTGCCTCTTACTCTGACCCCAAACCTGGATGTTTACTGCTGTTTTAAACATTTAAATTGAGTTCTGCTGAGACCTCGTATTGCCTCACTTCCAACTTCCTCCACTGCTCTCCTTTGTTTTTGGCAGCCGCACCGTGGAGGAAATAAAGCAAAGCCTGCATGAACAACACTGTGCTTAATGTTTGTTTGTGTAATTACAAACAGCTGAATGAATGGACCGTGTACTATTCTATCCGTAGTCCTTTTCTCTCTATACTACTGTGCCCTCTGACCTTACCTCCAGGTGAACAGTCTGTAAAAAAAAAAAAAAAAAAAAGACCCGCTACATAAACCTTGTTACCATGGTGACACCAGAGATAAACAACACATCAGTATGAAAACACAAGGTGATAGCACACGCAGCATGTTCCCATTTCCTCACTTAGAGGAAAGATAGTTTGGGCGGTGATGACGCTGAGTGTGAAGCATCTGCCTGATGAAATGCTCTTGTGTTCACTGGCGAAAAACAAAAGCCTTCGATAACAGACTGATCTCAGATAGTGTTTGAAATGCTGTCTCGCATAAATCTGAACTTCTAACCTTCCATATCGAAGGCCAGCATGCTCACCTTGAGTCTCCTTTGAGAGCTCATTTGGGTGAATATGTTACCAAGCCTTATCCTTTCTTAAAACTCTGCATCGTAACTAGTAAGAGTTTCTTTTTTCCAATGGTGAAACTGTTATTTTAAAGAAAATATTCTATAAATACCTGCGAAAATAGCTTTTTCTGTAAATTGCACATACATAAATGAGCAGCAGTACAGCAGTGCAAACAACACTGATTTGTCTCTCTTTATTCTGTTCTCACCTTGAACTTTCTTTCTTTTTTTACCTTCATCAGTCTTCCTCTGTCTAATAATATCTCGCTAAGTTTGTTTCAGTCCTATCTTCTTTACTTCCCCTCCTCAGCTTTCACACTCAGTTCTGTTTTGGCAGTTACCGCCTCGCTTTCCCTCCCCATTCATTATTTAATGAGCGGTTGCTTGGATGTCCACGGATCTGGATCCAAACTCCATCCTGAGATACCACCATAGGGCGACTAGTACCATTAGTAACTGTCTCTATCATGTCATGCTACAACAACACTTCACGTACCGCTGGCGGTGATACCGGCTGGTGTTCCTGACAAGACGAGTGCATCCCCGTGAAGCGAATGTGCCAGCTCATTGTCAGCATCAGCCGTGATGCGGGAAGGTCGGCGATTGTAGCGTTTGACTTGATATTAATACGTACTGACAGCAGGCGAGCAGCGGAGGCAGTGTTTGATCTGGTATCTACATGGACATTTACTCAGTGTGAGGACGACTGGCAGGCGGGCAGGAGGGCGCGCGGGCGGGGGTGTAGAGGAGTAGAGCAGGGTGAGCTCAGTTTGGACATGTGCGTTACTGTTACAGCAGGCTGGAAGAGGGCCGCTGACACCCAAAGTGGTGCCGTCTCACGCCTGGCTGGATTCATGATAAGGGCAGGATGAGCGGAGAAGATGGCGACTGGAGTTTGTGTTGTTGTTTTTATGACAAAGAGAGAGAGCGAGAGGTACAGTGAGTGAGTGTGTGAAAGTACAGGTGGCGATATAAATACTGTGTAGTATTCTATGAAATGTATTACATAATGAAGCTTGGTATTACTATCATATATGACAAAGGAAAGCAGTAAATTGTCACATTTAAGAAGTGGAAACCAGAGAATGGTTTACTTTTTTTAGCTTGAAAAGTGACTGAAACAATTATTTGATTGTTAAAATAGTTGCTGATTAATTTTCTGCTGATTGAAGGCATTCATCGACTAATCGTTGCAGCTTTAAATAGTTTAATCTTTGTGATGTCAGAAGAAAGTGAAACATACACATTTCCCAGAGCCCACGTTAACGTCTTCAGATAGCTGTTTCTATAATTTAAAAACTTGTACACATGCTAGATATTTGAAATGCTGATTCAAGTATTTCTAGACATAATACATTCAGATTTGACAACTTTTAGGCAACAAGAATAAGTAGATGAATATTAAGGTTTCAGTGTTCCTCCTTTTTGGGTGTATATACTTTAGTATTTCTAAAATCCTGGCTGCTGTTTGATGTTTCTGTATCTGATGAGCCTTCAAACTCATGGATAAATCACTGAAAGTGGACTTCATGGATTGTATTTCATCTTCTCACTTCTACATTTATCAACATGCTCACAGCATCACAGCTTCTTATGTTTTTTTTTTTTGAACAGGTATTTTTAGCAGTAATACCTGCTAAGGATCCAAAACACCAACGTGTTCAGTTTATGATGATATAACAACATAACACAACAGCAATCCTCACACTTGAGAAGGTGGTAGCTGTAAATGATTGGCAGTTTTGCTTGATAAATTACTTTATTAATTAATTGTCATAGGTTAATTGTTGATTAACTATCTATTAATAGAGACACTGATTTAGTATAGGGTAGGGCAATATGGCCAAAATCTTCTTTCATGATATTGGTAATTTCATATCTCGATAACGATATACGTATATCACGGTATAGCATGTTGTCTTGTAATAAAAAAACCTTATATATGAAATAACCACATGGTGAAACCTATTTTTGTATACTTGTGTGAATTAAATACTTGACAAATGAAAAGTATTGAGTATTTTCTCATTTTAAGAACTTAAGTGCAACATGAACAAAACAGTTTTAATTCAAATTATAGAGAAAAAGATAAATAAATATATGCTTAGCCTATATCGCAATATAAACGATACAGACAAATATATACGATTGACATTTTTGACGAGGTATATCGTCATATTGCCCAGCACTAGTTTTACAACTACTTTGGCACCCATACTTAAAAGAAAAAAAAAGCTTTTTATTTTTTATCAAAATACAAAAACTAAATTATATAAAACCTTTTTTATTTATTAAAAGCCAAAGTTTTTGATTGTTGAATAAAATATTGAAAAAAAAAAAGGCATTTTCCTAAAATTAAACCAGGTCAGCTTTCAGTACTCAAGTTTTCAATACACATTTTGGTTGGTACGATGAATGTATTGAAGTTTGATACCCAGCTGATAAAGGCCGCTTACCTGTGGAAAAACTGCTGAATTAATCATCACAGCATCAGCAGCATTGTGCAGTTACTTGTTCCAGTTTAACATATGTAGGTTATCTAAATAACTCAAAGAGAAGTATGAACATACCTGCATACATCCCCTAAAAACAACCACAATATTACTGAACACAAATATTTATAGCTTTCCCCGAACAGGATCACCCAACTTGTAACTTCCCAACTTTTGTGTGCGCGTTGTGTCAGGTGTGAGTCTTTCCTTTATTAGTGCAGTGGGTGTCAGCTCGGTCCTCCTCCTTTTTCTCACGGGTCATAAGCTAAGTGTCAGTAAAACTCATCAGGTTTAATGAGACAGTAATTTGCAAAGATTCTGTGTCAAACCATCCGAGAGCTCGCTACAGAGAACGTAGTGTGTGTTGAGAAAGAGAGACCAGAGTGCTGCCTTTCATTTTTACTGCTTTTTGAGTGTGTGCACATTAATTAGTGTCGGACGGTGTATCAGTACATTATAATCAATTTGAGTTAATATTCCATCTGGAGTCTGCTTTTGAACATAAATCATTGTAGATGCATGTCGGAGAAGATTTGAAGTTGGGTTGGGCGATTGAACAAATATATTGGCTATCAGCGATTGGCTGAGTTCATCCACAGTTGTTTTTTTGGGCAATGTTTGTCATTATATTTTGCTAATTTAATGGTCTGCCTTGAAGAACGAGCTCATCCGCTGCTCTGCAGGCAGAGATAGATACAGCGTGTAGAGCCGGCATATTTTCACAGACTTGGTGATTGTTGGAAAAACTAACCAAGACGGTTTTGGTGAAGACAAAATTGGGCCACAAGTGTCCGGCAGGCTGTGCTCAATTTACTGCCGAGCCGAGGCCGGCAACATGAAGGAGAACAATTTTCAGACGGGATGAGGTGCACGGCTCATGTTTGTTTACTAGAAAGTTCATGTGTTTTTTGGCGTGACGAGACAAGACGGGTTTCCATCAGCCAGTGGATTGCAAGCCTGGATGCCCGTAACAATAGTGAGTGTGCTGTCGATTGTGCGAACACGAGATAGCGATTAAAGTGAAGGGGGTTAGCCCTGAAGTTAGCGACAATGGCCCAGGTTCACTTACAGCTTCAGCATCATTGGGCACAAATTCCATAATAACCTTTCAGCATATTGTAATTCAAGTGTTCTGAGAGATAACTAGACTTCTGCACCTCATCAGGACTCTGTTTTCAGGCTTTAAAAAATCCAGCTCATGTGCGAAGACTTTGGCCAATCACAAGTCATTTCAGGGAGAGAGCGTTCCTATTGGCTGTGCTCAGGCTGGTGGGCGGCGCTTAGTATTTCCTCAACTGATCTCAACATGGCTGCGGGGTCACAAACTTTCTCATTTTACAGCCAAACAGTACACTACAAGATGTTTCTGAAATCATTTCAGGGGAGAAATAGGCATTACAGTAACAGAATATTGATTCATATTTGATCAGCGCTGTCTAGTTTGACCATTGGGGCGAATTAACAAAGAAAGGATTTCGGCCGCTGATTGCACATCACTTACAACCGCTATCTGTGCCGTTTCAAGGTCTGATTCACAAAAGATATTGCGCTAATGATTGGGCTTGCCGTGGCACTCTGTGTTACCGTTGTTACACGGTGTTCGGGCATACACCGATTACACAATTTGTCCACCGGATGTGGTCGGTGAATAAATGATACAACTCCTCAAGACCAAAGCCAAGCTCCCGCGTTACCCGAAGCGAAGCAAAAAATATAAATTCATACTAAACTGTATGGCTCTACCTTTTACATAGATATGGCTCAGTGCATAGCTGTGTAGTGGTTTGACCATCAGTCTCATCTGGCTCACAGCTGTCTGAAAAATGTGTAATCTTCTCTGAAAGCTGTCTGGTTTGTTTCAGCGGAGACTTGTAGGTGCACTCTCTGTGTTGTTGTGCAGGTGCGGTGGGGAATGTTAAAATCTCAGCTAGTTTTGGAGCGGTTGTTTATCATTGTCGCCATGTCAGTTACTTTAGTTTAATAACAGTTTTTGCTGCCTGATTACAAAATAAGGCTGGTTTGCTTTCCAATAATTATAAAACAACTCTCTCCAGTGTCGTTTGTCCAAATAAAATTGGAGGTGATTTCAGCACAGTTATTGATTCGTCTCTAGACAGACCTAACAATACTGGAAGCACATATAACTGGCAAGCAACAGTTCATCAGTGATTTTGGTTTTGGCGATGCTAGAAAATACAGATTCTTCTCCCCAGTTAACCAAACATGCTTCAACAAAAAACTTCTTTTTAACCAATAAACACATATTTTAAGAGTTGATCTCCAGAGGGGGCTACAGCTGACAGACAGTAAAAGCAAGTAGAACTTCCTCCACTAGTATTCAAGCTGTTCAGTAACATCAACAATAAGCATCTGTCTAAAATATACAGAAAAGTATGTCAATAAGGCAAACCAGTTTCTGGGAGCAGGACCTGTCTGTTTCAACACTGACTTCTGGACCCATATCTGCAGGAATATTGTCAATACAACTCTAAGTACTCTCCTAAAAGGTATACACTACAGGTAATTTGACTCAGGTAATTTACTGGCTATAAAATGTTTGAAATGAGATTAACAGATTAACAGAATTTGAAATCAGCACACCTGCAACAGCTGCATCTGTGCCACCTCGCCCCGCACACGAGCGAAACCCCTTTTGGTAAGAAACCACTGATTATCTTTTCTTTATCCAGACATCCCTGTCACGTAGAGACACATTGACAATCAGACGAAATAAGACACTCGAGCATTTACACATCGTGGCTCCAACAGCTGCCAAGAAAACAATCCTCCCTGACTGGAAATCCTCCTGCTGCCCCTAATTTATCTTATTTGCAGGATCACAATCACAGTAATTTGTAAACAAACTAACGCTTAATTCCATAATAACAAGGAAAAATATTTAATAGGCAGCATTCCTGGCCACACTCGTCTGCTACTCCTCTCTTTTCTCTCATTTCAGTAAGGAGAGATCTATTGGACGAGTATAGCAATATAAAACCAAGACTTCGGTGAACCAAGTTCATAGACGTCAAGCGTCTTCATTAAACGCCGACACATGAAGATAGGAGATCTCAGACTGGATCTAGACACTAGTGGTGAGGTAGAGTCATAGGTGGGAGATTGAAACTCTCAGACATATCTCTCAAAACATCCTGAAGGTTGAGGCAGATAGATTATTGGCCAGATACGGTGACGTAAGAAGCAAAGAATGAAAGAAACCTTGACAGCGTGGGAAGGTGGAAGTGACAGACAATTAGAGCGGGAAAAAAATGGCAAGAATGTTTACAGACCTAATAGGTCTGGTGTTGATCTCATTGACATCTGTGTTTTACTGGTTGGAGACATAGTTGACCAGTCAGCACCTAGTAGGAGGGATTAAGAAGGGGAAGCAAGCGTGGGATGCATCCATTGATTGGTTCAGGTAAAACAAAATACCCCCCTCCCAATGAGAAATCAAAAAACATGAATAAAATGTGGAATGCATGAAGTGAAATGAAATAATGAAAGAAATTCATCCAATATAATAATAAAGTCAGGACATAAGAGAAAAGATCTTTATTACTGACCTTCAGCCAAAGCTTAATTTAAATCTTCTTCTTATTACTTGTATCAAATATTTGAAGTTAATATCAGTTTCACCATCCTTCTTGTCATTCTTAGACTTTCTTTCGTCCACTTTTTTCCTTCCACCCCATCTGCTCTATGTCACATTGTTTTGATGTGATTCTTTTGTCTCTCCTTCTCCTGTTAATGTTTTGTTGTTTTTCTAGTAATTAAAGAAAACAGAATGAACATCAGTGCATTAATCAGTTGAAAAATTAGCTTTTCATTCTCTTGAACGAAATGACAAAAGTGTGGAATGTGATAGATGATGATTGCAACTTAATTGCAGGGAAATAATGCAATCAACATTGCATTTTGATTTGAAAGTAAATATTGAAACTGTGTGTTGCTCTACTTCTTCTTTGCTTCTATCTCAGCTACAGTACTCTATGTACATATTGATTTTCCTGTGCTCTCTCTTAGTGTTTTCACTCAATTAAAACCATGACAGAACCTGCAGATTATGGTTCCTTTTCATTGACCTGGTATAAAAAGCTCGCTATCCAAATGGCCTCCATGTTAACGGTGTGTTTGTGGCCTGAATGAATAGCAGGCCGTCATCTCTGGAGGTGATAAATGCTTTCAGGTGCTGGCTCAGCTCTCTTGCTGTCTTTCTACAAGGTCACTAGTGAAGGACCTTTTCTCCTCATCGGCTGAATCACAGTGATGTTTCACCATCCTCTCACTTCATCTTCACTATTATCCCACTGTATGAGCTCCCTCTCATATACCTGTTTTATGGCACTTTAGGCATCAATTTGATTCAAATAACTAGAGCTGTGTATTGGCAAGAATCTGGCGATATGATACGTATCATGATACGGGGGTTACGATTCAATATATTGTGATATACTGCGATACGGTAAGCAAGGTGATGTATTGCAATTTTTAAATATAATTTTAGGAAAACTGAACACATCACAATATGCATACAATCTGAGTATGCAATCAGAACAGTGGGATCTGCATTTGCATTTATGACAATCCCTGCAACATCATAGCACTAGTCTGAGAGGGCACATATCTTTGCAAATGAAATAAAGTACTGACTGAGTATGTAAACTATTAATTAAAAATCAATACAGTGTTTTTGAGAATCAATACAGTATCACAAATGATACTGATATTTTCAATATTTTCTTACACCCCTACTAATAACCAAATAACAGCACAGTACGATTGTCTGAACAGGCTGTAAAATAAACAGACATCCCAACAGCAGTACCTGTGCTGTAGTTTTTAGTCAATAAATCATCTGTAATCTGCCGTTTACCATGTGACAACTCATGCTGATAAACTGGCTTTGTTAAAGCATCCAAAGTGATTGTTTCACTTCCATTGCTGCACTGTTTTTGTTTGGCATGTGTGTATTTCACCTGTGATTTGATAAACTGACTTGTGCACCAGCATCCTTCACTGTCATGACAAATACTTTGCGAGAATGTATGTCAGTAAAAAAAACACACACTCTTACTGAAATAAGAAACATGGCATTATTTTATTGCTGCATTTATCCTATAAATCTGGTGACTCTGTCCAGCTGTCAATGCTGTGATGTGTTTTCACCCCATCTCCCAAAAATTATTATCTTAAGCCTATGGCATTTTTCACTGCATAAATTAGCCTATAGCAGCTAGCAGCCTTTTCCTTACTCATAGCTCCTCTTACGTGGTTTAAGTCAGTGCATCTCCTGACCGAACACCGTGGTTTCATTTCAGCCTGCATGCACGTTCTTTCAGCATGAGAGCCTCTCAGTTGGCTCCTCCTGTGCTTCTACTTCTCAGTTTCCTCTTTTTCACCCTCATAACTTAGCTCTTCACCCACTTTTTTCGACAAACTATATCCTTTTTCCTCTTCTCCTGTGTGCTCCTTATTGAACATCCAGCAGTGAGGCCTGAAGCTGTGGTAGTGGCTTACAGAGTCTTGATGTCAGGGGCCACTGGATTCAGGGAGTAGCAGCCATATCCATATCTTGCAGCCTCTGAGTTGAGAGCATTAATAAAACCAGAATGGGTATTAGCCGTCCTCTGCTTTGCATTTACACCATTGTACTTACCACTCTCCCCCGCCGGACACGGGCTATTCTTCGCTCCTCGGCTGCACCGCAGCCATTCTGAGCCATTAATACTCTTACCGTAATCAAATCACTATACTTACAGAGAGCCCCAAACCCTGCATGCACTGTGTGCATAAATATAAATTAATATTTGATACCAGCACAGATACAGAGCTGCAGGCCAGCTGAGGAAAAATTAGACATTTTCAGTTCTGTGTTAGTACAGAGCAGTAAATGTTTGTGAACGTGCACGTCTAGCCATCGGGGCCGCTCGTATTGTTCGGCTTCATTGGAACTGTATTATCTCCTTTGTAAGCATACATGTAATGAGATTCTCACTTAAAGGAGAGTGTCTTAACAGCCAGTAACCAGGCGATATGGGTAAAATCTTATGTCACAGTTGATGTCATTTTATATCTTGATGTGTGATTAAGTGTTTCTGCTTGTTTGCCCTGAAACAGTTTTAATTTCTTCTAACATTAGCAAAGGTCTTATACATCTATACATATTGAAGGGATAGTTACATTGCTAGAAATGGTACAGGTTGACAACATGTTGAAGAAGATTAATTATACGCACATTACGTTAGCGTCAGTAAAGAAGAAGGTAACGCCTGCACACTACTCAATGCCCACAATATTTCTATTGACTGTTTCGATCCTGCTTAGATCTTTGTCAGGTCAAAATGTTTGAAAATGTGGAAACTGCATCCATATGTATACATAAAGCACACCAATACAAGCTCTATGATGGCAGCTGTAGTTCATCCAAAACACCAGCACATTAAAAACATCTACAAACAATTCACAATTAGATAAAGTACATGAAAACAGTAATACAAAATTCATACTTCATTGTAATTTGTAAATTGTACATTTTTATTATTTTATTCTAACGTTTTTATCTATTCTTTTGTTTTTATCTATTCTTTTGTTTTTATCCATTCTTTTGTTATTATACTGTTTGTCTCGCACCAAAAATGCCAAAGAAAATTCCTAGTGTATACCTCTTACACCTGGCAATAAACACCATTCTGATTCTGATTCTGATTCTGATACTTTTAAATATCATACTTCTAAATATCAAACATGTTATTCGATTTAGATATAGTTATTTAGAAGGGTGTGTTAAACCTAATTTATTGTACGAGTATTACAAATTCTTTCTTCTTCCCTTTTTCCTCTACTTCAATGTAAAGTAATATTTTTGAACGTAGGTGATGGATTCTCTGATATATGTGATGATGAATATGACATAAATAACATGTTTGATATTTAAAAGTATGGCTTTTGTATTACTGTTTTTATGTACTTTATCAACTTGTGAATTGTTTGTGGATGTTTTTATCACGCTGGTGTTTTGGATGAACTACGCCTGCCGTCATAAAGCTTGTTTTCCTATTGGTGTGCTTTATGTATAAATATGGGCGTGGTTTCCACTTTTTCAAACATTTTGACCTGATGAAGATCCAAGCAGGATCGACACGTAGTCAATACAAATATTGTGGCATGATGTAGTGTGCAGGCGTTACCTTTTTCTTTATTGATTGACAACATGAGTAATATATTTTTCATATCCCCTGACCCTATATTGTTCTGTTTATATTTAGCCTATACGTATGGATTCATTTTGACACACAAACAAAGATTTAGAAAGAGACCTTTTCAGTTTACTTTTTGTTTGTTTTGAATTAGACAGAACCGCAGCAGAGAGTACAGCTGATTGATATTTTTCTTTCGATGGTTTGTCATTATCAGAGACAATCAATAGAACAGAAACCCCAAATTAATCTCATCTTAGGCTGCAGCATGTGAAGGGAATGCTGAAGGCTGTGGCATTCTCATGCAAATAGCGATAATAATTATTCCCTAAGTGCCTTCCTCGCTCACCCCCAAATAGATTGTAGTCCGTCAAAGAATCAAGCAGCTCTAGGCAGAAACAGAGAGATGAAAGTAAATACATGTACATTGAGAAAAAATGAGAGCCCGGATGTTAAAAATATGCGTTTCCACAATGTCTGTTAGGCTCTTTATATCTATAGGATGTCAAAATTTGCAGAAAAAATGAGATGAGAGACTGTCATTAAGGATGACGGTATGACTCTGACACTGTGAGGGAGGGCTCGATAGAGAGACATCATTACAGTGAAACTGGGAGAGGCCGTCAACATGGAGGGAATAGTTGCGGCAGATAAATGGCAGAGAACATGGTAAGAGGCGTGGAGGGTTGAAGGGGAAGAGAGGAAGGCAGAGCCCCAGAGAGAGGCTGCTACAATATACAAGTGACCAAATGCAATGCGAGTGAGATGGGGCTTTTTTAATGTCCGTAAGAGCTCCCTGCTGTGGCTCCGGGGGCTATTCTGAGTGACTCAGGCGGTGTGCTGATAAACATGTCATCCTCTCCTTCCACCTCTCCCTCTCTGCTAGTGCATCCATACATACACCTAAGGCAAAAATGATGAGAGATAATTATCGCATCAGATGGCACTCCTCTTTTTTCGTCTCAGAGTTTGAGTGAGATTATTTTCGCTTAAAGGTCCCATATTGTAAAAAGGAAGATTTTCATGTCTTTTATATTATAAAGCAGGTTTAAGTGCTTCATAATGAAAGTATTGAAGCGCTCAATATACAGAGACATACACACAGCCCGTATTCAGAAATTGTACGTTTGAAACAAGCTGTTAGGATTTCTGTCCATTTGTGATGTCACAAATATACAATATTTAGACCATTACACGGTTTTAAACGTAAACATTCTAAATGTGTCTCAGTTTATTTCCTGTTGCAGTGGATGTTAATGTCATCAGCTGACAGGAAGTACACATGGACCCAAACTCTTGCCATGCAACGCAATTTTGTTGCAATTCTGTTGAAATGCACTAAAACGGAGCGTTTCAGACAGAGGGTGAATACAAGTATATTCAGGCTGACAGTATGAGGAAAATAAAGTGTTTTTTTTAACATTGTAGCATGTAAACATGTTCTAGTAGAAACACAAAACACAAGTATGAACCTGAAAATGAGCACGATATGGGACCTTTAAGAAACATGCAGGTTTTTACTATAAGTGAAGGGTGTATTTGAGCCTGAGAAAAATGGGAAAATGTGATGCAGATACATCTTGTCTGTGTGAGCGCTTTTGTTTGCATACATACATCCAGGTGTAGCCCACAGGCGCCGTCATTTATCTTTATCTAAAAGTGTAGCAGGCAGAGTGGATTAGCACAATAGGTGGTTATGAGCTGGGAGAACACTTATGAGCTCGGGGAGTGAGAGAATTGGTAGAGCAGAGTGTGATGGAGGATTTTTATATCAAGTATAGGACAGCCTTGGTTTTAAGATGTTTAGATGATGTTAAAAGAGAATCCATCCTTGGGCAAAATGTGGAGAGGATACGTGCAAAAAAGTTAACATCAGCTACCAGCGAAATGCTGACACATTTCAGCATGGGATGGTAAGTTTGTTTACCCTATGAGCAGTTTTAGTGCATAGCAAACCATCATTTGATGTTTTTATTATGTTTTAAATGAGAACTCCACATAGGAAAATCATTTTGCTCATTACAGGGAGAACTACTCAGCCTGTGGTTCTGGGGGAAGACTGAGAAAATAACCATGGTGACGACACGTTTACAAGGATTTTCTCGGCTTGGGCTTAGAGACTTGAAATTCACAACGGAAAACCAGCGTGTGCACTCTGAAAGATACATTATGTGCATTTACCAGGCAGGGAGCGTTTAACAAAAGAAAGAGTTGCATTATGGGAACTGTAGGATCCAGTGTTTTTGGAGCATGACCCATTGGGGGACTAAGAGTCATTATATGAGAGTGTTTTTTCTTCTTCCCAACGTTTCTATAAGCTGCTCTTATTAATTACTGCGAACATTCGATGTGATCAATCACCTGCTGAGCTAAATCAGCTAAACCATGATGTATTTCATCTTCTTGTCAGTTTAGTTACTAGATGGCTGTTTAAATAATTGCTTCACTCATTAAATATGTGGCCTTTGCTCTGCTTATTTTCCTGGAAGCTTAATACATTTAATTAAGTGTAGTAATTTTTGTTGGACGTTATCAAAGGAGCTCTTGATTTCAGGTGAGGTGTTTTGCCTTCACTATACTATGATGTGGCAAACATTGCCCTGTTAAAACCCAGTCTGGATGGGAAAATAGTAAAAGAAGCTGTTGGATATTGAACTTGGAAGTACAGATAGGAGCTCTTAGAGGTTTGTGCCTTTTTAGATGTGTTTCTTTGGTCACATAAGAACAATGGCATTTGAACTTAAGTTTGACCAAATGGAATAAATGCCTGCTCCCTGAAAATAAAAATCTTTAAATACGATGCAATCGTATAGTGGATCTGTAGACTGCTGTAATTAGTAAGGACATTTTGTGGGTACTAATTTAAGTCTGGCTAACTAATGTCTTGGGGGAAATGCTGCAAATTGTTAGTGTGATTGCAGTTTCTCTCCTCTGCCTTTATGGATGCAGTCCAGTGTACAGGGAAAGATGCCAGGGACATCACTGGATGCCAGCTGGTTAAAGGTGATGGTATTTTAAAATTCATTTTGAGATGCTAGAGTAATATCTCAAACTGAACCAGTCACTTTATGGGAACAAACAGGAAGAAGATGCTTCATGCAATTTGGCTTGTGGTGTTGAGGGCAAGGGTCAACAGACATTCCCATTCAAATCAACGTAACAGGAGAATCAATTTTTTTTTGGCAATTTTTAAGTGAACCATTGGAACCGGTTAGTGGGCTAACTTCTGTATAAACGACCTGCGGCAAGTCACGGACACACTCATGCCGGCGTGACGTGCAAAACAAAAGTGCAGCATCTAGGGTGTGCGTGTAGTCCCGCCATGCTGGCTGTCCCTTTTTAGAAAGAAAGTATGAATTGGCCTAAACAGACGTTGATTAAGCTTGGAATACACTGTACCATTTTTAGCTCGTTCCTGGCCCGAATTTTGAACTGCACGACTCATTTTAGAGTCGGATCGAATTTCAGCTTCGTCGGGTGTCCTTTGCCGTGCAGTGTACACCCCGTACACTGGATCAAGGACCGATTAACTCCTCCCGACCGGCCGTTGGACGGTTTCGTACAGTTGGAGCAGAGCCACGAGCCGATTCCTCAACGTCAGTGCCCTTTTCTACTTTTTTTTTTTTACAGTAATCAGAGCGTAGCTATCAAAATAACAATTGATATTGAAAAACAGCTAGCCAGCTAGCTTACCTCCAATTCTCTCTGCAAAATGGACAAGCCATACTGTCCATGTCTTCCTAGACACCTGCTAGTCCATATACGCCAGCAGACAGGATGGCACAGATGGTCAAGGTAGCACGTTTCTGCCTTGATAGCATTGTGACCTGTACAGATCTCTGCCAACAAACAACTTAAGCTGCCTCGGAGCTTTGAAACAAATCTCTATTGACAACTGTCAACAGCCAGAGCGGCCCTCAGGAGCCGATGGGCCGTTTTTTTTTTCTATTTTACACATACAGTGTGAGCACTCAGGTCGTGGCTGACGATCGGATCGTACAGTGTGAACACATAAATCGTGAGCTTTGGTTTTATATCACAAACCATCTACTTGTACAGTAGGAGTAGGAATTACACAACAACATTTCTAAAATCGTACAGTGTATGTCCAGCTTAGCCCAGCTTGCCCGCAGAGCAAAACACTTGGCCTGAAGTGTGTTGTCTCCATAACAACTAACAAAGATCGCCATTTTCTTTTGAACTAGTCAAATGATCATGGCAAACAGTTCAATGTCCGTTCTACTCCTATTCTATTTCTATGGTACCACCATTATTAAATTGTGCTCATGGCCCCAGTAAAGGCAGGGTCAGCCCTGAAGAAACCCATTGATTATGGAGACCTTATGATTCATCCTTTAGCACCATCATCAGGCCACACGTTGGGTTTCTAATGAGCTTATCTCCTGACCCGTTAGCCTCACATACACAAGAAATGCTGTAGATATACAACTGCATCCACTGCAGCACCATCAGGCTAGAACAAAATGAGTTGGGGGATGGGGTGAAGGCAGTGGCAGTGGTAGTGGGTTGTCCTGCAGGATATCTGAAGGCTGAGGCCAGTGCTGCGGGTAAAGCAGTAGCATAAAAGTGGAGAGGGCAGCCAGAGTTAAAAGCCATGGCGGCATTGGTTGGTCTCAAGGACGAGTACATGGGAATGCTTTTAACTGCTGGTCCCTCTGGGAGAAAAACTGAAATTGTATTAAATCAAATTAAGTGGCTGGTAGGATGAGCCAAGACCTAAAAGTCTGTGGTGAAAGAGCTTTGTAATCTTTGTGTCTGCTGTGTATATACGAATGTCTAATCGTATAAATATCTTGTTATTCCTTCCATCTACAGACACTTGTTTAGCTATAAAGATTGTAGTTTACTTTTATTTGTTGTTTCGTTGCACACAGTGGCATTAACCTGAAACCAAAACCCAACCAGTACCATCCATCCTGCACCACCTATAGGAAAGGGAAGCAGTTTTGACATTTCCACCACCTGCAGCCAATTATTTTTACAAATACCGGTAGTTTTTATAGATATGTGTGTATCGGACCAGGCATGTCTAAATTCAGCGACAGCAGAACTGTTCTTCCCAGCAATCTTTAAAAGTTGGCTGGTCTCAAACACAGCAGATACGGGTGCTGTATCAACACATTGTTGCTGCACCAAAACTACACCAAACCTCAACAAAACTCAATGGAGAAACAAATGTATTGTGACAGCACAGGTACAATATAGCACACTGATTCTATGAATCTTGTATGTTTATTTTGAGCTCCTGAGTAGTGTAATTCAGACCAAAGAAGATGAGGACAGAAAAGGTTGTAATGCAACATTTTGCGATGATTTCCTTTTTTAATAATTTAGTCCTTTTGTTGTTTTTTGTTTGACAAAAAAAAAAATCAATTTCCATCAAATTGATATTTGTTACTCTGCAAACAGTCCTCTACCTCGGTGATGACTCTTATCTTCAGGGTTCCCACGGTCATGAAGGTTATGAAATTAGAAAAAACAGTTTCCCAGGCCTGGAAATGGTTTGGAATGAACAGAATGTTTTGGAAATGCTTTGAATATACATAGTTTTGGCTATTGTTTAAAATATGGTCATAAAAAAACCCAGAACATATCTAACGTTATGCGAGAGGTCTGGTGCTTCTGGTCACTACAATGCCTGTTGGGCGCATAGCACACTGCAGTCTCATTGTGGAACCCATATTCTTTAATATTCACTAATCTCTTTGTCATTTACCATCATCAAGGTACATTGTTGGCAGTGGTGGATAAAATCGTCAGGCTTAGGGATAGGAGTAGAGAACTACTTGAGAATAAGTGTTTGACGCAGTGTTTAAGAGTTAAATTTGAGATCACCGGAGTCACAGTTGTCCTGTATTCACTGCAAATGAGCCACAAGCACCTCACTTATTAAATATGGCCTTTTCTGTGGCCTTGCCTCTGCTTATTTTCCTGGAAGCTTAATACATTTAATTAAGTGTAGTACCCTGCCCCTTTTAGAGACAGATCTGGATGGCAAAATAGTTGCAGTAGCTTTTTAATATTGTAATTGGAGGTACAGGTTTTGTGCCTTGCGATTAGTTTGTTTGGGCAGATAAGAACAATGGCATTTGAAAATAAAACTCTTCAGATAAAATGCTTTTCCCTTTTAATAATATGCCATATCACTTAGTAAGGTCATTTTGTGGCTAATAATTAAAGTCTTACTAACTAATGTCTTACAGGAAACCCTGCAAATTGTTGGTGTGATTGCAGTTTCCCTCTTTGGCCTTTATGGATGCAGTCCAACGTCCAGTGTACTTGGAAAGATGCCAGTGTCATCACAAAGAGTTGATATTCCCTTTTCAGTGAAGTGCAATTTTGCAATGCAATCTACAGAGTAGGTTGTTTTTTTTTAAGTCCGGATCACTTTTTTGTGCTATTCATCAATCCAGAGGCGATAGTGGTGAAGCAACGAGATTAAGGCATCCTGCTGAAACCCCAAACTTTGGGATCTTAAAAAGAGTAAAAAAGTCTTACCAAATATATAACAACACATTTTTACAGGACAAAAATATTACATATATTGTTACTGCAACTCTAATATGTGTTTATTTATTCATATGTGGGGTTTTTTATGGGTTATTTCTTCCGAGCCCAATCTAGGGCAACTGTTGTTTACCAAGGGCAACGATGTGTGATCTGGTTCACAACAATGAAATATTGGAAAACTCAACATGTGATGAAGACAAGCGAGTCCTTCCCTTAACCTGCTCTATTAAAGGAACGGTGTGTAACATTTAGGGGGATGTATTGGCAAACATGGAATATAATATTCATAACTATGTTTTCATTAGTGTATAATCACCTGAAACTAAGAATCGTGTTTTCATTATCTTAGAATGAGCCCTTCATATCTACATAGGGAGCGGGGTCCTCTTCACAGAGTCCACCATGTTTCTACAGTAGCCCAGAACGGGCAAACCAAACACTGATTCTAGGGAGAGCCTTTCACGTTTTTACGTTACCTGAAGGCCACTTTAGTTCTCCGAACATGCACATGAAACTGCGGTAATGTGAGCCGCAGAGTGCAAAGCCGTGGAACCGCCAGCTACCTTCTGACCTCCGTTGCTCCTAAAGTAGCGTTATTATGGTAAGGATGGCTCCTGAGCGAGGCGAACGGAGTGGGAGGAGTGAGCGGAGGGGTACTCAGTTGGTTGCAATCTGCAACCACACCACTAGATTTCGCCAAATCCTACACACTGTACCTTTAACACCTAGATCATGGTTGCTCACAGCAGTTCAGCACTGTAAGGTAGCTCTACTTCTTCGTTCTCTGGACTGATGGCAATCTGGCGCTACAGTGACTCACTATCACTTTATTTAAAGGCCAGCTGCTGTCTTTTAACCTTTATTGGACTTGTATTTAGCTTGCACCTACACACATAGTGATGGCAGAACATGAAAAGAAAAACTTACTCCATTGTTAGATATTTAAATTGTGAACTTTTACATTTATTGCAGTTGTAAATCATGAATAAGATAATTGGTTTGATTAAAAAAAAGCAATATCCATTTATAATACAATTATCATCTGTATGCTGTATGGCTGTTTTGTATGGGTAGGCTCTCTTGGACGTCCACTAACCGCTTAAAGATAAAACAAAAAAAATTAATAATGCTATGCTATCATATGCTGCTCTTTGTTTCTAATTCATAAGAGGAAGGTCATGAACCTGCCAAGAAATCTCACTGCAAATGTCGGTTCTATATTAAGCAGAGAGAAAAAGATAAACGAAAGAGGCAGATTGTGTCATTGCCTGAATCAACATGCTCTATTTTCGTACATGTGTTGGTTTAGTTGTTATCTGGAGGGTCATTACATCCTAAATGAAAGCCTTTAAAAAAAATACCTCCAATGATTTTTTGTGTGTGTTTGAATAAAAACAGCAGTGGCAGTCTCATCATTCAATTACCCTCTTGGTATAATACATGTGGATCTTGTGTGTGTGTTTTCGCTCAAACCAATGCACATGAAGGATCGCTGCTTGTCTTCAGTGGCAGCAGAGAGAATACTGTATGTGATGAATTATTCTTGTGTTCCCATGACAAAGCTTGTCCTTCACAGAGATGTTATATATAGTATGAAAGTATATTTTTACCTTTTATGGAGACGCGTGTGAAGACTAACCAACAAATGAATTGTAAAAAAAGATCCACAAATACTGTAGTATTAACTTTTTGAAGTGTTGTGATACGGGCAAGCTGTAAGTCAAATAGAAACTTCTGACAGACTCTGATCCATCTAGACCTGAAGCATTGTATGAAATACCCACTGATGTATTCAGATGTAAAGAAGGCTTCGGTCACATGGGATTTAATCTGGCTGTACTACATACTGTGGTATGCATTTGCATGCAATATGCATTTGTACACGCTTATTACAGACACATCCCTGTGCTGCTGTGTCTGTGTGGTTGCTTTACTGAATTGATTGTTAGTTTAGCCCTGCTTTTCTGAGCCTGTCAAGCTTCAGACAGAAGCTGCTTCTCATTTCTAGTTAATTCAAACTAGCTAATTAAGCAAACATAAATTGGTTCACTTTTAAATTTGTCCAGCTGACTTGTTTTTAGAGTCTGTAGAAGCATTTTTTTTTAGACACTTAGGGGTCTTAAATATTCACAGTTGGCTACGTATGTGATATTATGATAAAAGAAGGAGGCTAAAGGCCCAAACGTTTTGAAGAAAATAAATGTCAATTGGTGCCCCTATGGTGTTCTGCAGGCATCAGATCTGAAATATCAACACCACAGAACCAGCAGTATTTTTGGAAAAGATTGCTTTCAGGCTACATTTTAGTATATTACAGATACTCCTTAACACTTTGACTAAAAGTTTATCTAGACCAGTGGCTCTCAACCTTTTCGAGTTGCGACTCCCCAGAATAATCAGGTCGGTGTTCGCGACTTGGACATTTAACTGGTAACACCCCAATGCAAACACATTGATCACTCTAACCTATTCTGAGGCAAATTATATCACTGATACAGGCGATGTAATGGTAAAAACATTCCCCATTCTAAAACATGTTATTTTATTTTTAATATATTATTTTATTTTTTCCTCTACAACCATCTGGTGACCCCCAGAAATGATCTTGCAATACCCACGTTGAGAACCACTGAACTAGATAATGTTGTTGGCCTACAATAAAACTACAGTCCACTCACTGTTGTACAGTTACATTACAGATTAAAGCTTCTCTTACCTCATATATACAATCTTTGACAGAGTACTGACACCGTCTAGTAGAGAGGACACAAACTAACAACAGCCAAGTTTTATTTTGGTCTGCCATCAAGTTATAAACAGCATTTATGTTAAGTAATGACAGCGAATGTAATGCTGCCTAGAGAAACATGTCTTTGGATTGTTGGTGTGTAAACTACCCCAAATTCAGTTTAGGACAGAGCCGTTAAAGTTACCCTAAACTCTGATAGCTTCCAGGATCAGCTTCCACACAGCGGGGAAACTCTACACAGTGCTTGTCGTGAATTGATGATGGGCTGCCACTGTTGTTATTGCTAGTTAGCCATGCTATTGATTGCAGCTTACATTAGAGCACGTAAACACAGCGTTAAATACATTTTTTTACAGCTTTTCTTTTGTGCTGTTGGTTTTTGAAAGGCAAAAAAGGCACCATCCTCCAAACTCTTTAACTGTTGAATTTGTTTTATTACAGCCCCATGCACACCACCTCATCCAAAGCTCGACAGGCCTGCCGTGCCTAGTTACAGTTGCTAAGCTATGATTGGACAATTACTGTTTGGGTGATTGACGGTTAATTGCCCGTCTGTTGATTTATAAATTTGTCCCTTACGTCTTGTACAAACATCTATGTATTACAAGTTAATAACCGAGATGTCCGTGCTTTAACACAGTGAAGGATGCTGAGGTGTTTATCTAGGTCACTGATGTAATGTCGAAAAATAACTTTCCTTCCCCAAAGCAATTTTCCAGGGAAAACTCCACGACAAGTGATGATGGCCTATTACCAAAAGCAGGCTGTCCCCCTTGTCTTCCCTTTTAAAGATTAATAACTCTGGTCCAGATCTTTGAGTGCAGAGCACGGGGCCTATTTTTGGAAATCTGCGTCAAAAGTGCCAAAAAACATTGTTGATGGCAATTAATTTTTAGCGCTCAAGATCACATCATCCTCCCTCTGATGTTCTCTCATTTCCCCCACTAATCACAGCACGCAATTAAGAGGAGCTGAGCCGCCTCCACTCAGCTGCTCTTCAACAAGATGTTAGTTAACTACAGTCTGAGGTTTGACCATGGCATTGGTACTAAGAAAATAAAAGCCGTTGACGTAGCACCATGCGTTTTAATTTTAAGTATTCTTTAAAAGGGTATATGATGATGATGATGAATAGATGAATAGTTTGACCACATGTACGTTAAATCTGTTTCCAGATACAGTAAGATGACTTCTTCTGTCTCATCTAAAAGTGAAGATGAAGTGGTGAAAAAGCAACAAGTCAGAGCAAATCCAAATTCCAGTTATCACGTTTTTTGTGTCACCGTGTTTTCTCTCTGCAGTCCCAGTCGGTGGCAGTTTTATGTGAGCACTGGTGGAGTTTACTGTTGTTGTGTGGTTATTGAAAAGATTAAATATTCTACTTTCCACTGTTGTAGTGAATGTGAAAGAAGGATAGTGTTGTTGGAAACTTTTGATGCTAGTGTGTAGTACAACTTCTTGCAGAAAAAAACTGTAAATGTGACAACAAACTGCTGCTCACCAATAAATTCTCTGTTAGCCTTCTGCTCACTTGAAAGGAAAAGTCTGGCAATAATCTACATTTTGTTCTCTCACTGAATAGATCTTTTATTTTATTACGTTACCTGATATACTGTAGCTTATTTCACTGTGCAATAGAGCTCCATTCTGGACTGTTAAAACCAGTGAGTCACACAATTGTAGTGGGTGACATGCTCCTTCATTACCATGACAATAGCTCAGCTCCCATAAATACTCGCCAGAAGACCAAATCTGCAGCTGAAAAAAGTCTCCCACAAATGCACTATTTATTCCTGTTGGAGTAATGTTTGCTAAAAACTGCAGTACCCTACTGTTTTAGGAAATAGCCTAAGTGCAACACACATTGGCTGTGTCTGGAAGTGTCACATCATTAGACCCACATCTATTGATGCCTGTAGCACACAGCATATGCATACAGAACAGAAGTGGTGGAGCTGCAGCAGCAGAGGGTGCAAATTTGTTAAAGTTGCTGCTTTTCTGGAGAGTTGATATTCAACGGTAGGGAATATGATAATGGGCTGACTTTTCGACAAGACACTGACAGTGGTGTGGCTTAATATAGAAAACCTTGGGTGTGGGTGTCTCGACACGTCATATGCCACTAATGTGCGTTGTCCTCAAGGCTCTTTTTAAAAATGAAACTATATATCAGGGTGTCACGGTTGCATAGTGGTCTAATATGTTCCAAGTAACGGCAATGTTCCTGCTTTGAATCCGGCCATGGACCGTTATCCCCCTCTCTTTCCACATTTCCTGTCTGCCTCGCGACTCTATACCCTCACATAGAAACTATGGATTTGTCACCAATTTGAAAAGATTTCCATTTTTAGATCTTTTATGCAAGTAAAGTGTCTTTTGCATCTTCACCAACCTTTCTCTCCTGAGTCTGATTTCTCACCGACAATAGCAACAATTGTGCTTGACAAGGGTAGGGAATCAGAAGGTGGTCTTTTCATGGGATTTGTTGACAATAAAAACAAATTACAGTGTTTCTCTCTGCTGCCTTTCAGCAGGATCCAGCCTGTCTGATGGTTCAGTGGTGTTGCAGTCCAGTAGACTGGTGCATCGGTGTTTTAACAGGCACAACTTCTCACCATGTAACCCATCCGGCACACAGCAGGATGCTCAGCTCCCTGTAGCCGCTTCATCCCGACGCCGCCTCATCTGTGAAAATCAGCCGAAATGTGAATAAGCGTTCGCTGACCTGTTGAGAGACACTGCAGCGATTCGAGCGGCGGATCGATCCTGGTCGCATGAGTTGCCCGGCCGGTTATCTCATCAGCTTTGGGCGGCGGCACTGACTCACTGACGGAAAAGTCGGATCAGAGGCATGATTACGATCAGACCATTTGCCAATTAGCATCGGCGGTACGGCACCCACCCAAGGCCTCAGACAGCGGAGGGCTGGGGCAGACCGATGAATAATACAGACAGAGAGGCAGCAGCCAAATAATGAGCGGAGTGAAGAGATACACCACTCTCAGGCCCCAGCTGGATGCTACACTGAGCAATAAGCTATACGCACTTCCCATTTGCTCCTATTCCTCTTATTATGTCTTATTTTCTATTCGCCTCGCTCTCTCTCCGACATTTCCTCCCTGTTTACTCCTCATGTCCTCCGGTCATATAAATCTGAGTGAATTAATCACGCTGCTAAATGGTGGCTGGGAGGTGTGTGCAAGCACCCACCCATAGCTTTTAATCAGCGATGCCATTCTAGTAATTATACTTCTGCACCACGCATAAGGCAGGTTGCTTTGGTGCAAGATGCAGCACAATGGCAGAATCTCATTTTAGCGTGACAGCGAGGTTGAGAGAGGGGAAAAAACACCTCAAAGCATAAATTATTGATACTGAGATTAAATTAAAACTGCATTTCTAGGATAAAATGTCTGAAAGTGAGGTCTCTTTTGTGGAAAGTGACGTTTCAGAACAATGTTTTGGCAGCTGTTGTGAAACTGTCTATATGCTGACTGAACATATTCACCAATTTAGTTGGCAAAATGGAGATAAAATAATAAAAAATAGAAATTTATTAATAAGAGGACAACCTAGTCAATTTATTAACAGTCAAGTATTTTGTAGATTTGGGATTCATTTGGCTCTGAAGTACTGGTATGTAAATAAACTATGTACAGTTTATGAAAGGCAGCAATTAATTCAAGTGTGTTGCAATTGGATCTTTTTTTTGGGACAGAAGTGGACATGGTGACCAAACCTCACAGCACACAGTAAAATCTCTCTTTCGCCAGCACATTACAGCAGGTAGAAGATATTTAATTTCCTGAAAGGTATTTCTTTTTCACACCTCAGTAAAAGCAAAACAAAAAGGGGAAGACAGATGAGATGATCTCTCGTCTGAAAGCTTGTGTACTGGCTGCAAAAAGTTTTATGAAACACAAATTTCCATATTTTCTAACGTGCTGTGCTGTCAGAGTGGTTATCACCACTGAAAGCAGCACTGTGAAAACGTATTGATTGAAAATGTCAGTTAAGATACGGTATAAGGAATGATGAAAACATCCGAGCACACATCTGAAAGGAAATGACTGCCCTATCTTTCATTTTTCTCACCCACTCTATTTGTCTCACGTCTTGGTGAGAAAAAATTTAAAAGGCCGCAAAGTCCTTTTTTTCTGCAGTTTTACCTTTTCTCTATCTCTAGGTATTGCATCCATTACATTCATTTTTATGACCTTCTATACTCCCATCTAATCTCTGTTCTCTAGTTAAGGTGGAAGACAAGTTGGACATGTTTGTCAGGAGATAAGACGCGATAAGAAGATGACAGGAATTTCAAATTCTTAATGGAGAATTCAACCAAGTAGAATCTTTTAAAAGTTTAGACTATGTCTTTCCTGTAATCTGTTTATCTCTAATGTAAATGTACCTGCTGCATCCACAAGTAGCACGAGAGAAAACTATGACACATCAGCTGAGTCATAACTTACTCCCTGGCTGATACATCTAGACCTCCTTGCACCTGTAGACGTCTGGAGTGCTGAAGGCTATCCAAATTCACAATTCATCAAGTCTGCAGGGGCCTCGTTCACTTACTGCAGACTTTTTGGGGAGTCTGCAGCAGAGTCAGACTTAACCTTCACCTTCAACAACAACAACAATAAAAGAAGCATCTAGCATTAAGGTTCCTATGAATCATTACTTCCTTAAAAAATAACTTGTGAAAACAGGTGAAACATAACACAGATAAAGCAGCGCTGGAGCGAGCTGTGATTTCTCTTTGAGTAGCAACAGATGGGAGTTCGGTTTTAAAGGAGAAGGTGGACATTTAGACACATTTATGACTTAATTGGTTAGACTTGGTTAGTAGTGTTGTGGATTTTTTGGTATCTCACGATTTGAGTCTCAGGGTCACGATTCGATTCAACATTGATTCCTCGATCCGAAACGATTCCTGATTCGAAATCGATTCTCGATTCAGTACATAGGGATGCTAATTCCAGGATCTACTCCAGTCTGCTGTGCGCTAATAAAGGCGGTGTCGCAAATTATAGCATGAAAGCAGAGTAAAGTGTGTATAAGATCATGGAGTTTTTATATTATGGCTGTCAATCGATTAAAATATTTAATCCTGATTAATCGCATGATTGTCTATAGTTAATAACAATTAATTGCAAATTAATCACACATTTTTATCTTTTCAAATTGTACCTAAAAGGGAGATTTGTCAAGTATTGAATACTCTTATCAACATGGGAGTGGGCAGATATGCTTGTTCTATGCAAATGTGTGTATATATTTATCATTGGAACAAAAACAATATCAGATATTGTCCATAAACCCTCACAGGTACTGCATTTAGCATAAAAATATGCTCAAATCATAACATGACAAACTGCAGCCCAACAGGCAACAACAGCTGTCAGTGTGTCAGTGTGCTGACTTGACTATGACTTGCCCCAAAACTGCATGTGATTATCATAAAGTGGGCATGTCTGTAAAGGGGAGACTCGTGGGTACCCATAGAACCCATTTTCATTCAGATAACTTGAGGTCAGAGGTCAAGGGACCCTTATGAGTTAGACCCACTAGTTCAGTATGAATCATTACTGAAGATGCATATTTCCAAGGATGGTAATGAATGGAAATTGAACAACCTCTCACAATGGAACAAATGTAGTTTCCATATCATTTGCACTATTTTTTTGCTAAAAACATGCAATCCAATTCAATTTTCTTTTGCCAGATATGTCGATTACCATTATGCAAAACTGTACTCGTCATTGAAGGAGCTAAATGACAATGATTCATCAAGTGTCCACTCAGTATGGAGTAACCCATTTAGTGTTATTATGCAGTGAATAGTAAGTGAGCAAACAAGGGAATACCAGTGAGTCACAGAATAAGGAAACACACAAATACAGAATGAGTGATTCTACTGTACTTCTGTGATCACTGACATTTTACTGAACACTCAAACATAACACGAACGAGTCCGTCTCTAATTCGGTGTTAGATAATCACCTCTGGGGTTTTCATACTGTGACGGTTTCTGTACTGTTCTTTGATGCTCACCATCACTGACTGGGCTATCTTTGGATATAAGAATAAAACAGAGAAGTTTTGAATTGCTCGATACTCCCCTTTAAATCTGAAATGCTGATTTACGCTGGAGGTCATCTCAAGCGGCTAGAAAGCCTCCAAATCCACTGGATATTTGCCTTTTTTATTATGTAGCTGTGTGTATGTATGTGTGGTAAGTGCACATTTCCCCAGCCTCTGTATGCGTGCGGCTGCGTGCGTGATTATCCGTGCATTGTGCCTCTTTGTGTTTTCCTGCGTCTGTGCTGTGAGAAGCAGGCATGCTGATGTCTGATCCAATCACTCTCAGCTCTGGTGGGCCTGAGGCCTGAAACAGCGAGAGACTGTGAGAGAAAACAACAGGAAACAGAGAGAGGGAGAGTGAGTGGGCTGTGCATCTATAATAATGTGTTTGGTTTGAGGTATTGTACGTCAGTGTGGTCAGGGCCGCTACGTTAACAGACAACTGCTTAAAATTGAAATAATGAAATACCTGATTAGTTCAGCTCTGTAACATAATATGGCCTCCCGTTGACTCCAAAGTCTTTTAAGTAGGATGTTATACAGCATAATCACAGATTGAACAGCAACTAGTGTCGTCATCTACACCTGTAATCTGGTTAACCATCATATCATTAACTTCTAAATTTGTGTTTTAACTGTCAGAGACTGGCATTTTTTTGGTTGTTCTGTCAGTAATTGTTTAGAAGATTGTTGTTTTCAAGAGAAAGGAAGACTTTCAACAGGCTCTGAAAACAAGAGACACAAATGATTCGTCATTTTTTGGTTTTCCATTTTTTGGTTTTCAAGAGAAATAGATCGAGCCATTAAACAAACTCCTAAAAAAAAGGACACGGAGTGGCATTTAAGACACAAAGACAAGATTGCACATAGGAAATGCAAGCTACCACAAAATGTCAAAAGAAAGTGAGCTCCGTAGTGCATTAGCAGTTAATGAACACACAGCTGCCCGTCTGCTCTTCATTTGGTGTTAGAACATGGTCAGATTTCTGTTACAGCTCTCTTTTTCTGTTGCCTTAACTAATTCAGTGGCGATTTCTACAGCATACAGGTTAGATGAAACTTCTCACAAGACACATATTGTTTATTGTCCTCAGAGGGAAGATTCTAAGGTTATTAAGTAGGTATTAACTAGGGGTGTGACGATTCACTCAGCTCACGATACGATGCACGATATTGGGTTCACGATCTCGATACGATATTATAACAATAATCTTAACAAAACTAGAATGATGAAAATATATGACTGAAAAAGTAGCCTTTTATTCAAAAGACAAAATACAAAACAATGCTGTTGTTTGCCTTATAAATCCATTTTGATGGTATCAGTCCTTCCTCCTGTCCTCTGCTAATGTCACTCACTGCTGCAGG
Source organism: Sebastes fasciatus (assembly GCF_043250625.1). Classification (NCBI taxonomy): domain Eukaryota; kingdom Metazoa; phylum Chordata; class Actinopteri; order Perciformes; family Sebastidae; genus Sebastes; species Sebastes fasciatus. The sequence continues at coordinate 23,721,109 of NC_133807.1, read as the reverse complement.
TAACGTTAGGGCTGTTGGGGGGCTTTGTCTCAGCCAGCTGATCAGATTACCAGTAAAATACATGATAAACTAACCTAAACAGTTAGACTACACAGCCTACTGCCAGCTTTAGTTTCAGTCATGTGTAGCCGAGGGTTACGTTGCACCTATACTTTATGAAGACACATATACTGAAACACGGCTTACTAGAGGGAACTAAAGTCATTCACAACTCAACTAAATTTAAATATCTTATCAGCTCTGCTTGTGTAAACGTAGCGGCGGAGGATGAGAGACAGCGGACTTACAAAGTTTTATTGCACTTACTAACAGCAACGAGCGAAGCGTCAACTCGTCTCCTCCACCGCAGCCTCTCTGATCAGCTGTTCACTGACTGCGCTGTGTGTGGAGCTCCGACACAAACATGGAAAGGAGGCTGGGTCACGTACCTATTATGCCCTGATATCGCGATTCAGTTTTTTCGTCTCGACAATGCATATCGTCACGATTTTATGTCGCGATATTTCGTGGCATGATATTTCATCACACCCCTAGCATTAACGTTAGGCTTAACACAAAAAAACTAGAGCTGTCAAAGTTAACACAATAACACGTTAACGCAAATTTGTTTCAACGCCACCAATTTCTTTAACGAATTAACGCAATTGATCTTTCGGAGGTTGTAGCGGGCACGATTTTGGAATAATAATCGACTAATTCCCAGTGATTTTGGAATAGTATTTTTGCTTGGAATGCACATCCCTAATACGTATTGTGTCGCCAGATACACAGTCCTAGTGAATACGGCCTCTGCTTTTGACATTTTCAAAGTTTGTGAACTTTAGTAAACCAGGATGAGGATGTTTTGTGAGTCCTGATGCTGAATCATTTACTCAGTTACCCTGAAAGCTAACGTTACTGCGTGGGATCCAACTAGAGTTTAAAAAAGGCAGCGAAAAAAAGATTATGCTTTGTTGTAACATCTTGCATAAAGAAGTTTTCCAACTCAGAGCAAACTGAAACCATGCCTGGTAGGAGTATCCTAAGCATTTGTCCTGGTAGATCTCTTGATATTTTCTCATCTCTTTTATCGCTAGTACAACAATACCTCCTTTCTTATCTGTTTCATTACTCTCCCAATTCCTCATCACAGCTTCCTTGACACTTGCCTCTCCTCATTCATTTCATCATCTCAGGCCCTCTGTGTCTCCTCTTACTTTGATATATCAAATGAAAAGTATGAATACAATCTTTGAAATGCTGAAATTCAGTCTGACTGCCTGTACCCGCTCTCATTACTACATGAATATGACTGCTACGCCTGCACATTAACTATGCATTCTGCTCAAATGAGATGAATACTGAGTGGTATTATGCTATATGCCACGATCACCTGGAGCTGACTATTTTTCACGGGCTAAAAAGCTTTTCTTCACATGCGGTATAGGTCATGCGATGTTAGATTGCAGAAATGTTGAGAGAGAGGGCAGAAAGTAATGAAGATCTGCTCTCGTGCTTCAGGCTGAATACATACATCTTTTCCTGGTTGCCTATTTTTCACGTTTTTTCTTAAACGCGCTGCCTCTCGATATTAATGATGATTATGATTAATTGACGCTGAGCCATGGTCGAGGTTTAGGGAGATGCTGCTCTCCACAGCTTTCAGGAATACATCCATCAGTCACGTTCTCTCAGGTGATTTGTCTCAAGGTTGAGAAGCAGATGCTGCAGCCAGGTTTGTGTGCCGGTATGGAAACGTCAGAATGAATAACAGCATCAAGACAAGACGGAGGGTTTGTGGGGGCAAGGTCATGACAGGTGACAAATGGTATTGATGGACTGAGGGATATAGGGGCAGACTGGATGGCTTCCCCATCTCATTCTCCTCTTCTCTTTGCTTCAATCTGAGAATCGATCAGGGCCTGCAGGCTGACGGCGGCGAGCAGGAGAGTCGGGCATCCTTCACCCTCCCGTCCAGGGTATTACCCTGTCACCCTCTAATGTGATCTCCCACGCTGCACACAATGTTCAACTTTTAATCCGTCAGTTTGGTTTGTTTGATCAGATGAAGACGCTCTTGGTGGCTACAGGATTGTGCCTGAAAATGCACTTCATTAAAGTAGCAGTAGGCAGAATATTTTTGACATCATTGGGCAAAAAATCCATAATAACCTTTTAGCATTTTGTAATTCAAGTGTTCTGAGAGAAAACTAAACTTCTGCACCTCCTCAGGGATCTGTTTTCAGGCTTAAAAAAATCTAGCCTGGGACGGGAGACTTTGGCCAATCACAGGTCATTTCAGAGAGAGCGTTCCTATTGGCTGTTCATTCAACGGAGGCAGCTGTCAATCACTCACGAACTCCGATCAAACGGTCAAACTAGGCGGCGCTGATCAAATATGAATCTATATTCTGTTACTTTAATGCCTATTTCACATCTTGTAATGTACTGTTAAGCTGTAAAATGAGATAGTTTGCTCCAGTTTGTGGGCGGGGCTTGGTATTTCCTCAACTGATCTCACAAACGTTCTCATTTTATAGCTAATTCCAAATTGAAAGTCTAAGGATAGAGGGTGTCCTATGCTGTACAGATCGTAAAGACCTTGAGATTTGTGATATTGGGCAATATAAATAAAATTGACTTGACTTGACAGGGGCAGAAAGCAGTTGAGACTAGGGATGGGTATCGTTAGGATTTTATTGACATATGATTGATATTCTTCTCAACGGTTCGCTTCTTTATTGATACTTTTATCGGTTCTTATTCATTACTAAATAGTTGCTTTTTAATATATAATTTAAAAATAGAATAAATTCACGAGTATAATTTATTTATATTTTGAATATATCTAAATGTTTACAACCACAAAGTCACTATATATAAACTCAATAACATCTCACTGGAAACATTTACCATCAAACTGAAATAACAAAGTGTCAGTAACACATCCTGAATGTCTCTCAATGTTAAAACTCTGGCGATGTTTTCATTGAGCCCAGCTGAAGGCAGCATCTCTCTCTTTCTCTTACAATCAATTACTTTTGTTGGAAGTCATTTGGGATTTGAATAATCGCTCAATGGAGACAAAGAACCATTCGTTTAAACAAAAGGAAGAAAGACTCTCACATCTCCGTCTCCCGGGGAGAGATTGTGAAGACTTTGTGTATCGGCTTTGATCCAGTGTTGAGGGTGTTTTCCAATAATTTCAGCCCTCTGTTGTTTCAAATGACATTCCCTCCTGAAGGTTTTGGATAAATAAATATGAAATGCCTCTCGTGTTCAGCTTTTTGAAAATAAGTCTTTTCAAGGAAAGTATGAAACAGCCCCCAAAACGGAGAATGCTTCTTTCAGCCCTCCATGATTGATCAAACCACCTTTCCATTTTTCCTCCTTTCACTCTCTGACACATCCACTCTGAGTGTGTCAGTCTCTAACTCCCTAAACTACATCTATTATTTACAGACTCTGAGCATCCTCAAGTTCCTTCCCCGAGGCCATGTCTTAACACAGAGCTAGAATATGGATTCGGGTTCCGTTGTTAATGAGTTACTGCTGCAGAGCAAAGGAACCATCATGTGTGAGCCAAACGGTCGATTTCATGTAGTTTATTTGAGTTTGCATTGGCGCTGTGTTCTGCCCCACTGCCCCTCTATTGCAGTTGGTTTGTTTTCTCCTTCCATCTCCTTGGTGATAAATATCTCCCCACCCCCCCTTTAGTATCATCCCCCCGTATTTAAAATGTATTAGGATCTTATCTCGGCTAATACATCAGTTGATCTGATTCCTGTGGGCCATTTGCGTTGAATGGAAAGACAGAGAAAAGGGATGCAATCATGGTTTATTTATTTAAAAGGCTGATTAAAAACCCTGGGTGTGCTCGCCGGCGTTGGTGCAATGCTTCCCCCTGGACTCTTTCGGCTATTAGAACCGACATAAAAAAAACTATACCACAAGAGCACTCTAATACTGCTGCTTCTGGCTCATATATGGATAACCACAGAGCAACAGAGGAGCGAAGGGTTCAAAGCCTTAAAGTCCCCCCCGAAAAACAAACTAACAAGAAACTGGACCTGGGTTTTCAACTGATTGAGGCGTGAGGGATTTGGAGTTTTATTTGGACTATGAGACTAGTGAAAAATGTACTTTCTTGTCTGTTTGTGCTTAATTGCCCATTCGATTGCACAGCGATTGTGTAGCTTAGCAACTGTAACTAACTGTCGAGCTGTGGATTTCTCACTTTTATGTATTATAAAAAACTGGATACCAGGGCTGTCAATCAATTAACATATATAATCGCGACTAATTGCATGATTGTCCATAGTTAATTGCAATGAATCGCAAATTAATCACACATTTTTTTTTATCTGTTTAAAATTAACCTTAAAGGGAGATTTTGAAATATTTAATACTCTAATCAACACGGCAGTGGGGAAATATGCTTGTTTTATGCAAATATAAGTATATATTTATTATTGGAAATCAATATACAACACAAAACAATGACAAATATAGTCCAGAAACCCTCACAGGTACTGCACTCAGCATAATATGCTCAAATCATAACATGGCAAACTGCAGCCCAACAGGCAACAACAGCTGTCAGTGTGCTGACTTGACTATGACTTGCCCAAAACTCCATCATAAAGTGGGCATGTCTGTAAAGGGGAGACTCGTGGGTACCCATAGAACCCATTCTCCTTCACATATCTTGAGGTCAGAGGTCAAGGCACTTCAAACAAGTTTGCATTATTATCGCGTTAACTTTGACAGCCCTACTGAATACCAGACTCCAACATAGCCCCCACTCATTTGAATGAAAATTACTTGACCGGCGACCCACAGCACACACAGCATTAGTGTTTTTCTACCAATCTTCTCAGTCCATAAACTTTATATTTGGAGGACGTCACACTCCGGGAAAGTTTTACCAATATAAAACATGAATGTATTTCTTGTGACCGAAATCGAGGACACATCTTTTAGAGATGACTAAGAATTTCCGAGTGGTAAATACGCATACGTGCAGAACTTTATTTGAAAGCTTGACAGACTTCGCTATAGCAACCAAGGGGAGTAGGGTTTAACAAACAATAAATTGATGATCTGAATTGTCTACCCGTTACTGCAGAAGCATGCTATTTGTAATCCTCTGAGGGAGAGAAACAAACAAAAGGACAGAAGAAGAAGAATGGCAACTTTTTGCTTTAAAGATGCAGTGTTTTTTCTCTGTCACACTCTGGGCAGGTAATGAATCAAGTATGTAGTTCAGCTGAGGCAGCAGACTGTACAAACAGGACTTTATCCACTCTATCAGTCACCCGCATCCCCCCTTGAGCTTGCTTAGAAATGTTTGTGCCACCGCCTGTCTGTGTGTTTGTACTTGTGCGCTCGCCTCCGTGTGTTTTCAAAGCATCCGCTTAAAAGAGACAGATCCATTATTAATCTTCTCTGCCAGCCAGGTGGCTACTTATTTATATCATTTATTTCTTTTATTCATAAGTGTGTTAACAATGTGTAGGTATTTGGGTGACTCAGCTTCGATGTGTCTGCATTGTATTGGAGTATTTATGTAAATTATCCCTTTTACAAAGTTGCATTTGAGGAACTTTCCTTTTGTGTGCACGTCTTGCCTGTGGGCTTCTCTCACTGTTATATTAAAAGCACTTAATAATCTTAATAATCAAACAGCAGTTCCTCAGATGCGCCGCTTCCCTTTGGTTTCATTGGTATTCCCTTTCTCTCGTCTTTATCGAGTGTAGTGTTCCTCCGGCCAAACAGCGGGAGTGATGAGAATAATGGAGGAGACAGGGGGTCAAGTCTTACAGCATCCTCTTTGTTTACCCATTAGACCCGTCCATAGAGCCGAGAGACGTATCAGCAACAGCTACGGCGTGAAATTAAACAAGGATGTGGGAGAGTAGGACAGGAGATGGAGCGGGGAGGTGAGAGAGTAACACAGGGGTGGACTGAGGAGTTGGGGGGTGAGGTGGGTGAGGCGGGGGGAGGACACTGAAGGTTGTGGTGTTCCCTCTAGCTCACCCCAGCTCATTAATTTTCTCATTTAGTCAGAACAGTGGAGTGTGCAAACAAGAACGGGGGCCTTGCCTACTAATGAGGACAGGAGGAGACGAGCAGACAGCTACAGTGTGTGTGTGTGAGAGAGTGTGTGTGAGTGTGTGTGTGTGTGTGTGAGAGAGTGACAGATGGAGGGAACGGGTGAGAAATAAGGAGGAAAAACAAGCATGCAAAAGGGAGGGATGGCCATGAAAAGGAAGAAGAAACATTTATTCTTGTTTGGACATGAATGGATTAAAGAACCTACAGATCATCAACTTATCGATCAACTCATTCAACCAACATGGCCAAAAGTAAGCCGCTCTACACATAAGTTTGTGTACTTTTGTGTTTGTGTTTGTAAGGTGTTTCAAGCATCACATTTTTTCAGCTTTCAAAGACAGAAAAAAGTTTTAGACAATTGTATGCTTCCCGTAGCGCTGCACGATTATGGCCAACATGATAATTATTTTGATCAACATTGAGATCACGCTTATTCAACACAATTATTTATAGATTAGGGGCAAGATATTTTATTGCACTTTCACATTTAAATAAACAAAGCGCTGCTTTCACTTCCACGTTTTGCTACATTCCAACTGACGAAAATGCTCTCCTTTTATTTAATTACGGTCATATATAGTGGTTATTTGCATAAAAACACAATTCAAATGATTACGAAATAAATTATTGTATTTTTATTTAAATATTTGCTTAGATTAAAAAAAATACATATATAATATATATGTTATATATTATATTATAAGCTGCTTAGAGCTAGTGTTAGGAAGTTATCATAATTCCCTCTCTATTTATTTTATATTGATGTGAAAACATCCCCCTCAAATAACTGGATTTATTCTAGTTTCTTGCCAAAAACAACATTTTACAAGATTACATTTGAACACATCGTGATAGCGTTATAATTTACCATCACCCAAATCTCATTTTTACTAAGTAGAGCTTGATAGCATCATAATGTGCTCCGTGTTGTCGGCAGACAAGCCAGTCACTGTGATGACTCTGAGCAGCATCATGGGAATGAATTACAATATAAGTGTCTGTTTAAGTCAGTTGTTCCAAGGTCGTTTTAAGGTTGTTCCTCCACGGCTTATTTTGTACTCGCAGTTCTGACAAGTTGCATCTTTATGTTTTCTTCAGGCACGCTGAAGAACTTCCACACCGACATGTTGTACGTGTGTGTGTGACGTTACGGTCTGTGCTGCTGTGTGCCGGCGTAAAACCATCATGTGGCGGCTACACGTGTGTGGGTGACGGTTATATGAGAAAACCGTCCGGCTTCTGATTGACGGTTCATCTCTAGCTATTAGTCTGTTAGCTGTTGTCAATATTGCAGTTGATAATGTTCATTTAATTGTGGGAAGCCAAAATCGTGATCGCGATTAATATTGGATTAATTGTGCAGTCCCTAGCTTCCCGTGCACAAACCAAGGTCCATAAAGATATGTTTTTCTCATTTTGGTTTGGAAGAACTTCACTGTCCTGACCTCAACCTAAAATATTTAGGAAAACCTTGAGCACTTACTTTTTATAAACACTTGTTAAACATTATTAGGCTACTGATGTCTTTTCTTTAGTACCCCTTACCTTAAATTTTATGAGGAATATATTATTCACCAGTTAGTGTTGGTTCAGTGCACCTGCAGAGCAGCTGCCCCGCACATTAAACTCACATTAGTCTCCTGTTTTACCTGGAAGACCCACGTCTGCCTTTATTCTCAATCTGTGATGTGCATACATCAGATTTTCACACAGTCAGAGGCCGCGGTTACACTTTCAAATGCGACTTTTGTCACATCCCATTAACTGTCAAGTCTCTACGCTACGAATTTATAGGAAATTAAATGTGTTTATGACTGAATTAGCGGAGCTTTGTTAGCAAATATTCTTCAATAAAACCAGTCTACTAATACTGCAGGGAGTAAGAGTAAGCAGTAGGGGTGTCACGATTCACCAAATCCAGGATTCCACGACAGTCTTTTGCACCTAGTCAGTTTCTTTTCTTAGTTTGTGTTTGTTTTTATCATCCCTTTGAAACTTTGATTTATAGTTTTCTGTTATGAAAAAGCAATATCTAAAGAAATATCTTGTGTTAGAAGCTGTGAAAGACTGGTAGCCGTATCTGATTGAGCCCCAGACTTTTAAGAGGCATCGCCCTTACGAAGGACTTCTGGTCTGGCTCTCTTTTAGTTCCAACAGCCCACAGGTGTATAATCAGCCAGACTTCATGTATTTTTCATTGATTTAAACACAGAATTAACTTTTCTGGAAAAGACGGCCGTTCATCACATTGTGCGGTTAGCCTGTACTCTGCTCATTTCTTTAATAACCACTGTATCTCAGGGTTATGTGATATCACCAGCTTGCACCATGTGGTCCGTCTGCCTGTGCGAGAGAAGGGAAATTAGATTTTAGTTAAATCACGGAGGACAGATTAACTCTACGAGGGTCTAATTGCTTGACCCTTGTTGATTGATAGACTGTGTGGCTAACGGAGTCAGAGTAAGGGTTTGAGCGCTGCAATTAATTTCTTGATTTAAAGTATTCAAAGGAGCCGTTATTTCCAAGTGGTGACATAGTTACTGCACCATTTTACGCCGTCTTCCTGGGTGAAATATGGACGCCAATAAATTAGGTGCTTTCGCAATGAAATGCACATGTAGGTGCCACAAGTTAAACTGGGAACCTGTCAGCCTGTGAGACTGTGCCTGGTGTGATTGTGTACGTACATCTGCAAGGGTGGAAGTAAGACATAAAGATACATTAACTGCTTTTACTGCACTGTAATTGAGTAGTTTTCTGCTTTTTATTGCCATGCTAACAGTGGATTCATTTTGATAATTGATTTATCTTTTGAGTCATTTAAGAAGCAAAATGCATAAATAGTTTCTGGCTCCATCTTTAAAAGTATTAATTGATGCTTTTCTATGTTTTATTTCACTGTAAATCAAACATCTTTGGGTTAAAGACTGTTGGTCAACAAAAACTGAATTTTTGATGTGCATTTTTTTAAATGATTTTAATTGACCTTGCTAGTTGTGTGGCTTTATGGCAGGAATGTTGGCCTGTCTGGTCTTTCGGTCAGCTATTGAATGGATTGCCATGAAATATTGTACAAACATTCATGGTCCCCAGAGGATGAATCCAACTGACTTTGGTGATCCACTGATTTTCTCTCTCGTGCCACCAGCAGGTCAACATATACATTTGCCCAGTACTTTGATTTATGACCAAATATGTGCAAAACTAATTGTACTTTGTGTTTAACAAATTAGCAAATATTAGCATGCTCACACACTAAAATAGGATGTTGAACATGGTAAACTGTATAGCTGTCATCACTATGTTAGCTTTGTCATTGTGAACATAGTTTAATTTAAAAAAAATTATTTTAATTGTCACATACATACTTGTACATACATGAAATAACCCATCCTAAGTATTTAGGAACAGTGGGCGTCTTTAAAGTGCACGTGGAGAAACTTGGGGTTCAGTATCTCGCTAAAGGACACTTCATCATGCAGACAGAAGGAGCCAGAGATCGAACCGCCAACCTTGTGATTAAAGGACGATCCGCTCTACCCCCTGAGACACAGCCGCCCCATGTTGACGGTAGCATTTAGCTCAAAGCACCACTGTGCCTGATTACATGCTCACAGAGCCCTTAGCATGGCTGTAGGCTCTCAGGCCTTGTTCACATTTTATGGACTTAATCATTTGGACTGAGTAAAAACAGATTTTCCAATTAATTAGGATTCTCAGTTAACCGATCCAATATTGATTCTTAAATCTCAGGATTGGTCTTGGCATCTGTGTCTCTTCTGTTGTGTTAAATGTTATGTGTAGACTGTGGTTAAAATGGTACAGTTTGGGCTAAATGCACAATGTTGTCTAGGTGAATCGTCCCAGCCCTAATAAACACTACTTTTTCTTTTTATCTCCCTCTACAAACCGGTCAAAATGTCTACTTATCTAACACTTAAATTCACGACAGAATACCTCTGAAACTACTCCGCTAGTCTCTGCACAGTCCAGTCATGCTGTAGAGCTGCAGAGCTGCAGAGCTGCTGTAAACTCAATAAAAGAGCAGCTAAACAGGGTTCAGTTTCCCAAATTGAGGTGGCATATTAGACTGGGGGGGTTAGCGGCGACACCTGATTATTAGCCTGAAAGGTGACTGTGGTAGCTTTTGTGTGAGCAGAAGATAGATAATTTGTGTGTGTGTGTGTGTGTGTGTGTGTGTGTGTGTGTGTATACGATTGCCTGCAGGTGTTTTATGATTCCATAAAAGCAGAGGTTTAAGAGAGGAAGGAGAGATTTTCAGAGGGTGATTTCTGCAGAATGACAGAGAAGCAATATCCAACACGAGTGGCTGAATACATATTTACAGGAAATTGGAAAAAAAAGGGTTTTGTGTTTTCTCAAGTGCCAGTGCTGATGCAACACTCTGCCTCTTCTCACCTTTTACATTTTCCCCCAACATGTACGCAGTTTGCAGAGAAAAGCACATATTTAAGTGCCCTTTGTGATTGTTTCTTGGTGATTCACACAAGTTACAAAGCACAGAAACACACCACTGATGTAAGCTCAGCTGGTTGCAGGTTACCTTTGTACCTTTTGTCTTTGTTTAATAATTAGAGTTGAATGTCTGAGCTCTTGATGCTCGCAAAAACTGCCAAAATAATCAGTTGATGTTTGTTGACAGACCCAGCAGTTAGAAATATCAAGCACACGCCCCGAGGCTGCAATGCCTTATTGTCTGTTAAGACTGCTGCTGAGGGGAAGTTGGTATCTCTGCAGCTTTTTTTTTGGCTAGATTTCTCCCTTTATGATGTGACGCATTTCTTTTGGTGCAAATTATGATTTGAAAAATATTTGAATTTGAATCTCAACAAAAGTGAAGAAGAAAACATTGGGAGTGCTGCATTCGGTGTTGTCCTTGGTATAGAACGGCAAAATATTCGATGCACTCTGCACTCACATTAAAAATCCTTTATTCAGACATGGATAACACCCACCAACGCGGTTCGACTCAACAAGTCTTCATCAGGGTGTGTGACACACTCTGATGTATAAAGGATTGAATAAAGGATTTTTAATTCACAATCAGAGTGCCTCAGATATTTTCCAGACTGCCATCCTATACCAAGGACTTCCTTTCTCAATAACAGTGGATTTAAAATAAATGTTTAAATTGTAAAACTCCATGAGTTCTTGCATTTTAATCCAAAGAAATGCATCATTTGTAAACATACGATACTGTAAACATGGAATTTTGGCCAGGAAACATAGTACCAAGCTAGCTAGCTGCTTGGAACGCAGTCGAAACATGAGGATTTAATGCAAATGTAGGAAAGGACAATGAATTTCATGGAGCAGAGGATTTTTACTTTCCATTTAGTCTCAGTTTATTGTTGGTTTATTGCTGATAACAGCCCAGAAAAGACTTCTAGTCATCTATTAAAACTGGACTAAATTTAGCTCGTTTGGTAGATTATAAACTTTTACTTTTATGGTATTTGATGACAAATTTTCAACACATGAAGCCAAATTCACACTACACAACCTTCAAAGTCATCAGAGTGCTGTACTGTTAACACTACACAACTTGCTGTCTTGTAATCGAGAGTCTCTAAGTCATTGTGGTTTTCACACTACACGACTGACCGGCAACACGGGGTCACACACTACGAGATCTTTCACCGGGAAGAATCCCCGATGAGGTCTCCAAACTACGCTTTGTCACCAAAACACACGTGAAACATACATGGTAAATGACGTGATACCATATGCGAAACACATTGCTGATGTTGTTGTTCGCACGTGTTCACAAAATAGCTTGTTTCCTCACATCTTTTTTACTATATATCTCTCTAGGTGCAACAACAACTTTGCTCCGTGTTGCAACATGAAACACATACAATAAGCTCCTATTGTCACAGCCATCGGCGAGCGTCTCAGCTTGCGTCTTTGAGCCAACGCTGATTTGCCTCATCTGGGTCTTTTGTTGGGGAGCTCTGTGGGGGCTCTGTGTGAACTATAGACGTAACTGGTTCTACAGGATCTTCTCGGGAAAAGCACTTAAGAACTGAAATCCATTACATACATTACAATATGTAGGTTTACAAGTGAGGTATATTTGTCTGTATATTCTAAATTAGTCTGAATGGCAGATAATTTCACCCAGTGATTCACAGCTCTGTCAAAATTGTCTGATTATCATAAGCTGGAGATTGTATCATGAATTACTCTGGGATTTCCAACCCTTGTAGTTTTAAAAAAATATATATATATAGCCTGAAAGAAATTGTTCCTGAACAAAATGACCTGTGAATCTGAGGGCAAACATCTACTCGACTCTAATGTTTCTGAGCTCCTGCGGTGCTGTAGATGACCCTGGCTTCTGACCTCTCCTTGTGGTGGAAAGCGGGATAAAAATACAGTTTCCCTGCAGGGTCAAAAGAGCATCACATCGTTATTATTTCATACCTATTTAAAAAAAAAAATGCTGGATGAAGCTTCTTTCTATCGTAACCTACTCTTTCTGAATGTGGAGTGTTTTTCTCTTGGCTATTTACCAAAAGAGCAGGGCTGTTGTAAGCAACAGACGGTGTAACGTTAGATGTGTGTGGAGTACCTCAGTCTACTGATACATAAAACTGAGAGTCAGCCAGAGAGATTCAACTGTTATGTTATATCCGTCTGTGTCCCAGAAAAGCAAACAGCAGAATGGAGCAGATGATTTGGATTCCTTCCTAATCCAAACAGCATTATAGGCATTAATAAACGTGTTTCCAAAACCCTTACGTATAATCAGCTTAATGGTAAAACCACTGCAAGCGAACACAAAACACAAGTCTCTCTAATGTGGCTAATGACGGTTTAGTGCCACCCACTGAAATCAACCGATGGGAATCTCTGTTGACTTTTTCTCTCCGGTTTTCCCATGAGCGCTCACAATCGCAGCAAAGCAAAGAGAGGGGATTTGCTTTTCAAACACCGGAGAGCAGGACATTTATCGCACATTTGAAGACGGGTTTTCCTGCCGGTTTATGGGGCCGAGCAATCGCCCGGTGCTCCGCCGCTATTTGAGTAGCTGTTATAAGTGAAGGTGTCCTTGTAAAAGCAATGCAGACTTGCAGAAATCACTACAGAGCGTCTGGTCGCTTCTGCATTCCCGCTGATGGACCTTGAGAGGTGTTTGTTGGTTTATCGCAGACAGAGGTTTATGTGGTACCCATATGGGTCACCTGATTTATGTAACTCAGTCCTGTACCTTTTTGTGAACGTAACGTGTTATCACAAAGAGCTTAGATACAGATGAGGCACGATTTTCCTGGCGATTGACTGAATTTCTTGCAGATAAATGTGTAACTTCCATTGCCTTCCAGTGCAGTCCACAGTATTGGAACCAATTCATGCCTGATCTATTCCAAATTCATCGCACATTCTTTAAAGGTCCCAAATTATAAAAAAGTGAGATTTTCATGTTTTTTTTATAATAAAGCAGGCTTAAGTCCAATATAAATACTGTGAAAGTATCGAAACACTCAATCCACAAGGAAATACACACAGCCCGTATTCAGAAACTCTGCATTTGAAACAAGCTGTCAGGATTTCTGCCCATTCGTGATGTCACAAATATACGATATTTAGACCCTTGACACAATTTTAAAGGTAAACATTCTAAATGTGTCCCAATTTATTCCTGGTTGCAGTGTATATGAATGTCATCAGCTGACAGGAAGTACAAATGGACCCAAGCTGTGGCCTAGCAACGCAATTTTGCCAAAATGCGCTAAAACGGAGTGTTTCAGACAGAGGCGTAAATACAGGCACATTCAAGCTGACAGTGTGAGGAAAATAAAGTTTTTTTTTAACATTACAGCATGTAAACATGTTCTAGTAGAAACACAAAATACAAGTATGAACCTGAAAATGAGCATATTATGGGACCTTTAAGTGTTTCAGGACCACCAGATGTCGAAAACACCCCATTGTGCACAAAATAAATACAGCCAGCAGTTTAAATCAATGACAGAGTGTCTGAGCCATGTCAGCCACACTTCAGCCATATCATACATGCCTGTAAAAGGCTGAAATCTGAACTTTAGTGTCTTGTTTATGCTGAAAATGAAGAGAGGCTGTCCTGATTATAGCCTGACCGATACTGGATTTTTTAGACAAATAGCGCTATTGATATTTGGGAGTTAAAAAAAACCTGATAACGATATGTTGTGACGATAAACACATAACATATCTTGATATGGATCCCTTGGATTTATTTTTTATTGTGACAAAGACACATACAGACATACAACATTTTACATTTGAAGAGATATATTTGTGATAAGCTAACATCAGCCGCTATATTGTTGTTGTTGTAGGCCGGATCCCGTTCAAACTTTCCTCCCCCAACAGCTCCATGGCGACACTCTTCACTCCATAGACACATGATGCGACACACCACAGCACACTAGTGCTACAAGTAACGATTATTTTCATTGTCGATAAATTTGTGATTATTTTCTCAATTAATCGATTAGTTGTTTGGTCTATAAAATGTTGAAAAATGTCAATCAGTGTTTCCCAAAGCCGAAGATGACGTCCTCAAATGTCTTGTTCTGTCCAAAAACTCAAAGATACTCAGTTTACTGTCATAATTTAATAGTTGAAAACTAGTTGATTAATGTTTGCAGCTCACCACAACATGTTAAAGGCAGTAAAGGAAATCTGTGACAAAGGTTGTATTTCCTCAATACAGAACTATTTCAGTCCCTGTGCACACCTAGCCTTTTCCACAAAATGACGTGACAGCACATCAGTAAGAAACACATTGCAAGCATAAAACTTATTCTGTTGACACTTGCTACGGAATAAAAGACACGGGGATACAAGCTGAGAATGTGCTGTCTTCCTGAAGCTGGTGGAAACCGGTTTAGAAGTAGAACTATTTGTCTCTTTGTTAGCTTCTCTGCCTGACAGGAGTTTGAGAAGAATCAGTGTATAAATGGCTTCAAGCAGCTCAATACGGCTTCTCACTGCACACTAATAACTCTGTTCAGCAACCAAAGATAAGGTTCATCATCTCTCAGCTACTATAGTCTCTGCTTGTCCTCTTCATTGAGAGAGCGTAGAGTAATTAATTTGTTGGTGGTTGCTGAAGGGGAAAAGGCTCCCTGGAGCTTTGTCATGTTTCAAGGTCTCTTTCAAGCTGAAGTTCCCTTTAGCATCTTTCTCTGGATATTTAAATAGCTCAGACCAAAAACTTTTCTTGCATATTCATGTCAAGTGCCTTAGCTGTAAAAAACAACAGCGGAGTCTTGGTTCGGCGGGAGCTCTGGATGTGTGTCTGACAATGCAGGTGGGTTTAGCTGATTGGTTGTGAAACTAGGCGCTGGAAGGAAATCTCCAGTGTGAGAGGTGCTGCTGCCGCGGCGGCTAACTGAATACATTAATTTGCTTTTTGTGGGGAGTACAAATGAGTACTTTGAGTATAAACTCTTCATTAAATCCTCAAAGTGCTTTGATGGCAGGACGTGGCTATATTCTGCACTGTGTGGTGTTACAGTTATCCAGGGAAAAGCATTATATAATCACAGAGGGAATTTAGAGTTTCTCTAAGTGAGGGAAATGTAGCATGTTGTAATGCAACTATGGAAACAACATTGGAGATGATTTTATTGGCCTAGTTAAATATAGTGTTTCGCAGGGATTTTACTGAAGCCTAGCTGTCTCTGTGGCGACTGGGATTTATAGACTTTTAATGCAATTCTGTAAATATTTCCAGATTGTCGGCCCAATAGTATTTTTTTTAGGGCGTCACTGCTCCATCTAAGTGGGACAATACACAACACTTTGGAAACTGTACACCCAATTGCTATGAAAATTGATTTTAGATATTATATTTGACATGTGTTAACAAATAAGACTTTTAAAAAAATCCTGGATTAAAGAATAGGCTGATCAAAAGAATACAACACTGTGCCATTGATAAATATTTGAATCGGTATTTTGCTTGAAGTCAACTTCAAAACAACTTTCATCTGTATCTAGAAAAACCAGATAATAACACAGCTACATGACTGTGTTTCATAAAGTCTCACAGACTGACAGGACAAGCTGCTGCTCAACTCTGAATATCTGAAGGTCCTGATTAATGTGATTAAAATATGAATGTGATGTGCTTACAAGTGTAACTGAGGGGGTGTAACTGTTGTTTACTGTCTGCTGGCGTTGTATGTCTGTCAGTGTTTGACTGCTAGTGTTGCTACAACGTACGGGACTTAAAACTGACATGACATGTTAACAGCAGATTGTTTATTAAGCCACAGACTCGTCACTCTGTTGGTCTTTTTCGATAGCAAAGACACACACTACAACTTTCATGTATATTGAATCATGACAGTAGCAGAAATAAGAAATGAACTGGAGACGATGACAGAATTTAAATCAATATGCAAAACGATTATTAACACTAACAAGCACTAAAAGTAGTATCCCCAGGCTAAGTAGGCTAGGTACAGGAGTGCACTGTCTTACACGAATGTGGTGAACCATCTTCGGCATACCAGTCAGAGTTAGGCACGCACAGGAATTGTAAAGGGCAGTGAATACATACGAATGCTGGTACGAGCCGTGGCTGATTTAGGTACACAGAGTACACGGGTTTGTAGTGAACGATCTCAACGGTGATCACATTCAGCTACGGTAAAGCGTGAGGGAAAACGTGTCAGTCAGTCACCGCCCGCACTGCTTAAAGCAAGCTTAACTTGATCACATAGACCCCCTATACACCTGGCATTAAAGTGCATTTTGGATTATTGGATTGCAATCGGATAGGCTTGACCACATGGGAGTACAGGTGTGAATGCACCTCAAATGCATTGAGGACGGATTGTGGTCCCATCAGCCGACCTGCAAGCGCGCTCTCAGCACTCCTCCGCTCACTGGACCGCCGTGACCAGAGAGACCGCCGCCGCATTTCTGTCTGCGCTCAGCATCTCCTTTTCCTCTTCCGTCTATGTGTGTGCGAGTGAAGACGTTCATCAAAGGCACGTTTACGGGCCCTCTCCCCCTAAACAGTGGCATTTTTGAGGCCGATGTGTCCACACATTACGCGCCGCCTCTCCGGCAATGCGCCTGGCTGCAAGACCTTGCGTAATGCAGCCTCCGGAGGCTTCCTCTCTCATCTCAATTGAATCTCAATGTGGACACTGGAGACACACATTAATACCAGGTGTAAATTAGGGCTGCACGATTTTGAAAAAACGATCTAATTGTGAACATTTTGACTGATATTGCATTTGCGATATGATTTGCGATATTAGAGGGAATGATAATATCTACATAATTATTCTCATTTTCATTGAAAAACATATCAAAATGATTATGGTGTGATTTTTGAGTATGATGTGTAGGCCAGGACAACTCCACAATATTTAATTTAAAATGGTATTTTGACACACATTTCGCCTCTTTAACAAATATTGTGTTTTCCTCCTATAAAGTTTTTATTAATTGTGCAGCCTTAGAAACTCACATCTACCAAATAACAGCCAACAGTTTCATTTTGTAGTTTAGCTAACTCACTAAAAACAGAGTTCATATAGAGTCTAAAATCTGAACTGATTCTGTCCTTGATTTTTAGGAGGGAGAATTGGGTGCAGGGAGGATGTAGTGACAGTTTTTATTTTTTCATGTTTTAAGGGTGTCATTATGGCAATTGTGTGCTCCGGCTCAAACCCTGCTCTTTCAATGCTCGCTCACTGATATGATATAGGAATACAAAGCCTTTCATATACCATGTAGCACAAACCGTGCTGTTGTCCTCCCACTGTACATTCTTCTGCATGTTTTGCATACATTTCTGCTCCTCAAAATGCAGTGACGGTTTTAAACAAACACTCACTGATTAAAAAGTCTTGCGGTGATGCACCAGCAGATTTGATTAGCCAAACACAAATGCACACTTATGTCCGCACACACACACACACACAAACACACACACACACACGCACACACATTCACACACGGACGCAGCGTGACAACAGAAAGAGAGAGCAACACAAACCCAGACCAACAAACAAGTCCGCAGCAGGAGAAATCTCACCAGCTCAACATCCCATCAATAATTCAACAGCCACTGGCGTGAGAGGCAACACAAAGAGGAGAATGAGAGAAATGAGGAATGAGAGAGAGAGAGAGAGAGAGAGAGAGAGAAAGGACAAGGCTGGGAAAAAGCAGAACAAGAGAAGTGATGAAAGTGAGGGATGGCTGAGGGATACACAATGAGAAGTATTTGCGTAATGGTATTATTAGAGGAGAGGGTTTGCCTGCAGGGAGACGTATCGCCCGGTCTCTGAACTGATCATCATTCTGTCCTCAGAGGAGTTGACCTCAGTGCAGAGGCTCAGATCCTATTAGTCCAAATCACTCTGCCGTAATTAGTCCCTCACCAGGCATCTGGCCTATGCTCACTACATCCACACAACTCCAATATGTTTGCCTTCACTCCTGTACTCAGCCTCACCTCGCACATGAAAGCATTTTACCCTCTGCGTCACAGCTGGGCTTGCTAATCAAAAAAAATAATACATCTGCATATTATTCTTAACTGTTTACCAATTTTAAATATTACCTGCCTCCGAGCAGTTGTTCATTACTCTGCTCATTTTTTTGCACAGCCTACAAATCCTCCCCCGCCATCAGAAAGCTACGATAACTGATTTCTGAGTCACTCATCCTCATTAGCTTCTGTGTGAATGCTCTGAGACCAAGCAGTCCATTTTCTTAGCTCTATTTGCGCAATAAAATCAAACTAGAATATGTCTTTCTTTTAAAGAAAGTAAAGTCTAAACTGACTGTGTGGGATTAAGTTTTTGAATAATTCATCTTCAGACTGATCCAAGTGGTGACGTCAACGGTAACAACGTTTTTTTTTAACTCTGACGTCCTTTGAAATTTTCAAAAGTAACTAAATTGCACTCATTCACTGTTAATTTTGTTAACGAAAACTATGACGAAACATAAACGTCAACGACCTTTATTTCCATAATTAAGACGAGACGACGGCACCGACGCCATTTAACACTAACGGTGAAGATATCAAACATACAATATTGTTGATGAATGAAGACGAGACTAAAATGTAGTTTGAAAACATAAAAACTTTACCAAAATCTCTCTTTATTTTTGTCACCTTCCATCTTCTCTTCCCTTCTCTCTGTCACTCTGTCTGTCACTCTGTCTTGCGGCGTTGCGGCGGCTCAGTCCGGCTCTTCTTCTTGTTTCACTCCTCAGTCCAGACAATTGTGCTACTATAATGCATAAAGTTGGCGGTTTGCGGGTCGGTTCGGGTTCAGTTGGTTGAGTAACTCATATGTTTACATGTTGGGTGGACAGATTGGCTCTCATAACGGACTGATGGGTGCTCATCATTAATGAACGCAGTCAGGAGGACTTGAACTAAACGCAAAGCTACATTCTTAATTACTCAACCTGTGTTTTTCATCAGATAATGATAAGACGGATATATTTTTGTTTCATCTACAAAGCCTAAATGAAATGATCAGTCGGTGGCTAAAAGGAGTGGACTTTGTGATCTTGTTGACTGACATAGCTACAGTAACTAAGTGTTGTGGACCAAGCCTTTATCTTGAGCTCTTTTCTAATCAGTGATAACGGTATGTGTTCCACAGCATCGCCCCTCTTTGTTCAAATAAATCCCTATTTGCAGCGTGTTATTTTTTATTATTAGAGCTGCTCCTGTGATTTGTTATGTGGTGCATTTGCATGATAAACAAATTCCTGTTTTGATGGGGCTTATTCTTCAGGAGGTGATGGATGACTTTAATATCACGTTTGCTGATCGGTGATTCAAAAGTTATCCAAAGTGCATGTGTAGGATTTTTTCCCCCTTACCACAGTAAAAACTACAGTCCCAAATACCTACTAACTTTCTTATCACACTGAGTCTTCTATGGCTGGCCCAGAGAGACACCTCGTATTTTAAAGTTCATCTCTGAGATATGGCTCTACTGCTGGTGATATGGGTCAAAGTATTTCCACCTTAAATACCCCGGCCAATTAACACCTACCACCTGTGATTTGTCAGTGGCTAAAATGCCATCAGGAGTGATGAGTGTAGTAACTGTGGAGAATGTCAAATATTTAATTACCCAGCTCTCTCTGGAACAATAATCCCCTTCGAATGGAGCTAAAGTCTGTGTTCAACTCAAATTTACTGACCAGATTTATCCTTGGAGAACGGTAATGCGCAGTAGCCCCGAGAGGCTTGTATTGAGCCTGTTGAAAAAGGAAATGGTCCTTACCAAATGATACCATGAATATCATTCACCTCATTATCTTTTAACTAATCGCACATTTTTTATCTGTTCAAAATGTACCTTAAAGGGAGATTTGACAAGTATTTAATACTCTTATCAACATGGTAGTGGACAAATATGATTGCTTTGTGCAAACATATGTATACATTTATTACTGGAAATCGATTAACAACATAAACCTATGAAAAATATTGTCCAGAAACCCTCACAGGTACTGCATTTAGCATACAAAATATGCTCAAATCATAACATGGTAAACTCCAGCCCAACAGGCAACAACAGCTGTCAGTGTGTCAGTGTGCTGACTACTACGGTGAGTTTTTCCTCACCAAAATTTAGCGTAAATTTGGAGTGTAATCGTTGGTATCAATGGATTCCTTAAATCCTAAAAATCTTAAATTGTGTTAATGCGTCAACGAAATTAGGGGCGTTTAAACAAATTTGTGTTAATGCATTATTATCACGTTAACTTTGACAGCCCTACTTTTAACAGTTTGATCTTTTGATTTATTTAAGCCTGCTCTCTCTCTCTCTCTCTCTCTCTCTCTCTCTCTCTCTCTCTCTCTCTCTCTCTCTCTCTCTCTCTCTAGCTCTCTCTCTCTCTCTCTCTCGTTTTCATCCTGACTCCTGACTTTGCACCCAAACTGTTATCTAAGCTCTCAAAGTTTCCACTGCAGCCTCAATACATGTTGACCCAGAAGAGAAAGACAAAAGTGCTGAGAGATGCCAATTAAGACCAATATACAGATACAGATTACTGGCTTTTAGATTCTCACAGAATACCAAGTAGTCATCGCAAATCCCCCGAGATCTACAGATGATAAAGCAGCAGAGCCATTTGCCATCTTTGGACACATAAAAATGACTCATGGGAAAGTCACATGGGGAGGATTTAATGTGGGTACAGATATATAAAAAGGGGTTACAGTTTGGCACCGCTTCAAGGTGCTGCATGAATTGCAAAAATGGAAGTAACCGTTGTAGGCATTCAAAGAGTTTGTATCAGTGGAGGTAGAGCACTTCTTCCCAGCCTTTAAAATGATATAAAGTCAACTCACAACCTCTCATTAAAAGTTACATATTTCTTTGAGCTGTGAACAAACAAATAATGAGAGTTTACCTTTTCAGATTGTTTGATTTTAATATATTTTTTAGGCTTGAAGAGGTAAAAAAGCAAAGTTAAATTTCCTCAAAAATGTACATAATTTTATTGAGCAGAAACAAGTTTTGTTGTTCTCTGCCAACTTTTTAATCATCTTTCCACACCTCAAGTTTATCCTGTGACGACCCCTAGGTTGGGAACCACTGGCATAGAGCAATGGCAAATAGGTACATGCTTGCAGTTACCTTCATACATGCAGTTACCGTTATTATTTCTTGATAAATCCATTGATTGTTTGGTCTATAAAATGTAAGAAAATAGTGAAAAATGTATCAAACATATCTAAAGCCGAAGTTCATAGAACCCGCAGTCTAAAGATATTCAGTTTCCGATTACAAAGAACAAAGAAAAGCAGCAAATCCTCCCAAATGGGAAGCTGGAACAATGAGCCATTTGTCATTTTTGCTTGACAACAGATGCATTGCTATTTCAAACGTTTCCTTTCTGCTGTATACATCTATAATCACATCTATATGATGGCTTGCTTAAATGTCATGTGGGAGCTTGAGGGAGAAGAGGATAATGTCAACGTTATGCTCGTGGACCTGAGTGACATTCCTGTTTTGATTTTTATATCTTCTCCTGTATATGATATCTGGACATGGCCGCTGTGCTGACCCACACGGCCGAGTTGTGACCTCTAACCTTTCGGCTCCGTTCAGCACAGGACAGGCTGGCTGCCTGTTAGCGTCGCATCCCGTGGGACAAATCTGGACCGATGTACCTTCCCGAGAAGTTTGACCTCATGTTGACCTGGTGCAGGAGCAAAGAGACAACTCTCTATCTTCCCTCAGCCAGCAGAAACTAGTTGACTTCTCTCTGTTGCTTCCTCTGCTATCACACTGAAGTGACTTGTACTTACTTTACAATAAAGGCCTTTAAAGTATACTTCAGTCAAAGACTTCCCTATTGTGGCACCTTAGGCCCTCCACAATAAAGTTTTTTTGCTGAGTAGGTGCAGAGCTGCGGTCATTCAACCCGGCAGTCCAACAGAGGAAGTAAAATCTGCTGTTGCCGGAGTGTAATTACTCGCCTACAGCCCACCACAAATGTAATAATACTTGCCTTTCCATCTTCCCTGCTCCGGGACATGACTGGGCATATGTTAAATCATTCACAGCAGCGCTGGGCATGAAAAACGCCAACAGGCTGCGGGGTATTATGAGCAGGTCTGTGGTTAGAAAACACGGACAGAGGGGAAGGCGGTGAAAGAATGGGGCGATACCAAGTGGATGTGAATTCCACAGTGACTGTACTCTTAAACTGAAATATTCAGGTCTGATTATTAGGGCTGTCAATCGATTAATATATTTAATCATGATTAATCGCAAATTAATCACACATTTTTTATCTGTACATAATGTACCTTAAAGGGAGATTTGTCAAGTATTTCATTCTCTTATCAACATGGGAGTGGCAAATATGCTTCTTTATGCAAACATATGTATATATTTATTATTGGAAATCAATTAACAACACAAACAATGACAAATATTGTCCAGAAACCCTCCCAGGTACTGCATTTACCTTAAAAAATATGCTCAAATCATAACATGGCAAACTGCAGCCCAACAGGCAACAACAGCTGTCAGTGTGTCAGTGTGCTGACTTGACTATGACTTGCCCCAAACTGCATGTGATTATCATAAAGTGGGCATGTCTGTAAAGGGGAGACTCGTGGGTACCCATAGAACCCATTTTCATTCACATATCTTGAGGTCAGAGGTCAAGGGACCCCTTTGAAAATGGCCATGCCAGTTTTTCCTCACCAAAAGTTATCCCAAGTGTTTGGAGCGTTATTTAACCTCCTTCACGACAAGCTAGTATGACATGGTTGGTACCAACGGTACCTTAGGTTTTCTAGTTTCATGTGATGCTTTAAGACTGAGCCAGTTGCGTTAATGTGTCAAAGAAGTTAGTGGCGTGAAAACAAATTTACGTCAACGCGTTATTGCGTTAACTTTGACAGCCCTTCACAAATACGTGTAGTGGCAATAGTGTGTGTGTCAGTTGAAGCTGACTTTTAAGAACTCAGGTTGAGAGAGGTCGTGTGGTCCTTTTTTTCTGAAAACCTGAATGACAGAAAATCGATGGAGATGCACAAATTAATCCTGTCAGTGAAGAATGTCTGTGTGCTTAAAAGTACTTTTAAAAAGGCTGTTTAGCACTTTCTCTCAACCTTGCCTCACTGACTTAATAGTATAGCTATCGACTTCCTACTTTTGCCTGAGTGACTTTCAACAACCTTCAGACAAAAAAACCCCACTGCGGACATGTTGCTTAAAGGCTGGCATCTGGTTTTACACAAAGAAATACAAGTGTAATACTGCGCAGATTATTGTTGGGCGAGTCTAGAAAGATGAACGGAAAAACACACCACCAAACAGAATGGAGTAATGCTGAAATGATTAGTCAATTAATTGAAAACTAACAGTTCTGAGATTATTGGGTTTAAATAACCAACAAATCGATATCAGAAGTTCAAATCATTTATTCAGCAAAATTGCAGTTCTGGGTTCCAGCTTTTTAAATGTGACAAATTTCTGCTTTTCTCTTCTAAATTAAATCGTTTTTGGTTTTGGTCTGTTGGTGAGACAGAACAAGCAATCTGAAGGCTCTGGGAAACTTTGATTGTTAAGTTCTTACTATTTTCTGACCTTTTAAAGACCAAATGAGTTATTGAATGAATAGAAAATGAATTGACGATGATTATTCAGTGTAGAAAATTATTGTTAGTTTCAGTCCTAAAATGAAATTTAAATCACAGCTCACTAGTGCTGTGAGATGATTTTTTTTTCAGCCTCTAGAGTTTGCCCGTATTGATTGTTTTGAGCTGGATGATATGCGTGGACCGACTGTTCCAACCACATGTAAATGAGATGACATGTGCCGGCCAGACTGACGTGAGATGCTCATGTGAAGTCAGTCAGGCTGTCTTGTTTGACGAAGAAATGTTCTATTGATCATTTGTTTTGGTTTTATTTTTTAGGAGTACTGAGGTATCAATCATTTGTTCTTTATGGAAGATTATATCTTTGGCATCACAGTCCTAAATAAGCACTAGATTGGAAGATATACAGTACATCTGTATGGCTGCATTTCCGATTGCAATTCAAGAAAAGCTCAAATGTGCGGTTTATGTTCCTTAAATGCACCAGTAATTTATCTATCTGCTTTTCTTATATTCTAGAATAAAATATATACTATATATCAGGGTTGGGCGATATTGAAATTCCCCTGCTGACGATATTAATTTAAGAAAAACAACGATATACGATACTATCGTCAAAGAAAAAAGCTGAAGAGAGACGCACATACTGTAGATATAAATATCTATAGACTGGAGATGAAGATGTTGCAATACCCATAAATGGTGACAATGTTTAGGCACTATTTTACACAAGGGTATGCTGAGATCAATAAATCTGATGAATCAACTGCTGAGGTTATTTTTTATTAAATAATAACGTTTATCAACATTGATGTCTGCCCTTTTCACATATGAAATGACGGCAATGTAGTAGCTTGGAATGGTTCTCTCAGGTTTCTCTCTGTCTCTCTCTCTCTCTCGCTCACGTACTGACATTACAGGCCGCCTGGCCGGCGTAAACGCATGAACTTTCTTATAAACAAACACGTGTGCTTCTTCTCGTCATGGTAAATGGACTTGCAATTATATAGCGCCTTTCTAGTGTTCCAACTACTCAAAGCACTTTACACTACATGTCAGCATTCACCCATTCACACACACATTCATGCACTGATGGCAGAGGCTGCCATGCAAGGTGCCAACCTGACCATCAGGATCTAATCAAAATACTCATTCACACACCGATTGTCAGCTGTTCATATTTGGCATCAAATAGTCAGATTTATCGTCTTGATTACTTTCTGTTTGATCTGATATTTCCTGAATGAATTGATATTTTAGCTAATTTAAGACAAGATAAGTTCTTGTATGGCTGCACTATTATTTCAACAGTTCTACAGTATCATAAATATATGGGTTTGGTTATGAGTACTGAAACTCTGGTATCGTATTGGCACCTGTATCTGAAATACAGAGGCTTTTTCATGCTACCTACTCTTTGATGTCTTGATCTGTCTTGATCTACACATAGATCTGTGTATGTTCCGCTATCTACAGGTGTTTCCTATTCACAGGCATGTTGAAGACACAACCATATTCCTGCGTGCCGCTGGGCCTCTGTTCTGTTAATCCATGCTTGGTCTGACTGAATGCACACTTACTTACACTTGAGGAATGCTGAAGTGAGCTGTGCAGACCGGAGTGGAGGCGAGGACACCGGAGCAGCTCAGGTGTGAGTTGTGTTGCAGTTTGCTGTGTTGAGATTAGGTGTCTCTCTGGACCAGTGACTCTTAGCAACATTATTTTTGGAGATGTAGAAGTGATGACGTTTTTATTTCGCCGCTGTCATCTCAGCGTGGCTTGGTGCAGCGCCGGGCGACACCTCTTCTTCTTCACGGAGTCTAATTCAGTGAGGGATGTTAATAGCTAGTGCCGGCTCGGTAAGCGGGCTTTTGTTTTTACTGCCTTCTTTAGTAGAAACGGCTGCATGTCAGCATGTCCAAGATGTTTTGTCTCCATGACGACAGTTTTTTAAGAGGCTTTCTTTGCCTCCTCATTTCTCCTCTCCAACACTCTAGCACCGACTCCGGCGCCAGAGTCTTATCACGCTTGTTGTCTTCCTCTCCCGCCTCCAGATAAATGAACTTCCTGTGAGTGGCAGGAAGTGCAGATTAAAGGTGGCACAGAGTATTTCCTGGAGAGGTGTGCAGTCAAGGAGGAAATGAGCTGACAGAAGGAATTTAATACCACAAAATTGCATTGAATATGAGAGCCAGGCCGTGGACATGCCTGTAATAAATGCATGCTTGTGCATTCATACAGTAGATCTGGATGTTGTTCATGTAGCTGAAGTGTTCTCCTGCACGTCTCACTTTGATTAGATGTGTCATTAGACAGTATCGATATTCATGTATAACTCCATGAGATTAAGACAGCTCTGGAGCTTATGATCACTCATGGCACTTTAGACTCTTTAGTCTGTCTCAGTGCTGCTCCTCATTTCCATCCATCGGGTCGATACTGATTGTGGCTCTCGGTGCAGCATATGCTTACCTTGGCCTCCGACATATCAGTGATTTTTCACCCTCCCTCTTCTCATTGTCCACACAAGTTATTTAGCTGTTCCTCTGCCTCCTTCTGTTCCCACATGTTCCCTCCTCATCTTTTATTTATTCCATCGCCATCCATCCTCTTTTTTGCCTTTCTGTCTCTTTCCTTTATGCATCCCTGTTGCTCTGTCCTCATTTTGATTGAAGTGATCATAGCCGTGTGTTGAGCTCATATTTCAGCTGGTAAAGGAACTGTCTTGATCCCAGTGTGACTGATTAGACCGGGGAAGACACTGATGTTTGTATGCATCCACATCGAGAACACAGACAAGTGGACACAACACTAGAACACCACAACAGTTAAACACAGTGAACCCTTATTATATTCAAACCGTCAGAGAGTTTTAGAGTTTTTAAAGTGTATTTTTTGGTACCATCTTGGATCTTTGCTTATGATTTATATTGTATTTGCAGTTAGTATACAATAAATCAAGATGCATCACTGTTTTGCACTAACACTAACAGATGTAATACGTGTGCTGACGGATGCTAAACTGCAAGTTGTAGTGCCACTCCCAGTGGAATTTCACTAAGCGAAAGCAAAATGTTTTTCCGAACGTTTTATACTTCTACTTTATCACAGCTTCTTATTACACTGCCTTTAGTACCAGACAGGGTTTATGCTGGACCCTTTTTTCCAACCGGCCATAGAACAACTCAAGACATATGTTTTAAATAGCCATATAATAGCCTACATTTGACATTAGATCGAAATAAGTTAAACGAAGAAGAGGTCCTAAAAAATAAAATGAGAGGCTGGTAGGTCCAAATACTGCATTTGTCAAATTCAAAATAGCGTTGTGTGGCTCGTAGGGCTGCCGAATAGTTTGAAGCTCCATTCATAACGTTGACATTCAAATTGTTATTGATTCCGTACCGAGACATTGCTTGCAAGAGTCCACCTTCTCTTCTCCTCTCTGTCTCTCTGTCTTTCTCAAACACGCACACACTCACGGCGAGCGTGGTGGCGCTCCTCATCTCTGTATTTTGTCTCATTCCGAAATCCAAAAGTCAAAATTTATTGAAAAAAGATTGATGTAATCATTGCCAAAATTCACAACATGTTTTCATTTACTGAAATATTCAGTTTCAATCCATATTTGTTGGCGTAACCTTTCAAAAATAACATTTTCACTTAAAATATAATGACGGACATTCAAAGCTTCATTCAAAAACCTCAATAGAAGCTTTGATTGTAAAAAAAAAAAGAAAAAAGGAAAGAAAAGGCATTCACCTCATACGTAGTGGCTTGGTCCGAGCTACTTTGTTTGTTTCCCATTTACACAGTCAGCTGGCTGTGTATGAAGACCGGACAGCCAGCGGACCATGATAAATCATATCTTATAGGTCACAATACTAGGCTATTTAATATGTGTGTTGGCAGTTTCTGTTAAAACAAGACACAAACCAAGGTAACAACTTGTCTTTCAGTGAATTTAATAAAAAGGCATACATTAATAAGTATAGCATCTGCAGATGGACTGCAGATGGACTCACGAACACAGCCACCTGTTGTGGACTGTGGCAAGTGAGCCCCGAATACAAAGAGTAGTCAGTATTTATACATTTAAAGCATAACACGAAGATAAGTGCAAAGAAGAAAAGAAGAGAAGGATAGAAAGTGTATCAATGCGTCAGCACACAGCAGACAACAGAGCATCACAAGACATAACAAGTATTTCAGCAATCTGTTGTTTGCAGTTACAGAGAACTAAAATGTCAGGTCACTGTCCTATGGTGACAAAGTTGAACATGTGAGGCCCTGAGATTGTCTAAAGGTACAGTGTTAAACTGCAGATATGAAAATTGCCATTACATATGGTATTCATTTATTTATTTATTTGGCATATTTCTCAACGGACATTTTGTTTCATTTATTTTTTCCTTTATTTATTATTTTGTTTCATCTGCCGGTCAAAAAACCAGCATATGGCAGCTAACGTAAACCCTGGTACCAGATTGTCATCCAGGTTTTGTCTAGGTTGAGGTAAGATCGTGGCATTGGTCAAATAATTAAAAAGTTAACGCGTCAAGTCAATTTTGTTGTGAACATTAATCATGCTCTAGTTGCCAGGAGTGAATATTGTCGATAACAAAAATTAAATATATTTGGCAGTAAGTATGAACATTTTGGGATGGTAGTGAAAATTTTGCAGATGTGTTAAATAACATATTTCCTATTTTTGTTGATAAATAGCAAGATCTCTGTTGACTACAAGTTTCTCACAAAACACATTTACCGACTAGACAGGGTAGCAACACCACAACTGTGCTTTCAAAATGAACGTGGAGTTGAATCAACACCAAATTAGCATGTATTGTAAGTGTAAATGTATTTATTGGAGACACATGTGGTACCTTACATGAACAAACACATCACTTTCTGCATTCACACTAACATACATGCCACCCCTCACACGCAATCACAGATGTGCAGTCTGTTCTTTTAGTAAATAGCACTGCCTCCACAACCAATTGTATAAACACACACATACGCAAACACACACTCGTCTTACCCTCTGTCATTGAGCAGATTGATCTCTACAGCCATTAATAAAGATGAGGGCCTCTCTGCAGGTGTGATATATCAATAAGCAATAAGCGCTCTGCATTGGAACCGTAAAAGTTGATTTGCTGGAGGCTTAATAACAGTTGTTTGCTGCTGACTGTGGGTGTCGGCCACCCCGGGGATCTTGCTCCTTCTGCTGCTGGTAAAGCAGTTTTAAACCCTCGGGCTGTCGGGATGGAGTGGATGTAGAGATAACTTTAACGCAGTTTTGTGCTAACACAGGCACAGCTGGAATCCGCAGGAGCCCTCCCATACTTCCTCCTCTCATTTAGTGTCTGCATGATTGGGCCCATAAAGGTACTGACAAAATCCTAATTTTATCTGAACACAAAGAGGTGAGAATTAAGTCGGAGCATGGAGGGGGGAAGGTATGCATGATGAAACAGAACTGTCAAAGTAATGGAATAAATTACTCTTTCAGTTTCAGTAACACAATTGTGAAATGGCTTGGAAAGGTTGCTCTGTGGCTGCCTTGTAAGTGTGTAATTTGTGGTCTTTTGTGTATCTAAAAATATGACAATGCAATTAGATTCCAATTTAGAAATGTGGCATTTTCTTGTTCTTGTTCTTTGCCTGACACTGGATAAAAAAAAAGATGAACAAATACAGTACACGGTGATTATTTTTTTCTTCACCCCATCAAAGCAGCAGTGGGTAGAAATGAATATTATATAAAAATAATAATTTATGAAGTGGTCACGCTATCCTGACAGTAGTGCATGAGACCGGTAATCTGGAGCCGATCACAGCTGACGTTGGGTGAAGGCGGGTTACACCCTGGACAGGTCGCCAGACTATCACAGGGCTGACACATAGAGACAGACAACCATTCACACACACATTCATACTGAGTAAACAATTAACCTAACCTGCTTGTCTTTGGACTGTGAGAGGAAGCCGGAGAACCCGGAGAAAACCCACGCTAAAATGGGGAAAACATGCAAACTCCACACAGAAGGACCCCAAGCCAGATTCAAACCTTCAACCCTCTTGCTGTGAGGTGACGGTGCTAATTACCTCTAATAGACACCAAATGGAAAGAAAAAGGGATTAAACACCTTCACCGCATCATTTTGACCGTACCACTTTATCATCCAAGTAGTCAATTGAAAGGAACCATGCTGCTTGTGTTTATAATTAAAAAATATGTCAAGTGTGGACTGTGATAAAAGCAAAACAATTTCAGTACAGTAATTCCTGAATAACCATAATTGCCACCCTAAATGTATGTGTCGATATCTACGCACAATCTTTCAAAGAGAAATAACACATGATTATTATTATAATTATTATTGAATTATACCTCCTGTTCAGATAATAACAATAACTCTCTTCTCCTAGAAAAAGAAAAAAAAAGTTATTTCAGCATTACAGTATCCTGCTAAACTAAACACCAGGGAGGGCGGAATAACCATAACAAAACTCACAAATTATTTTATTCAACCGGAGCAATTTTTAAAATTTATTTATTATTTTTTAAATTTATTTATTATTTTTTAAATTTATTTATTAATTTTTTTATTTATTTATTAATTTTTTAATTTTAGCTTTAACAACATATTAAAGTACATTACACGACAGCACAGTATAAAACATCAACAAAAAATGTGTTTTTGTTTTGATGTCTTTAAGTATGCTTAAAGTACTACTCAACTCTTTTATAATAATAGCACCTAAGCTGAATATCCAGGAACCAACTTCATCCACTGATTTGTTTTCTTTTAGTTTAGTTTAGTCTTCATTTCAATCTAAATTACCCTAAATGAGAAACAAGCAGATTTAGTTTCTTCAGGGGGGAATATTCTTTCCAAATGTATTGTATTGAAGGAGACATCTCTTATTGTTTGCCTGCCGTGATCACCCACAAGAGTGGAGGTACGAGAGAATAAAATGACCAATTTTGGGATTTAGAGTGCAAGTAATTTAGCAAGCAGTGTGACAAATGATTACTCTAAGGAGGTAATAAGAAAAAGTAATAACATAACTTTGGAAATTAGTGCTGAGTAATGACTGCTACACTACTTGAGTTATGAGCCCCGGCACTGCTGTCAAATTTTTCTTTCTCTCTCTCCCTCTTTTACGTTTTCCAGCTACAATCTCTGTCACTCCCACTCATTTATAGCTATCCTTCTCTGTAGGACACCATTATGTGCATAGATAGCGAAGATATAAAGCTTCTTGGTCACAGTCTGTGATCGTTTTCTCCTCATTTCTCCAAACTATATGTGCCCTGCAGCCGATGAAAGAGAACTGATGAGCTAATTAATTTTAATTGTAATGAATGGGTGGTTTTGGGTGTCACTCTGCTCAGATATCGAACTGACATTTTTTTTTAATGGAGAGGAAACACTATGTGGATAAGAATATATCTTGCTATAAATATAAGATAAGGCATTGAAATGAGATGGAGTTTATTCAGCGAGCAGCTGTGGTGTTGCCTGGTGACGGAGTGTTTCTTTACGACTCTGATTTCATCAATAATCCTGCAAATTAGTCTCCGAAATCTTTTCAGCGAGGAGCACTAAATGATATCCTGTTGAACATGCCAGTTTGATTTTTAGTTTTATTTTCTCTACTAATTTTCTGTCTTTTTTTTATAACGCTGTGAGATACTTGCAACTCCTTCATTTTAGCTGATTTTCACCTTAATTTTTTACAAGCTACATGACATATTAAATTACTCCTAGTAGTAAAGAAAGTGGCGTTATTAATTCATAACTGTATAAGCTTTATTTTCTCATTTGTGTGCCTTTGCGTTTTCTTTCAGCCTCGACTGGGTTGGGACTGGCAGGACGTGGCTCTAATGTAACCGGTTGATAGATTTATTCTGGAGAGGAAAATGTTGAAATGGGACATTGCGGTCAGAGACAGGAAGATTGTTAAGTCATTGACAACTTCTGTCATCAGCTGTGGAGAAATATGCAGACCTCTGAGCTCAGAAATGAAGTGGGACATTAAGTTGTCTGAGGAACATACAGTAATTGGAGTGTGTCTGGTCTGAAGTTAGAATGTCTTGCAGCAAACTTTATGAAAAAGCGACATTTCTTTTTGGCATTGATGATATAGTTTTTTATTTGACTGGTGGGTGAATGACCTGAGTTCTCTGGAAAAGCTTTTGCTAGAAAATCAAAACAAAAAACTATCATATGTTCTTAGTTTATATTTGTTTCATCAGGTTTCTAATATCTAACTTAGCATCATAGCATGCAATGTGTATCGTACTTTGTGTAATCACTTTCATAAAGTTCGTTTGACCTTTTGCATGATTTTGAAAAATGTAATACAGAAGTCGTGAAGAGCAGAGAGAGTGATGGAGGTCTAGAGCCGAGAGAGAGAGAGAGAGAGAGAGAGAGAGAGAGAGAGAGAGAGAGAGAGAATGGGGTGTGAAGGTTGAAGGACAGTTTTTAGGTGCAAAATGATCCTTGAACATGCTTCTATTCGCTGCTCATTTCAACCACTGGTAGACAAACTGAGACAGATTTGTTACTACTATTGCTGTGGTGTTTTAAGATACTGACACTGCACTGGACACACAGTATGTCACTTAGTTTTTTCACCTATAGTAAGTTCTTCTTTTAAAACTTATTTTAAGAAATAATAGTTTCCAACACTGAGGCTGAATAAACACTTGAGGCTTAAAAGTAGTTCAATAAATTTCAATACATTTTAATATATGTTTTGACTTTTGGACTCTACATTCCTCCGGAGTTATTAGAAATGTTTGGGTCACACGAGTCGGAAGCAATTCGCAGACAGCCGCCCACAACTGGAATCTAATCCTACAAATAGTAGAATACTAATAATATTAGCACAGTCTGATATTTATCTGCAGAAATACCGTGTTTAAACAGAATGAATAAACATGCAGAAAAAACATTTGAATGTTGATTTAGAATTCAAATGTCAATGATATGAATGAAGCTTTGAACCATTTGGTCTCCAAAACACAGTTTAATATAAAAAGTGAGTCTTTGGAAAATACATTTTAATCTTTAACATACTTCACTTCTAATAGTAAAAATTGTATTGACTGCGTCTTGGCATTTCTGAGTCTGTCGTCACTAGAAAATGATGGTTGTTTGGTCAAACTAAATTAAAACAATCTAGTTTTGCATTTTCCTGACTATCATCAACCTTTCGACGCTTCTACCAACAGTTACCGATGGTTGACCTCTCAAAGGTCATTTTATTGAGAGAGCGTTCCTATTGGCTGTGCTCCTGTCATGTGACCGGAACTTGGCGTTCCTTCACCAGATTTCACAATGGAGTCACAAACTTTCTCATTTTACAGCTAAACCGTGCACTACAAGATGATTCTGAAAACATTTGAGGCGAGAAATAGGCATTACAGTAACAGAATATTGATTCATATTTGATCAGATTAACTACTTTTTTTTGCGGCACATGAGAGGAGTATGAAATGTTCTTTCTTTCACATGCACAAACGGGCATTTCTCTGCCATTGTTGTTGGAGCTGCGAACACTGGAGGCGGAGGTTCAAATATGCATTGTTGCAAATCCAAGTTGTTTTAGTTGCCTAGACCTAAACAAATGTGAATCATAGAGGTAGCAGATCCAGAAACAGTCATATGAAATATTGTTGTAACTGTTTTATGTGTTCTGGGAGATACTGGCAAACACAGCTCCCATGGGTTGTTTCGGAAGGATATCATAAACAACCTGTTTTATTGTTTATGTTGGAGGCTCTTTTTTGTTGTTTCAAGTTTATGATGGGGATTTTTTTTCAATGTAATAATTGTGTTGAATATTTATGTGGCTCCACTCTTGGTGCTGTCAGACCACACATCACACCTGTATGTCGCCCCAAAACAGTTTGAATGTATTAATTAAAAGTATCATTTATGAGCCTGGAGTAGTGTCATGATGTGTTGAGTCATTCATCATGGGTTTGCTCCTGAAATCCCCTCCAGCGCTGGTTGAATGCATCTGTGATGTAACCTTGTTTATCCCAGGCTTTGTGGAGCTTGTCGTCACTTGGCGGATGCCTCTAAAGGCATCAACAGTCATGGGCTGTTTTGTCACCAAAGACCTGCACAGTAAAGGAACTCTGCCTCACTTTGTCAGCACGGTGTTGACTGACATGTGCTCTGTGTTGCTGCAGGTGAGCCGTGTAGTTTTCAGTTTACAGCCTTCGATTCATCCAACACTTTATGTTTGCAGTGTCAGTAGGTGGCCTGCTGAGTTCCTAACAAAACTGCTTGATGAGCGTGCCTGGGAGACTGTTGCCCTCAACTTATCATATATAAGAGTCTCTTAGCCTCCAGTCCGAGCCTGGAGGTCTGCAGCCCTGCTTGTTCTCATCTCTTTGCTCTCTGCGGTGAGTGATTCAGACCCAAAGCGCAGTCATCTTGCTGGTTGGCCCGAAAACCAGTGGAGCTGCAGCGCCTCGGGCTTGAATTTAAGCTGCTCTGACAGAGGACATGCTCTGCTGCTTACATTAGACGCATAGCTTCAACGCTTGTGTTCCAGCAAACCAACACGGAGCAGACACAGGTTTATACTGTCAACGCGGAGCCCCATCAGTAATTCATCATCCTCCGTCTGCAGACTTGACTGAGGTGTAAATTAACTTACTTTCTGATCTGATAGCACAGCTTCCTGTGAGGTGTGTGCCTCGGCTTTCATCTTTTATCTTGCTCAAGCCTTCATCTTTGTCCTCCTCCTCCTCCTTTTCCCTCCTTAATTTATCCCCGCCTGAAGCAGTAGTGGGTGGCGGCACAGGGGCGTTTTCTCATTCTCGCGCCCCTCTCCTGGGCCGCCGTCCCGTGGGATTTTAGCGGTGGCGGCGTTGTTGTTGAGTATAATTCTATCCATCTCCATCTTTTCCTTTCTTTGTCCCTTTTATCTACATTCCCCACAGCTCCATTCACCTGCAGCTCTGAAAAGCCATGAATACTACTGTTCCCGTGATGCCGCTCTCTTGTTTGCTTTGCTGAAAGGCATTGACTAAACAGGAGCACAGTGAGGAATTTTAACCAGGTTGAGTCAAGTTTGTTTGACCTTGGTCGTACGACGTGGCTTCAGGGAAATGACAAATGACAACAACAACAGCCCATCACAAACTGCCCGCTCTTTACAGTGAATCTGAAATTCAGATCGTCACACTCTTTGAGGACAAACCGTGTTTTCTCACAGCATCCTCCTGCCTCTCTCCCCCTTCGCTCTCCTCTCCAGCCCCAAACACGTTGCGTGGCCTCATTTGGCACAGAGAGAAATAGATGACGAATACAAACGCATCAAAATAATGCAGCTGAAATCCTGCACGTGGGGCTCTCTGTGTGTGCTCAGGCACACATTTTGTGTTATTGCTGTAGATCTGTTCTCATTACACACTTTTGCCCACGGGGCACGGAGTGATGATTGCTGTTTTTTTGCAGCCAAGCAGGCAGACAACCATTTATATAGTGCAAGATTTGCATAATATTTAGGAACGTGAAGGAATGCGCTCTGAAGCAACATCATATTTTACATAAACATAAACATGTTTATATTTCTCCTCATCACTTTTGTTGTTTTTTACATTTATTTTTTTCACGTGTTTGATCACAGTCTCCGTTTGCCCTCTGACTGACTCACCTGGAGTAACATGCTTTGGTCATTTTGCCTAAAAGACATAATGACATCATACCAGCTGGCCAGTGGTGATTATGAGTACCTTTTTTCTACCAGAGTTGATGTTCAGTCTGCATGCTGAGGATTGTCATATTACAGGTATATGTATTAATCAACCATATTAGATTACAGTTGAATTGACAAAGGCTGTGACATCTTATTTTTTTGATTGATGCCAGCTCAGCCATCGCCATGTTGAGAGCTGCACAGAGGCAATAGAAATGCTCCCAATCTCGCATTTGCACCTTTAAATGCAAGTTTACAGAGCCAAAATAATATCTATCTATCTTATATTTTGTCTGATTAATGGTTAGAAAAACAAATAGTTGCTTTACAGTGATGGGAAATAAAAAAAAACAAGCAGGAAAAAGTAGAACTTTGAGATGTGATCATCACACATTTGGTATTTTACTAAATACATTTACATAATATTTAATCCATTATACAGATTGTTATCTAATTGATTTCTCTAATCCAGGAAGTGTTTAAGCAATAAACATTACATACTGTCACACAGGTGCAGACATATGAACCAAATGCACTTACAGATCCCACGTGTATCATATTTAATCTCTTTAAACTTGCCACAGTCACCTGTGGAACCATTAAATTGCGCTGCCAAGCTTTGTTAAAACCAACTGAGGGTGGTTTAAAATTCTAGTCAAGATGTAAAGGCTTCCAGAGATACCAAATATACCAGGATAAAACACAAAGACATTTATATACTGTAAAATTATGCAAAAGGTATGTAGAATATTTACATTTGATATTCAGTCATACGCAGATTGTGTCTTAAGGTTGAATATTTTATGAGACAGTTGGAGTAAGCAGAAGGTGATGCAGTGTGGAGAAAAGAGTTAATCTAACTCTACAGTTGCTTAAGGGAAATTTTAATTGAAAGAGACGTAGTTTAAAAGGTTAAACTTAAAGATATAAAAATTGGTATATTAACTGTTTACGTAGCCTTTGCAGAAATAATGCAACCAAATAAGAGTAATGAAGTTCTTTGACAGTAGTGTTGTCAAATCAGGTGTTTCTTAAAGAGACATTTCAGTTTCATGCGACCTATTTGTGTAGGTTTGAGAGGTCTCAGCAAGTTTCATAATCAGGAGACGTTATTGGCAAAACTTCTGTATGAAAATCAAACCTCAGTTGTAGTAAACTGGGTTTCTTTAATAGTTAAGACCAGATTTCCCAAAACGAAGTTTTTGTTTTGTAACTTTATCAGTTAACAGTTTCCTCTTTGCCTTTGCCAAAGAGGATAAACATGTTGGGACAGTTTTTCCTCCCTTCCCTCCACCATCTGACTCTGTGAGAAAGTTTCAGCTTTGTTTGATGCCATTAAGCACTTTAGCACACTTGCTGCCAAATCCGAACCAGTGTCACATCATCTAACATGCAGTGTAGAGGCTGCCAGTCTGCTTGGCAGAGTTCTTCTTTGCATGCAGTAATTATACTAATGTCTCAAAATTAATGTGGTAATGTTTTATTGATGTGAAAACGCTGCACATAACACCTGCTGGCATGCATATATAAGAGGGGTGGGAATCACCGGAGGCCCCATGATACGATACGATATTATTGCGATTTTAAACATTTTTGTGAAACCTGAGTATTGTGATACGATATATTGCGATTTATTGCAATTTATTACATTTTTGAACTGCAAAATATACAGTTTGTCATCTGTTTTATCTAATAAGATACAGTTTTCACTCTGTTCATGTCAGTTTTCATTCACATATCTTGAGGTCAGTGGTCAAGGGACCCATTTCAACCAGTACCAGCTACAGCCTCTGAAAGACAGAATAGCGGCCGGCGGATTGTTAAGAGGTTAACAGTTTAATATATTAAAACACTTGACGTCCGTGTATCAATACAATATTGCCACGCAAAATATCGCGGTACTATGCTGTGTCGATTTTTCCCCACCCCTAATATATAATCAAGCATACACATACTTACACCTGTCCTTTGCTCTTGTTTCTATAGAAATCTCAAAAGGATCACGACTTTCTTATCAAGAGAGAGGTAATTAGGAAATCACAAAGAATAGACACAATGCAGTCACATGCTTTAAAGCTGAAGTAGGCAAGATCGGAGCAAATATGATTAAATAAAGTTATTTTTATAAAACTCGCTAAATTGTGACAGTAGTACATGAAACAGGTAACCTGAAAAAAATCATGTGCCTTTGTGTCCTCCGGTGCTCCTAACGGCATCTGCAAGATTTCACATACCGGAGGAAAACAAGCAGTCAGAGCTGATCTGAGGTCCGCTGTCCAGCTGCTGTCTATGAGAGCTTGCTGTCAATCACTCGCGAACTCCAGCCAAACGGTCAAACTAGGCAGCGCTGATCAAATATGAATCAATATTCTGTTACTTTAAAGCCTATTTCTCACCTCAAATGTTTTCAGAAACATCTTGTAGTGCACGGTTTAGCTGTAAAATGAGAAAGTTTGTGACGCCGCCGCCTTTGTGAAATCTGGTGAAGGAAAGCCACATTTTCGGTCACATGACCGGAGCACAGCCAATAGGAACGCTCTCTCTGAAATGACCTGTGATTGGTCAAAATCTCCCGTTATGGGCTAGATTTTCTAAAGCCTGAAAACAGAGCCATGAGGAGGTGCAGAAGTCTAGTTATCTCTCAGAACACTTGAATTACAATATGCTGAAAGGTTATTATGGAATTTTTGCCCAATGATGCCAAAAATATACTACCTACTGCCACTTTAACCGTCAAAGCAGCCATTACAGAGGTAATCACAAACACCATCAGAGATATCATACTGTAAAATTATTTAAAAGTGTGAGAGTTGGAGAGCCTTCTTTAATACGGTAATCTGGCTCCTACACCTTCCTCGGGGACACAGCTGCAGCACAGAGGGTTGGCTGTATGTGGTTTTAATTCCACCCTGCGTTCATTGGTAATTGAATTCATTACAAGGACAGCGGGCCAAATCGGCTGTTATTTCGCAGTCAGTCGAGGTTGCTAATTAGAAATTAGCTCAAACATTGTGGTGCCTAGCCCTCGGGGATTTTAGTCGTCAGTCTAAATCTCTGACATACCTACCAACAGCTCATAATTACTGCCACAGCTTTGCAGATAAACACGCCGTTATCGTTATTCCTGTGCTGAGTGGCGAAATGCCATCACCTACTGCCCAAATCATATTAACATACTGTAAATGCAAAGACTTCACGGTGTCCATACGGAGCCCTTTAAAGTTTCAGGTTCCTCTATAAGGGGATGGCAGCTGAATTAATTTACAGGAGTTTCAACTAGTTTCTATAGCATGACATAAAAGATTTATTTTTTTCCATTTCAGGGTGTAGGGGATTTCATGCTCAGAGGCTCCCAGAGGAGGACCGAGGCTCAGGAAATTGTGGTTGCAATGTTATTTCTTTCGTTACATCGTGGAAATGAAGCACTGTGGGAGACGAGAGGGATCGATCGAGAGGAGTCTCTGTGGCACCTGACAAAAGTCTGTTCTCAAAGTTTTTGATTTTCTTGCTGTACGTGTTCAAACAGGAAATATCAATAGTATAAAAAAAAAGTTTTAACATCTTTTTTTTTTTTACTTTTCACTTTGCATTTCAATTTTGATACATACTTGTTTAGTTTGAAATAGTTTTTATAGGTCAAATCGGTCTTAACTGTTAGGTGACATTGATAACAAGTTGAAAAGTTTGAATATTGATTTCTGTAACTTTAGAAACTGAAAGAGAAACAGAGGGAGGGAGACACTTGAACTTTAAAAAATAAAACTAAATGTGTGAAATATGAGGATTGCTGTTCGGAAAATGTGAACCTCTGCTGAAGTACCACATGTGATGTGGATACTGGAGTGATGAGAGGGAATTGATCAGCGGAGAGTAAACAGGAGGAGACGGCCGTTTTGCTGCAAAGCAGAGTATTATGATGGATGTCAGTTGGTTGTAGTTGAAGAAATACTCTGCCTTTCTAAGCAAAAGCTGAGAATCATAAATCGCCTCCATCACACCACTAGGTTGAATGTTTTCATGTAATTTAAAAACGTTTTTAATTTAAGTTTTTAAGATTAAGTTTAAGATTTTGAACACAGAGCTGTGGATAGTCAGCAAAAAAGTCTGGAGGAGGTCGGCGTGGACGTCATCAGACTTTTACACGTGTTTCTCCGTTTCCAACCAACGATATATTTTTTTTTTAAAGCATGATTGTTTCCTTACTGGAACCACGTGTTTATTATTATCACCATCACCTTTCATTTGAACCCAAACCACAATGTTTGCCTAACCTCGTAAAAGTACTTGTCATGTTGAACGCGATAATAATGCGTTAACACAAATTCGTTCTAACGCCACTAGTTTCTTTAAAGCTAAAGTGAAGATATTGGAATCATATGAAACTAGAAAACCTAAGAAACCCAAAGCCTCATCCACACAGGGAACGTCAGGAGCGCGTGGCAGCTGCGTAGCGTGGTGGCTGCGTGATACACGCGTCAGGCGTTCACACCAGCTGCATTTCAGCTGCGTGTCAGCTGCGTGTCAGCTGCGTGTCTGCTGCTTGTCTGCTGCGTGTCTGCTGCGTGTCTGCTGCGTTGCTGCTGCTGCTGTCAGCCCTTTCTTTCTACATAGAGTATGCCTTTTAATGGCCATTTCATTTAATTATAAATATCATTTATATTTATTTAAGACCGAGAAAGGTTAAGAGACGTGTGGTAATTTGTAAATAATAGTAATAATCCACAATTAAAACGCTGTACTATATTCATTCATGGAGCTCTCCAAGTCACTGCATGTTCTAGAACACTGTCCGGCACATATTTCAGAATAAAAGCCTCGTGTTAACAAATGAAGGAATTCTGTCCACAGAAAAAAACGCTAAAAAAGGGCTTTATTTTGAAATACACAAGCACACACCTCCAAAAACTTTGGTTCCCCGTCTGTATTTGTCTGGTAAAACGGCGCACATTTTTAGCCAGAATTCTTGGGAAATACCATAGTCTCATTCTCCGTATTCAATCCTAAACACTGCTGAATGAAGTTACTACTTAATATTAAACAGCTTGTGTGTTTGGTTGGCTGGAGAGCAGTGAAAAGGAGATACACACACAGAGGGAGTATATTTTTGGAAGGGGTAGAAACAGGCAGGGAAGTGGATTTGTGGAGTGAAGTTGCTAAGCAACTCCATTTACCCCTGCATGAACGTACTGAGATATGAATCAAAGTGCAAAATGACTGAGAAATCGAGACAGAGCAATGCAAAAGGAAATAGTTTGGAATTGACATTTCTGGGAATGTGTGTGTGTGTGTGTGTGTGTGTGTGTGTGGGAGGGAGGGGTTTACACGCTCTGTTGCAGTGGCCTGAGACTACATTCATCCCTGCTGCTACCACCGCCGCGCTGCACACATCCCATCTGCAAAGATTAGCCTCAATTGTTGAGACTTGTACTATTTTTAACTGACCTAGCAAGCACAGTGGCCAACAAAGAGAGGAGTCAGGTTTTCCTCCATGAAACAATGCCTATCTCAGCCTCATCCTTCATCCTTCTGTGGCACCATCCTCTCCAGTTTTGTCTCCAGTCGTCTTCTCTTTGCTGTCCCCCTGCGCTCTGCCTGCGCTTCATTGGACTTGTCTGGGATGTTTGTTTGATCATCAAATGATTTTAATACCAACATGATTCTAATGATTTTTAATTGAGTCTGCCAGAGCCCAATTGATCTTTTTGTAGAAACAAGCCTGGTTTCATTTTACTCAAATATATCTTTTGAAAAAATCACAGAGTCCATCATGCATATAATATAATATAAATATTTGACTTCGGTTCAACCGTAGTCGTCCTGTTAGCTCTTCAGGTTCTGTGTCGTTGATGCATGGCCTCAGTGTGACCCCTCAGTGCTGAGTCATGCTCTAACAGCTCACACGCTCCCATTACCAACTGACTAGAGCATATGCAAATCCATCATCAGCTGGCACTGCAATACGCAAAACCGAGGATGTGGGTTTACTCTTCCATCCTCTTTTGTTTGTTTGTTCTTTCAATGTGCATGTGGCACCTAGGCCTGTCACAATAACTGCTTTTGTTGGACAATATATTGTCAGAAATAATTGCAATAAACAATATTATTGTCCTTTAAGACCATTTTATGCCACTGATATAATGATAATATAGGAGCATAACAATGCAAGTGCACCCATTAAAGGACCAGTGTGTAACAATTAGGGGGATCTATTGGCAGAAATGGAATGTAATATTAATAATGATGTTTTCTTTAGTGTATAATGAGCCATTTATATCTACATAGGGAGCGGGTCCTCTCTGAAAACTGTACACACACTGCACTGCTACGTTCACAGCTATAACATTACTGATAACTTCATAATCACCATCACACGCACGGTCTGTCGGACACCACGCCGGTTTGACAGAGTACACCAGGCAGACACACAGTTGACAACCTCGCAGCTAGACTAAAACTGTGGTGATGAATGATGGTGTTTGTGCATTGGCTTATCGTTGCCGCTGGGCGGCTTGTTAAGCACTACAACCACAGCACCGCTGCATGCGACACACTAATCTTGTCAGTCAACGGTTAATAATCGGTTAACGAGGGTCAGCTATCGGTTAGAAAAAAATTTAAAAATTAGCATCCCTAATCTGTACCAAAGATGTTTTCTTAAATCTGTAGAATATAATAT
The DNA here is from genome assembly GCF_043250625.1 of Sebastes fasciatus. Lineage (NCBI taxonomy): Eukaryota > Metazoa > Chordata > Actinopteri > Perciformes > Sebastidae > Sebastes > Sebastes fasciatus. The sequence goes on along the minus strand of NC_133807.1, from coordinate 23,678,462 downwards.
GTAGGCCAGGACAATATTTAATTTAAAATGCTACTTTGACACACATTTTCCCTTTAACAAATTTTGCGCCTGCTTGCGATTTAAAATTGCAGTAGGCCATATTACGATTTCGATCAAATTGATTGATTTTGTAGTCCTAGTTGATAACGTAATTATTGTCACAGTGGCACCTCTTCATGTCAGTGAGACATTAATTAATTTTAATTAATTTATAATGCCCTGGATTTTAATAGCTCCTGTGTTCCAGCAAGGTTTCAGCTCATGTTCAAAACTGTCTGCACATTCAAAACATATCCCACATCGAGGATGAAGTCGAGAATAAAGTTTGAATATTTCGAGGAAAAAGTTGTAATATTACGAGACTAAAGTCGTTATATAATGAGAATACAGTCATGATATGACAAGAAAAAGTCTACCTGCCATGGGCTATAGTCTGCTGTGCACGACGTTATCGCTCCGCTGATGGTAGTATCCCTTCAGACCGTCTGACAGACACAGAGCCCTGTTTGAGACTCTTTCTCTGCAAGAGACAGGGTTGAGGGAAGCGGCTGTGCGCTGCTTTTCATCTGGAGGTGGAAAACCGAGGCTAACTGAAAACACTTCTGATCATCGGGCATAAAGCTGTCCACACACATGAACTTCACCTCCGATAAAGTGCAGCTCACAGCCACTCTCCTCAGCCTTTCAGTGAGAAGCATCCTGGAGTCTGGAGACAGTTCCAAACAGAGCGAATGTGTCCATAAGTGAGGATGGGGATGTAGAGACAGCGACACAGAGCTGCCGTCTCGTAGTATTCTAATATTATGACTTAATTCTCTAAATCAGATTATAATTTTTCTCCAACAGTGATCCTAACACTCTACCTTTTGGTTTATCTTATTCTCTCGCTGTATTAGAGCAGCTTTTTTGATCCAAATTATTGCTAGGGACATTTCAGTAGTCTCCATCACTCAGTCTGTCTCCCTACGGTACGTCTCTGTCTGTCTGTGTGGCTCATTTCCTGTTCATCCATGAGAGACTTCTTCGTCTTCTTCTCTCTCTTTAGATCACTTAAACCTTTGCTCTTTTCATCCTCCCCCTTGTCTTCCTCCCACTCATTCAACCTTTCAGTGGATCATCTTCCGTCGCAGAACTTTGGTCTTTACTGCGTAGAGCTCATGTTAAGGGCAGTTCAGCTCCCTGTTTTACAACGATACTGTATGAATCATCTAAGTGAAGGGATTTGGAAGCAGAGGTCTGTGTGAACAGAGCACCCAGACTACAAAAGGCAGTGAGCGATTAACATCATGAGAGGTCAATTTAGGGCTCGTGCTGGGTGTTGAACCGCAATCCTTCTTTATTACAGACTCAAACACATCTGTGGCGAAGAAACGCTGTTACTGTATGAAATGTCTGCTCTAATTTCTAGTTGTTTTTCTTCGGCTACTTATCTTTGGAAAATGTAACATTTGAGAAGTTTGGCTTTTTTGCTCAATGAAAAAATGGTTTTTATAGAAAAACATTTATATTTCTCGAAGTGAAGTGCCTCAAAAAACTATTGTCTATGTATCACTATTGAAAGTTGGGCATCGAATCAGCACTAGTATCAGAAACCTTAACAGAAATATCTACTCAACATCTAGAGACCCGAGTTTTATGTAGCCACATTAACTTGAGTTTCTCTTGTTTCTTGTTAACAGTTTTGTTTGTCTTTGATTCATTTTGATGTCATGATTGATTTAGAATTTTTTCCCCCTTGTGGTTTTATTTTTGATTTCTTGTTTACAAGTTTTTCCTATTTTCTTGTAAGACTGACTTCTGCATATGTGTACCTGTTATTATTTTTTTTGCCCGTATTGGCTCCTTCTCACTGATTTTGCAATAATGCAATGCAGCCACAGTACACAATATGTTAATACAATATTGATAACATATTTTTCTATATGACACTTCAGTTATTTCATTGAGGAGTGGAGACAGATTCTGAGAACACACACACACGCATATCGCTGAGGCCATGTTAGTTTTGGAAAAATAACTACTGTATTTATGAATGAGAATTAATGTCATAATGTTTATGAAAGTGACATTTATGCATTATTTTGAATTTGCAACACTCAAAAACGACGGTTGGGCGATATGAGAACATACATTTGTTTACCCTCATGGATTTTGCCATGATGTTTATTCAGTTTATTTTTTTTATATAGCATCAAATCATAACAGAAGTTATGTTGAGACGCTTTTCATATAGAGCAGGTCGAGACCGTACTCTATAATTTAGAAACCCAACAAGAGATCCCCCATGAGCATGCATTCTCATGGCAAGGAAAAACTCCCCTTTAGAGGGTAGAAACCTTGAGCAGAACTTGGCTCTGGGTGAGCGGCCATCTGCCTCGACCTGAGGAAGTCATCACTTCAGTAGCTTTTAGAAATTGTCGCTCCAATTTGGGCACATTTTAATGGCTCTGTATCTGCTAAAATAAAATTGATTGGTGCAAGTGACTCTGAGTTCAGCTTGTCAAAATACACAGAAGTTTTGATGCTTACAAATCTGTTTTCTCTCTTCTCTCTTTCTTATTAGTAAAGAGCAGCGTCCAAAACATTCTGGTAGCAGCTTTTCATTTCCAGCTGGCGCTGACGGTCACTCTACACCGTTTCACAAACATCGCCAGCAGCCGGTCTTATCAGCTGCCGCTAATTAACATTAATTGTGTGAATACCTTTAAACTTGGCAGTTGTCTGGTTAAAGTGCTCTCAGCAGCCTGCGTCTGTACTCGGCCAAGATCATTTGTGAGGGAAGAAAACTGGACTGAGTACCAACAAATCCAACGGAGTGAGACGTCTTCACTCCAGCATATTGTCAGTTTCAGAAGTTGCATTCTCCCAGTTGTTCAAATCACATCAATAATTTAATCTCATCACCTGTTCAGCTGTTATTTCAATGTGTCAAATTTGCCTCAAGGGCTTTTGCAATCTGTACAGCATACAACACCTTTTATCTTTAGATTTATTGATTTGGTGAAGGAAAAATTCCCCAAAAAACCCTTTAATGGGGAAGAAACTGAGAGAAACAGGAGAAGGATCCTTCTCCCAGGACGATAAAACATGCAATAGTTGTGTGTACAGAATAACTAACATAATAAAGTTACAGTATAGACAATAAGGATGACAAAATTATACATAGATTGTAAACATATATGAAGAATATGGATTCAGGAGGACGTGAAGCAACTTTAGGTAAATATAAGTATCAGATCGGGCTTGCTATCGACAGATTCCCAATATTAAAGGACTTGGAACAGGATCAAGGCCAAAACACCTTGATCGAGATATACCTGATATCTTTGGTTGTATTTGGCCATCGTGAGCAGTGTTGTAAATCACTGGGCAGGACTATTATGGCCGTATTGCATTTACTCGATTTTTACATAAACGGGATGACTTCACTTTATTTTCGGGTATTTAATTCTCTAATTTAGATTAGAAAATATATAGATATATCAATCTTGTAATCTAAAGGCTGGCTAACAGATTTTGAAAATGTGAGTGACCCAACACATCACAACATGTTATGTTAAATTTAACAGTTTTCTTCCTATAGCGTGTGGAGAGCAACGATTTGGCCAAAACGACACACCACACACTAACAGATTTCATTCATGTACAACAAGACTCTCAACTAAAAAAAAAATGCAAATCTCGTAAAATCTCTCGCAATCAAACGTGACTTTAGTATAAACAAAAATGGCAGACGACTGGCAAGAAGATTTAGTGGTTAGTTTTTTCACTACTTTGTACTAAAGATTCACAAAGAATGGATGGATGAAGTCACGGAGACGTGTTAAAACACTTGTGTTGTTGCCGCAAATCGACAAGATGCTCCTCCATATCTGAGGTCTATCTTACTACTACTTTATGCTTCACGTTTTGCATTAGCTCATGCATTAGTCACGACCGCCATGACGTCGGTGGTTGTCCTTCTTTCTTCAGTCAGCTTGGTTCTCAACTAGCTATCATTCTTTCCCACGTCCTCGGGGTTCCCCACACACGGCAGGATATCCAATCCTAAATATTGGACATGTTTAATATTTATAATTTGAGATAGGTGCGGCCAGGATTGACTTCCGAGCCGAATCTTTCTGACAGCGTGCAGCTGCAGGAAGTGTGCTGTCCATTTCCTTCTAAGGTGAAGTATGTGTGAACGTTACAGGATCGAGCTCTCCAGTGAGGCGTGACACCGTTGTTTAACCGCAGTGTGACAACTCGGAGGGAGACGAGAAGAGAATGTGAACACAGAAATAAGTAAACAGCAGCACAGAGCATCTCAGACTGATTGCATGCAGCACCGGGAGTCTCTCAGTGGGGGGGTGGAACTTTACTTAAACCTTTTAATCCAAAAAGATTTTGTATTTACTGTGTTTGATGATCTGCAAGAGTTTGATGCAAACTGTGGTGTTTGTGGCTGGCTTTAACATCATAGATATTTTGCAGCGTCGGCCCCGTTTTAAATGCCTTGAAAGACTCACAGCCCCGTTGCTACACACACACATTTGTATCCCGTCTGATTAGATAACGTGCTGTATCTGTTTGACTTGCGCAGCATTAAGCAGTAAACAAGTGAGTTCATTAGATGGTATAAATGCAGCGTTTATTCCTGTTATAACAGTTGAGGCTCTGTTGCCGTGTATACACACACAGCATATTTGCTGTGCGTTTGAATCTCCTCCCTGGTTGTGTGCTCGTCCCAGAGTGAACCGGTGAGCAGATGGGAGGTTGTGGGGGCTGAGAGGGGTTGGTGACAGTCGGGGTGTGCGTGGGGGGGCTGGCAGTCTGTGTTGTGAGGAAGAAGAAGAGGAAGTAATGATATGCCATGTCTCCTACATTAACAGGCCTTATGTTTAGGAGAGCAGAGCAGACGCTGCATGTGTATTTGTCATGCGGCCTGTCATCCGCTGTTAAAATGCACTCAGTGGGACTCTTCATTCAGAACACATCTGTCTTTACTGCGAGTTTTACTTATAAATGTGTCATCTTTGGTGCTGCTTTATGATCTCATAACAGTTTTTGTGTTTGAGGTTAAATTTAAACCTGCTGCACACCTGGTTTTACTGAGCTCCAATGGTTATGTTTATTTCTAAAAGTTAAAATCTTTATACTCGTATGAAGGCTACGTGCCAAAATAGTGTCGTTATGTAGTTATTTAACACATCACATGTGCCTCAGGTGCTTTTCTGTGCAAGAAAGAGTCACTAAATAAATCATAATAGATATGTTGTAAGACCGATTCCCACTGCAATTTTAATGTAAGCTAATGTATTTGACAGAATAGTGATTCAATACTATATATAGAACAGTTTAGTTAGATTTGTGATAGTTTTGACAGAGAATAATTAACCGCCAGGTTGAAAATCTTGACCCGATACTGATTGTTGTTGGGTTCGGTCAGACCATAGACTGTATATAAAGATGGACGACATGACAGCTCTCCAAAAGTGAAGCCAAAACATCTCGATCGCCCCCTGGTGGCTGGCTGCAGTACAGTAATTTTCTGATAAGTTTGGTTTTAATTAGTTATTTGATGATAAAAAGGGGGTGAGACGTCATGATTGGCAGCTGTGATTCTCTCTCGTTGACAAGCTGCGGCCGTGCTCGGCTGGCGATTGGTTCGGGCGGTTGACCTCAATACCGTGGCTCCAGTGCCTGATCACTACTGCACAGACTCTGGCTCCAAATGACATCAAAATCTCAAGATGGCAGTTCCTGTATCCGGGATATTTTCACTTCTTTACAGTGGGAGGAAGTTGAGACAGGTTGCCCATCTTTAAATGCAGTCTATGGGTCAGACGTGTGCACCCGTAACCACACCCCACAGTGATGTCACAGTGTCACAACTTGGTCAGCAAAACAAGATTTTCAGCTGGTGGGTCTTTAAACCTATGATGAAAGTTTGGTGTAGCTGAAACCAGTTCTAAATCACAGCTGAACTAATCTGATGCTAAGTGACACTGAAACGTTTTTCAGACTGTCGTTTGTGAATCTTTTAGTTGGAAGATGGCGAGTCTGCTTCTCTTTTGTTTGTTACTTTACATATTGCTGATATTTCACCCACAAAAACCTACCCTGAGTGAGCAGAGAGGTCCAGTAACCTTTATGGATTAGGCTGACTAACAAGTAAAAAAAAGACAAGACAAAATGAAAACAAGAAGAATGAATCAGCAAGAAGACTCATTTTAAATGTTGCTCCAAGACACATTCATTGATTTAACTTGAGTTTATTTAATTAATAATAACACGGACTATATCTTGTGATCTCCTGGTTAAGATGACTGGTCTGCTTGTTTTGCTTTGACTGTGTAGAAATGAAAATGAGAATCCTAGAAAACCCTTCAGACCAGTGAAAAGCTAGATTATTAGTATCCTCACTGAGGCTTCAGGCCATGTATTATTTCCCATCAAAATTATTTAATTGAGCCGTCATTAACACAGTACGGGCTCGTTGTCCTCGGGATGACATGACTCAGAGGATGAATTTAGCAACTGTCAAACTCGATGACTCTCAAGCCACCTTTCCAGGCATAAATCAGACGTTATGTATCGGCTCAGTTGAAAACGGAAATTCACGCTGCCCCTTTAGCCTGTGGACAAAGTTAAAATGATAGCTTTCTATTTGACTGTATTTATTCTTAGTTCGTAGCCGCTCTGTAACTCCGGGCTTTGTGTTATCCTTCTTGTGTGACAGATTTTCATTTTCCTTATTTTGCAGTGTAGCCACTGTGCTGCTCTTGTTTTATCCCCGTGGCCTGTTGTTGATCCAGGGTGTGGAGAAGGACAATGAGTGGATCAGAGGTTAGCCGCTGTGTCCTCCCTCTGTTTATATGTGTGTGTGTGTGTTAGAGATAAAGGCCTTAGAGCTTGTAATAGATGTTTTTAGAGAACAAGTCTGAACATTTCCTTTCTTTTGAGACCCTGACATTGATCTCAGTCTGGGGAAGAGACACATTTTCAGAGAGCAGAGATGGGAAGAAACAGGGCAGAATTGTCTAGAGTGAGAAAGTTTTTCAAGAGATTTAGTCACTTTCATGTTGCCTCAGAATATCTACTGTACCATCAGCATTATTGCTATTATTAATGACCTGGTCAAGGAGAGATTTATGTTGCAGAAATCGAAGATTCAACCCTGTAGAACCTAAACATTGCTATAAAACCGTTATTATTGATGCATTTGGCATTTCTGGGCCCGTGTTGTTGTTTCTTGGTGTATTTACTTTTCTTATTGCTGTATATAATAGACCAAATATAGACACCAGCTGTTAAAATGCAGCAGTAGAGCAGCGTTTATTGATCTGAAACATAAATAGTAAATGTCAAGTTTGGGAGTCAGTGTTTGAGAATCAAAGAACGGGGGGATCTTCCGAGACAAACCATTTTTGTATCGACGTAATCAAACCGAGAGAAATCCATGGTGAGAACAGGCAGAGATACTAATGTCTCCCCGGTAGTGTTCACATCAGAGTCAGGCCAGAATACAATGAAGTCCCAAGACACGGTGTGTTTGGAGTTTGTTGGCTCTGGACTGGGGGAAAAGTTCTTTGCACTGTGAATTTGTCAAAAGACTCTTATTTTTGGTTTTGGTCTTTACCAACTCCTGAGGGACATATCTGTCTCTTTAGCCTCTGAATGCACCACTAAGTCCACCAAGTAGGTGTTAACTTTGTCTTGGTTGTTGCTCGGTGCACGGAAGGTAGTGTACTTGGGTTGTATCAGAGCTTTTTGAGCTGCTGAAAATGAGATTGGTGAGAGGGATGCACCAATACTGGATCGGATATCGGGTCACTCTTGACCTAAATAGCTGGATCGGGTATCGGTGACAATGGGGCCGATCTATTCAATTCAATTCTATGTTCATATCCTATATATATTATAGACTGAAATTTTGATTCCTTTTTAAGTTTTTACCAATTTCTTGCTGCGTTAAAAACATTTACACTTGAATTGTAATTCCTGTTAATTTTGAAGATTTTTTACCAAGTTGCTAGTGTGCAATTTATCATTTTTAATAATAAATAATAATTTTTATCTATGTATTTATTGGTTACCTTTTGTTTTACAAAGTTAGGAAAGCAATGTTTAAGTCAAGCCTGTTGCCATACACATAAAAGAATGATCCCAGTCACTTCCACAGCTTATTAATTAAAGACGAGTATCGGATCGGTACTCGGTATTGGCCAATACCCAAAGCCCAGATATCGCTATCGGTATCTGGACTGAAAAAGTCGGATCGGTGCATCCCTTGTTGATGAGAGTGGTGAGAGTGAACCAAAACAATAAAGTTAGTTGCGGGTCAGAAAACAAAATCAATGAGCTACGAATGGCTAAAACTCTCTGTAAAACTGAAGGGGGACCTGAACAGTTGGGTGCTAGTTCTATAAGAGTTTGTCACTATGAGAGTAAGATTTCTCATTACACATCATTTGATCCATTGTTCATATGAGAAATATTGAAAGTAATGCAGCTTTAACTAAGAATGCATTTCCCTTAAATCCTACATCACAGTCTGGTTAAAGTGAATAAATTAATAAGCTGTAATGTAACACAACACAATACCCTATAGCTCTATATCCTTTATGTTTATGTTTGTTAGTCAGCTGGGAGGCTCCACAAAGAGATTGTGTATATTCTCTCTGGATGGATTGCATCTCTACCAATAACTTTGTTCATTACTTTTGGCACTACGGGGCATTTTAAACTCCTCTCTTCAACCAGATACCATCATTTATCTGTAACTTCTGAATAATCTAAACATTCTCTCCCAGAAACTCATAAAATCTCTCCTCTGTCGCTCCATCACTTGTCGGTGTGTTTACTTTATGAGCTTTGTGTCCAAAGGGATTGTGAAGATGGAGTTAGTGTGATCTGGAGCTCATTAACGGCACTGAAGGATGACATAATGGGATAAGTTTGTAGCCTCGCTAAGCTGCAAACACACGTACACACACACACTCCTGCATCGACTCACCCTCATAGCCCGTTTGCTGAGTGTGCAAATGTGAATTTGACACAGGCTGATAACCCAGTGCAGATATTTACAGCTGTTAAAGTCAGAAGTGGAGGCTGTTGTCAGGTCTGAACAACAGACAAGAGAATTGCAAAAGTTGCGGACTATCTGAAGACATTTTGGAAGATCCTTTTCCTTCGTTCTGCATCCCACAGGCCTGTGTGTTGGATAGTTTCCATGTTCAGCAATCTGTATTGGCATCAGAAACATATTCTTAGCACAATCTTTGTTGTTTAAACTGGATCTAGTGTATAATGTCAGGTTGAACACTGGGAATTGTGATCCTGCTGTTCCACTGACGTTTTTGCCAACACCTGCCAAAAATACCTGTGTGTGTGTTTGCACCTGTGTGTTTGTGTAAACTCCATTTTATGATTGATTATCCACAGTTTTGTGTTTAAAAATCACACTTCATTTATGGCGAGAAATCACGTTTTTTTTCCAGGAAAAGAGTTTCCATCCAAAACATTGTTTTTTCTTAAGCTCACTGCTGTGTAATCATCTCGGTGGTTGTATAAATTCAGTGTCTTGTAAACCTTTACCGGCTGGGCAGCATGTGGCTACAGGACAACCACTACGTGCATAATAATAATGCGCATAAAATATTACATCAGGGTTTTGTATTGGGTGCGATTCTTTTACTGAACCAAAATGAATGACAGGAAGGATATTTTTCTGGAGTGAGGTCTTCATTGAGCTGAGAATCAACAACGCAGTATTTGCCAGAGGGGTTAGCCGTGTTAGTTCCAGGCATATTTGTTCAGATTTAGGATGTTTTGCACTCATGTGTCTTCATTGTGTTTGTGATTGTTCATTTTAATCCTGTGGGATTTATCTCGGAGGCGGCGGATGCCCCTGATTACTGATTCCACCGAGGATAGCACTTTAGATCTGACACGGTGGAGCTGAGCTGAATGGAAAGTACCCACATTGGCCACCGGTGATACTTTTGCAGTGACTTCAGTCGTGAAAGACAGATATTACTATTTTCTAAATGTTAACATTCTAATAAAGTTAATACCCCGTGGTATTGGCAAGCTGAAAAATCATTTTTATAAATGTCAGTCTCATTTCAATCTTCTATTTTAAAAGCTATCATTGCCACGTTAATAAGAAATAACCAATATGTTTTAATGTGGATGTGCATGATTATCACCTCTCAGTCACATCACACACTGCTGCCTTTTTCTGCCACTTAACCAGGATATTTTTTGGGTTCCCTGACTGCCTGCTGTGAGCTCTTATCAGTCAGAAAAGTCCAAAGGGAAACGGCGAGATGAAACCGGTTAATTTGCTCACCTTTTTATTATCATGACTGTATCAGACACTTTTCCACGTGAGAGAGCGACTGCAGCCTGATCAGCAGCAATGACAGATGGCAGTTTACTGCCTGGCAAAGAACTGGCCACTCGGACTCGATAAAGATGCCTCCTTTGATTTGTTTATGTGTGTGTTAGTGTGTGTGTTAGTGTGTGTGTGTGTGTATAAAGTAAATGAGAGGTGCTGGATCTTTACTTTATCTCCTGTGCTGTTTGGTTCTATCTCCGTCTCTGCTTTTCTGCCATTTGCAGTTTTCCCTCAGGCTGAGATTGCAGCCAACCATATCATAAAATGTCATATTTCACTACAGGTTACAGCCGCGCTGCCATACGATGCTCATTACAGCATTAACATTAAGCTTTGCCGCTCTGTGGAGTACGGTACATGAATGTTAAGCAGATTGTTGGATGGAGGGGAGGTTGTGTGTAGTGTTGAAAATCTTGATCCCTCCTTCCCACACAAAAAAACACAAAAAGCTCACAGCAGGTCTGACAAATAAACCCATTTGTATTATAAGTTACACCAGCCAGCTGTGTGCTCTTTAACTATGTATGAAAGGAGGGACGCTCTGTGTTTGCTTAATGATGAACCATCAGTCACACACTGCGCTAACATCAGACGTACACAGGGTTTTATTCAAAATGAAGGAAGAAACTAGAACAGTGGATGTATTGGTGGCCTGGTGGGGACAGACCTGAAAGATTAGCTGAAACCTACTCTGGAAGAAAGAATAAAAGTTAAGAAAACTCCAAATTTCAAGGCAACAGAGTTCAATTAAATTAACTTAATTACTCAAGTTTAGACTTTGAGTTGATCCAACTTAGAACTTTTACAGCTCCTACTCCATATATTCATTCATCGTTTATTGTGTGAAGTTATATCTCTCATGATATTTATCTGTACTGCTGGCAGTCATAATAATCCAGGATAATGTTCAAGTACCTTTCACAATAAGGGTGAAGGAAGTGTCTCGCGTGCATCTTCATCATGGTTTGCATCGTTTTAATTGTGGTCAGAGAGAAGATCATCTGATTTATCTAAGAAACGATGTATAAAGAGATACAGCCTTCATCATGTAACCTTTTCAGTTTTTTAACCTTAATTCAATGCATGCTGGGAAATAGCCTGCAGGTTAACAATGTTTCTAAATGACTTAATTTGATGAGTTAAGTAAAAGATCCTTTGGTACATTAAGTCAGCTGAAGTCATGGTCATACGTTCTAGATCAGATAATGAAACAATTTAAACTTGAAACTGAGGAACTCATCTAATTACACAGATTAAATATTAAAATAAGTTTATTTAATACCTGGTGGACATGTACCGCTGGTTTTAATATTATAGACATGACCATTTGTGTAACAATTTAGCCACAAATTCACAGACTGACCATACACGGTCCGGCCTTATACTGGGTTTTGAGTCTTGTTTCTCATATTCACCGCTTGACCTAATTATTCCAGTCTTTATTGGACAATTTACCCAGCATCTATGTATGTATTAAAACTGTTGTGATACTTGTTCATATGCCGGATGAAGGTTGTTTCGGTCCAAAACCTTGTATTAAATATATAAACCAGCTGTTAACGTGACGGTGTGCACCGTGCAGGGACATTTTGCTTTTAATGAAGTTGTGCAGCCGACCTTTGTTGCATGTCCTACCCCCCGTCCCCCCGTCCCCCCCTCTCTCTCCCCATGTTTCCCGTCTCTATCCACACTGTGAACTATCAAGTAAAGGCAGAAATGCCACAGAAAAAAAAAGTATCACACATATACTGGGATGCTGGGGACGTTTTTTTTCCCCACTTTAACCTTCAGATCCTCTCGGTTGGATGTTCTCAGTGGAGGGTGGAGGCTGATAATTTCATACCTGGACAGTTGAGCTCTCATCTCCATCTTCAAGTAGTAATATTGAAGTACAAGACCAGTGTTCACTCTGACTTCCAGTACCTCATAAATCATTCAATCAGCACTAACTATGGGGTTTTTCTATTTCATTACCCTACAATTATCTTGTAAAATGTAAAAAGTTTTGAATTGCCAGTGTTCTTGCCTTTACAGTAAAAGTTTCAGCATTATTTCCTCTAAAGATCTATGTATCTCACAGGACGACTCAATCAATTCCTTTTATATTTCCAGCAGTAGCAACAAAGACTCATTTTTGGCCTCTAGACCTCTAATCAGTCCCTTTGCCAGGGAGGCTGGAACCAGGAAAATTAAGGCTGCAGTCCTTGGAGCTGCTGCTTGGGCCGGGGCTTGCTTTGTTGGCTTCAGAACAAAATCTCGTTTGAAGACAGTCGCTCATAGCACTGTTCTCCACAACTGAGCTGTTGAATATTGCTGCACTAGAGAGACATTTTTGCTCCAAAAGAGAATATGGGCCAGAAATTGAGTTTTGAAAGCTGCTTTGTGAAGTAATCGTCGAGTCATTGGTATTGATCAATCAACCCTATCAACCCCCTGTAGGAATAGTTTACAGTATTATGGTTATTTTCTGCTACGGGGCAGTAAAAATGATTCTTTTTGCCTCTGCATTATAAACAAGGAAGAAATATTTAATATTGACAATGTGCCAGTTGTAATCAATATCATACTTACTTGTACTTATGGCTTAGTATTGGTATTCTTTCAGAAAAGTGGTGGTCATACAGAACGTGATTAATATGGAATCAATACAAAGGAACAAAGTCAAAACTGGCCAACCCATAGGTTTTCATTACATTTCCCTCATGCATCTTTTAAAAGGCTACTTTACATGCATACATGAGTCTTTTCTTTACATAGAAAATACACTTTTATAAGTATGTTATGAACCAGAAACAGGGACATTTATGATTATCTTCAAGTGGTGTTTGCCAAAGCTGATTAAAAACATCCTTCAGTATCTCAAACATGATGACAGTCATTGAAATAATTTATGAATGGACTCCCAGATGACCATGAATCATAATTTATAAGACTGTATCAAACTACAAACGTCCTTTGAACATCAGACATGGGCACAGATTGTCCTGCCATGATGGCTTTTCTGTTACTAATATAGGCAAGAAACTTCCTCTCTATCTCCAGTGTCTATATCTAGGGATGTCATGATACTATAAATTTAGTTGTCAATACCAGTACCAGTGAAATTCCACGATTCTCGATACCCACTTTGATACCACTGTCAAAAAACAAAACAATAAATTCCATGTACTTCAACATACACTCCTTTATTACCATTTTCATACTGCTTTTTGCGACTTTATAATGAATCCCTGATGATTGGCCTCAAGTTTCTCACCAAAAACGAAATTTTGCTAGATTACATTTGAACACATCATGATAACGTTATAATTTGCCTTCGTCCAATACTCTTTTTTTACTAAATACAGCTTGAACTCTGTGCTGCCCACCGGCTGCTAACAGCCAACGTTAACTAGCTCTCATCCTGCTGATTTCAACACGGATGTGTTGTTCACAATGTAGCATTATCAGGTACATTTTCTATCATCCCCAGAACGATGGGACACCGTTAGTCTCAAGCCCTGGTACTTATGGTACCTGCTGTATTGTAGAAAAAGAAGTATGTCAAGTTTTCTGAATGTTGGCATCAACTTGGTGCGGAAGTATCGGTTCTTGAGACATCCCTGTCTAAATCTATGGACTTAGATTGGTTGATAGGTTGTCCTCAGCATGGAAAAATACTTCTCAAACACCACATTTTATTTGCATAATAGAAAGAATGATAGCAGTTTGAACAGCTGCTGCATTTTCTGATCTCTAAAGTTAGAATTTCTGAAACAAAAAGGTGAATAATGTCAGAAGTTTAAACGATAGTTATGTAAGAAAGACAGAGAAAGAGAGTGAGTGAGACGGAGAGCTTTATTTGTTTCTCATTGTGGTAACTTGTGTTTTTCATATAGACATTCTGCTTCAGTGGTTGTTTTACTGGCCCTTTTGAGAGACTAAGCCTGATAGAGACTGCAGAGAAACAGCCGCATACTGACGGTTGTGTGAAGTTTTTTCTTCAAACGAGGAAGATGAAGACAAAGACGGATGGTTAGAGAGAGTGCAGCAGAGATGGACGGACGGATGTCAGATGAAAGTCAGCAGCAGTTTCTTTTTGCTCACAGTGGATGACAGCGGACTTTTTAGTGAATAAAAACAAAAAGATTTCACCTTTTTCTCTGAGTGGTGAAGAGTTGGACCACTGAACTCAAAGTCTGAAACAAGTACAAGACATTCAAATGTCATACATGTTAAGATGTGTGTTTAGAATGAATTACATAACTGGGGAGCACTTATGCTTTAATCTGGATAACACCAAATGGCGGACCGCGGTCTGGAACCGGACCATGTGACACTTCCATCCGGACCTCTGATCTGTGAATACATTATAATCTTCACGGAGCGTTTGCATCTCCCGACGGCTATAGACCGTGGGTGGACCTAATCCAGTTAATACGGCAATAGCCTCACTCAATTGAGCCAATTAAATCGATTGTTTACTGTGTGTAGACAGTTCTCCAGAGATAACAGCAGCGTAAGAGAGATGTGAGAGAGATGACAGCTTGCTACTTTCTGGCTTCAGATTGTGTCTGAGACTGTTCTCACTAACCAAAGTAGCACTACACACCTTGACCTGGTTTGGATCGACTTACAACTGTGAGTCAGCTTCCTCCGCTATGAACGCTATTAAAACCAAGAACTGTTCCAGGCTCACCAGTCAGTCACAGGCCCATTTCTCTCTCTAGGAAGGGAAGTAAAAATATACAGAAATTGGGCAGCTCAAAGCTCTGTTTGCTCTTTTTCTAAAAAGTGAAAATTTCTGTTATTCAGAAGATCCTTTCTTTTCTATTATGTGCAATGGAGGCCTAACGTTCATTGTGCAAGGAGGACAAACTAATGATATCGAGAGACAAAGTCCCTCACCCTCCGGTGGACCCAATGGGACCTTATTTATGAAAAAATATAATAATAATACAGTTTATTTGGTGGCGCTTTTCAGGACACCCAAGGACACCTTACAAAGATAAAAAGAAATACTTGAACAGAATATGAATATGAATGGTATTCAATGGCAAGAGAAAAATATTTTTTTAATCCCGTTTGAATTGCTCCATGAATCACAGATATGTTTGTCAATTTAAAAAATAATTTTGAAAAGAAAGTGGCAGTTTGTCTGATCAGTGAACTACATCTCTCGTCTCGCACAATATACCAACACCAGCTAGCTAGCTAACTTATCTACGTTCCACGCACAAATGAAATTTTATCCTACCTGGTGTGTTTTATCCAGCGACTCCTTGTCTTTCTATCAGCTGGGAAGCAAAGAATGAGCAAAACCTGTTGCTTATGTGAGTACATCCCAGTACGAAACACACAGACATCGTAGCTTCAGCGAGAGAGACGTCACTTACGTCGGGCGGCTGTGGCTCAGAGGGTAGAGCAGGTTGTCCACCAATCGGAAGGTCGGTGGTCGATCCCCGGCTGCTCCAGGTCATATGTCGATGTGTCCTTGAGCAAGACACTTAACCCCAAATTGCTCGAGGCATAGCCATCAGTGTGTGAATGAGTATTTAGATTAGATCCTGATGGGCAAAGTTGGCACCTTAGCACCCTCTGCCATCAGTGTATGAATGTGTGTGTGAATGGGTGAATGCTGACATGTAGTGTAAAGCGCTTTGAGTGGTCGGAAGACTAGAAAAGCGCTATATAAGTCCAAGTCCATTTACCATTACTTACCTGACTTTTGGATGTGTTGTCTTTCTAATAATGTATTTTCACAGTGACTTTCTTGACGTGCAATATTCTGTTTTAAATTGACAAACATCATACAGCATGTGTGATTTCTGGCGCAATTCAAATGGGATCAAAGAAATATTTGTCTGTTGCCATTAACCACCGTTCATTGGATACATTTTTGAGATTTGGAGCTTTGCTGGGAGGAAATCTTTAGGAATTTGACCTCTTTAAATTTTAATTGAATACCCCCTACTTTAATGGTTATTGTTTAATCTTCTTATCCGTGACTCATTTTTTCTGCCTTTCTGTTTTTTGTATGATCTATCTGGTTCCTCTAAATCCTCCCTCTCCATCTGCTCCTTTCATCTCCGTCTTTCTTCTCGTCTAATTCAAATGCTAATTCCAGCTCATTTGAGAGATTAATGTTTTGACTGATAACGCACTGTGCTGAGCCGAATGACTCTACCTGGAATACTTCTCTCAGCGTCATAGAAGAAAATCTGCTCCACATTTATGAGGCATAATTTAAGCTTTGCCTCCTAAGATGGATTCATGTGTAATTCCTGGTTGATTGTGGAGCTCCATCACTGCGCACATTTAGTGCTCCTGGAACAATAAAGTTGTTATTCCTCAGCCTTTTCTGATGGATATAAACTTAAGTCACTCAGTCTTTTTGGAAGTCACCCTGCCCTAGTTTTTCCCCTGCCTGCTATTTATTTTCACAGCAATATCTTTACTTAATGCCACTTCTAAATAAGATTATATTCTCTCTGCTCAAATGCACCCACGCCTTGATTCACTTCACAGCTGGAGTAGTTGATTTTTCTGTTGCCACAGAATTAATGAGGTTCCTATTTGGAACGGAAGTGATGAGGGGCATTTTAGTGAAATAAATATGTGGAAAAAAAAACTTTAACTCCCTTCTCAAAGAACTTAACTAATTCACTGGATAAGATTAGTCATTTTATACCACGTTGTATGATATCGTTCTGTTATATTCTTTAAAGGAGCTATATTGTATGAGATTTAGAACATTAATATAGCAGCATACCAATGATTTGCTATATAAAGAAATAGTGGAGAAACGCAAAGGGAAGGGGGAGGTGTAGCCAGCGCATCCATTTGTTTTAGTCTGAAATACAGGTGCTCTAGTGCAACATAAATTCTACCCTTTGAAATATCAAATAGGTCATTTCAAGTTGTACAATTTCAAAAACTTGATTTTAAAAATGCTTTAAAAGTTACAGAACAGATCCAATTGCCCATAATAATTGAATTTCTAGGCTAAACGATAAGGCATTAAAGGCATAAACAGGATAAATTTGCCTCACCTTCCTTGCCTGTCTGGTATTAACATTTGTCTGTTTCTTATCACGAGTAAAACTAAACTTTTACCCGTACCTGCCCGGTCTCTGAGTCGTGCTTTTGGGTCCAAACCTGGTAATAACTGAGCCGTTACAGGGTTTGACATTAACCATAGCCTGTGGCCACAAGAAGTTACTCTGTGGCCACCAAATATCTGTTGTAAGTTTTATTAGATCTCTCTTGAGAATGCGTCTGCGTCTCAATGAGATTAAGGTGTCCGTGTCCTAACCATAAACTGTATACTGAATGTGACGCGAGGGAGGGTCAGCGACAAAATCAGTTTGATTGCATTGTTTTCTATTGGGGTGTTCTAACTGGCACTGCACAGGGCGACTGAACTCTTGTCGGACGCCCCATTTCTATTTATTCCTGTAGCTTGCTTTGAAAGCCCCGCAATGGACGGCTGATTTGTGAGGTTGAAATGAGGAGTTATCAATGCAATGGGTAGATCGGCATTAATGCTTTCTACTTGCCGTTAGCTGTTAGCAGCCGGTGGGCAGCACAGTCCTGCTTGGCTAAATAACGGAGCTACCGATGTTAACGGAGGTGCCATTGATTTACATTATGATGCGCTCTATTCAATAAAAATGAGTATTGAGTGAAGGTAAATTATTACGTTATCATGATGTGTTCAAATATAATCTTGTAAAATGTAGTTTAGATACTTGAATAAATCCAGTTGTTTGAAGGAGATGTTTTCACAGCAATATAACATAGATATTAGAGAGGGAATCATGACCTGTTTAACTTCCTAACACGAGCTCTAAGCAGCTTATAATACATAATTAAAACTGCTGCTGTCAAGGTTTTTTTAATCAAAGCAAATATTTAAATAAAAAAAAAAAATACAGTAATTAAATAATCATTTGAATTGTGTTTTTATATGAAAAACATAGACTTTATTTATTTATCTATTTATCTATCGTATCTTTTGTAGTGTGTGCACTAAGAGAGTTTTCAATCTAAATGAATAATTACATATTTTCATTCTTGATCTAAGGAAGGCTGAGTTAAGTTACATTTAATTGCCTTTTCTGTATAGTTTTTACATGAGTTTACATTTGGCCACCTAAAATGTACTCTGGCCCCCAAATGTAGGGTCTTGGTGGCCTGTGGGACCAGTGCTTTAACATATTTGCGTCTATCCCGGCGTTTCAGTTGTAGATAAAAAAAATCCAATCTTCCAGTCATTCCTAAATCCTTCTCTGAGTGCTTTTTCATTTGCATCATTTTGGACTGTTTCAGCTGTCTTTTTGCGAAGCTTCGTTGCCTTGACACTATAAGTACAGATTAGACTTGACTCGATCAAGCACTGGGCAATGAAATATTAAACATGCCCACTGATGTTGCATGCCTGCTTCATAGACATGTAATGCCTCCGTGACTGGGTTTAGTGCAGTTCTATAAAAAAAAACCCTGTTCATTAAAGCTCAATCTTTTATATGTGAGCTGCATTCCAGATGTGGGCTTATTTCAACCACAGTGCCCCTTAAGGTGCAGCCAAGGCTAAAGATAAGAGGGAATCACTGATTATTGTTGGTGCTGCCACTCAAAGTCAATGCCAGAAAGGGATACGGTTGTTGTTGTAGCAGGCGAGTGCATCTTTTTTAAATGATGGTGTTAATATTCACAGTCAGGACTGTCGGTTAGTTTGAAGGTTCCACGGTTGGTACAACAGGAACAATTATGTACAGAAAAACACAGTCATTGTGCAGCGGCAATGAAGACACAGATTGCTGTGTTCGTCTTCAGAATAATGCATTCAACAATACAACATTTCCCTGGTTGTGTAACTGTCAATTTAAATCCATCACTGTGACTTTGGTACATAAAAGTCTAGTGCTTTTATACCTCTCCACAGAATACATTCATTGATGTCAACATCACACATTTCCAGTCTTCATCTGTCAGTAGTCTACTTCAAGCTATCATTAAAGTACACGTCATCATCTGCATAGAAGTGATTCAAGACTACTGTAATTATATAGTGCAAATTACAGCTTTACTCAACTGTATTTAGAGCAAGCTGTCTGAACTTATACGGTCACCAAAATACAGCATCACTCCAGAGAAGCTCATTACACCTTCAGGATAAAACAATGAGGGCAACTCAAAACTAACATTTAGACCGTTAACAGCATACTGTACAATATTAACAGTTGCCATTAGGGATGGAATGCTTCAGGTAAAAAATCCGAACCGTTTGGTTCGCTAGTCTTGGTTCGGGTCGTGTATGAATTGTTCGGTTCATTTGAAATAAGTTATGAGGCCGATTGTGTATTTTTTTCATGTAGAATTAGGCTCCCGTTTATTGTCACACTAGAAATCAAGACCTATTAAAGGAGGCTGGGAAACGGGCGGACATGGGTCTTAAGGTACGGGGTATAACACATGTGCAGTGTGACTGAAGCTGCGGTCGTGTGTTGCTATTGGCTCAATTTTGGCGAGGGAATTGAGAAATATGTTATAGTGTTCTTTTTTTTTTTTTAGTATAGTTCTGGTTGAGCTTATGCTTCAATATATGTGGATGGCCTTAGTCTATTATTACATCATATTTATATGAAAATAACAAAGCTGCATTTTTTGTTTGCACTAATTACTTCAATTAAGATTTGACAATGAAGAAGTGTTTATGTTCCTTATGTAAGCCATACTTTTGTATGTTTTGTAAGGCAAACATTTGTTAACTTATTTTTGCCAAATAAATGAAAAGCATGTTGAAATCAGAACATGACGTCCTCGCTGTAACATAAATGTACCGAACCAAACCGAAAACCGTGACCCCAAAACCGTGATATGAACCGAACCGTGACTTTTGTGAACCGTTCCACCCCTAGTCGCCATAAAACAAGTGCAGCTCTGTATTTTTTAATGTCTTTTGTAATTCAAGGCACTTAGTGAAATATCTTAGATTTTCTGTAAACAAACATTTTGTTTACATCTAGTGTGACTCACCAGCCTGCGTGTATCCTTGAGGTCTAACAAACCTGTTGAATGCACGTCCTTCCTCGTAAAACATTCAAAAGCCGATTGATTTGAACATTTTGATGGTGCATTGCTGTGTTACAATGAAATTAAATAGCAATCGTGATGGTGCATACACATTTATTAAACAGTAATACACATAAAGAAGAGTACAAAATATACATTATAAATAGAATATATGTATTTGCTTGGCTTATAAAAACAGTAAGATATTGCACTTCAGATATTGCATGTTGCTGAGTTGGCACTATATACGAGTAATAAATAAACACGGGAGTGAATATGTACAAAGGAATGAACTAAGGTGCAGTAGGAATGTTAACATCTGTAGTTCTATATATACATACAAATACATTTATACGAAGTAGCTTCAACTGTAAGTATGGTAGTGTCCACGTGTCCACACTACTCCATAGCGCCATTAGAGGTGTAAAACCCCACAGGGGACCTTCAAGAGTGTAGGAGTCCTTATAATAATGAAGCGCACAAGAACAAGCCGAGGCAAGGACCAATCAGGTTATAAAAACACCCGCGGTGTGGCGGCTGCCCGACCACAAGCATTAATCTGCTGACATAACGTCGACATAAATCCTCAGAATACTGTTAAAACAACTTGATACTAGCACCAAAATACAGCTTAGCTTTGAGAGGTAGTTATCTACAGTTTGTTTTACCAGGTATAAACTCGAAAAATACAGCTTAAGTTCAGCAGCAATGGAGACACCTTATTCCTGATTGTATCTGAGAGTTTGAGCAGAAGTTTCCCCCTGAGGCAACCCGGGAGCAACCGCTCAGGTGTCAAACATTTCACCTGCGTGCTGCTTAGATTTACTATTTCTCTTCTCAATAGAGCGGTGCAGGAATGAGTCCTAAAACACAGAAAGGAGTTAGCATTTAGCACTTCCAGCCCCCTCGTCTGGAAGTCAATGTTTTTTTTGAATGGGTTTTTAGTTAGATGCCTGAAATAAGGTCTCTAAATGAGACTACTAAACGTCGTCACTTACAGCCTCGTTGTGTGTACTTGCGCTCATGTGACCTTGGTGTAGTTCGTCTGTAGCCTAACGTTAGCTTTTTACTTCTTGCATTCACACTTCAAAAATCATTAAAGTGGTGCTCATTTGTGGAGATTATCTTGGTGAACAGAATGTGTAAGTATCATAAACGTGTGTTTTCCGCAGAGTTTATTTTCTGCAATAATCCAAAACCTAATGAAAAAATCCTATTGGCTTTTTGTCGAGGGAACCATGGCGATGCTAACTTTCTGGTTGGCCTACAAAAATACATCATCCCTGCAGCACTCCTATAAATCTGAAAAAAATAATAGAACGTGATTATCACCTACATTGTTAAGACGACATTACAGCCTGGGTTTCTAACGTTTGTGTCTCTAGGGTGTTTAGCTAATCAAACCTAAATGAAGTGTAACACAAGTAAATGTAGACACACAGGATGTCAGTGTGATGACCTTCTGCTGTGGCTGCATGTAGACCTGCCGGTGAGAAGAGAGAAACAATCAGAGAATAGATTACTCTCAAGTCTTTTGAAATGTCAACCATAATCTCTGTTCTTTACAAAGATAGAGATATAATTATAAATTGTGTCTGTATCGGTGATCGGAGGCTTTATTGTTTCGGTGACTATTCAGTGTGTCGAACAAAAGCTGCGACAGTAGGCGGTGTGCTGCGTGAGCTTGTGAGTGTATGATACCTCTTATT
Source organism: Sebastes fasciatus (assembly GCF_043250625.1). Taxonomy (NCBI): domain Eukaryota; kingdom Metazoa; phylum Chordata; class Actinopteri; order Perciformes; family Sebastidae; genus Sebastes; species Sebastes fasciatus. The sequence continues at coordinate 23,656,313 of NC_133807.1, read as the reverse complement.
CATTTCCTTTATGTCTTCTCTCATCTGTCTGATCCCTCACCACCCCCACTCCTACCTTGTGTGTACAGTCTGTACTTGCTGCTACTCTAACTTCTGTTTTTGCCACACTAGTGCTCTTTGAAATCCGTCTATGAATGAAAAAGTGGGCTGAAAGTTCTCTCTGGTAAAGGAGACGCTATCTGAAAAGGTCAGTAGATTTTTCAGCATCAAAGAGAGACGCAGAAGGGGTTGAGATCGGCCAAGTGAGGTGAGGGCTGAGAAACTAAAACAAAACTGTGAGCAAAGTGAACGAAGGGAAGATTCGTGAAAAATGATGCACCTCTTCACAGTGTGAAGCACTGCGCTCTGCCTCCCGCTGCTACCTGGCAGTCCATCAAGGTGTGCATTGAATGCAGGAGAGAATTTAAGATGGAGGAGAATAGAAATCCAAGTGCTGACTTTGCCCTACACAGGTAGGCCAAATATGAAGCTGATGGGAGGACAATTAGAGGTTCTTTTCAGGTTTTTCCACTTTAAAAAGTTGACTCTCCCCCAACTTGTCCGTCTCCTGCTGTGATGAGACACAGCAGCTATACTCTTCCACCAGCGTCTGCAGCACTTGAGCATCTTTGACTGCTTTTCCACACTCTCAAGCTTTAATTGCCTTTTCCCCAGCCAAGATAATTACCTCATGATTTCTCTTCCCGTTCAAACATCACGTACACGCAGCATCATGTGTGTTTCCATGCTTGCGATGTGTGCGTCGGTGTGTATGGGGGTGAAGGTGGGGGTACAGGGAGCTGAAAGGTCACAGCTTTGACGAAAGCAGCTTTCCTCTTTGGCAGAAGGCGCCTGTTTGATGTCACCAAGGGAGTGTAAACTAACAGATTTGCATTTGCAAACGTGTGAATGTACTGTGTTATTGGAATAGATGTTCAGAAGCCACGCTGGCTTCTGATACCTTTCCCATTTCATAAGCTACTAACTAGAAGTCTGTTGACAACGTGACATTTAAATGCAGTTTTTCCAGTTTCTTAATTACAATAACAAATTTGACAAGGCTTTTTGAACTGAGATGAATATAAAACAAGAATATGTGTCCAAAGCCAGGCTGGCGGCTCTGCAAGGCTGTACTGCTCTTTGCAAAGAAAACGATTGATGGATAAAA